>NW_009258765.1:308849-386012 GCF_000687185.1 Egretta garzetta | reverse complement strand
AGGTGTCCAGCCACTCTGCCCCAAGCCTGTAGCATTGCATGGGTCTGTTGTGACCCAAGTGCAGGACCTGGCACTGAGCCTTGTTGAACCTCATACAATTGGCTCGGCCCATCGATCCAGCCTCTCCAGGTCCCTCTGTAGAGCCTTCCTACCCTCACGCAGATCAACACTCCCACCCAACTCAGTGTCATCTGAACACTTTCTGAGGGTACACTTGATCCCCTGATCCAGATCATTCATAAAGAGGTTAGAAAGAACTGGTCCCAATACTGAGCCCTGGGGAACACCACTTGTGACGAGCTGCCAGCTAGGTTTAACTCCATTCACCCCAATTCTTTGGGCTTGGTCGTCCAGCCAGTTTTTTACCCAGCAAAGAGTATGTCCATCCAAGCCATGGGCAGCCAGTTTCTCAGGCAGAATGCTGTGGGAAATGGTGTCAAAGGCTTTATAGTAAAGTTCAGGTAAACAACATTCACAGCTTTTCCCTCATCCACCAAGCAGGTCACCTTGTCATAGAAGGAGATCGGGGTAGTCAAGCAGGACCTGCCTTGTAGTTTGGTAGCGTAAAACAGCAGTGAGGCCTGTCCATCTACCCAATTTTAGTGCCTAAGGTTTATATAACTCTTCCCTCCTTGCCCTCTTCACCTCTGTCATGCACCAGGTACCCAAAATTGCTATGCTATGTATGAAGTTCATGGACAGACTATATCCATGCTCTGAATACTCTCTGCTCACAAAAAGCAAAAGTATTCTAGCAGTTTTGTCATGCAAGATTGTGCAATTACACAAATGGAACTGGCAGTTGTTTATGGCCATGAAGTTTCAAAAGTACAAGAGATCTGAATGGTACTAGCCCATAGCCAATAGTAGCAGGATTCAAGAGCTGGCCCAAGATAAAAAAACCAACTCTGAGATTGTCCCTGTACACATCATCAAGTCCACAAATAAATGGCGGTGTATGCCACATGTGTTGGAAACTTCTTGATATATTTCCACTTGTGTCCTCAAAATTGCAAAGTTTAGGAAATCCCAAACTGTTCATGTATGTCTTTTACTTAGTTGTCCCAATTTGAAAAGAAAGTATATTTTTAAAACCCTGTTAACATTTCACCTGGAATGTCACAAGCCCCCTTAACATTTCACATTCTTCAGCTGAATGCTGAAGAACAAGAACATATTTTCTTACAGAGCTTTCATACTTTCATAAATGGATGCAGTGTGATTGAAAAGTAACAAAGGATGAAACAGCAAAATTCAGTTGTCTTTTGTGCACACAATAGCAACTCAGTATGGTAAGTGCTAGTATGGCACAGATCCTAGTAGTTTCTTCTAGGTGTATCCTAGTTTGTGCCTTAAATGTTAAAGTATTTAGCAAACTTAAATTTGTGGTTTTACTTTTAAAACCACTCTACTGTTACTCAGGGAGACATTCTTAGATGTGATTGATCATGATTTCAGTGACCCAACTGTTATAAGACACCACTAACAATCACGATGTTGCCACATAGAAAGGGGGAAAAATTACATACCTGTAATGGCATAGATTTAAGTTTCAAGTTATCAGAAAGTTAATTTTGGTGATGTGCTTGAATCTGCCTATAATTAGGGCAGAAAATCCATTGACTTCAATGGGCACCCAAAACTAATTTGCATTGCTTGAAAAAAATTCAGCTTCAATAAATGCACTGGATCATACTGGATCACACTTCAAAACTAAATCCTGCATTTTAGCTAGCTACTGGGTTTTTAAAGAAAATACTGAAACCCTAAACCAAGTGCAGTGAGAGTTGGCAGGGGGCACAAACACTACCTGTAACACATTTGAACATTCTTATTTCAGTTGCTTACTGTTATTAGATACTGACTGATGAGGATTTAAACAACTATTTTATCAATTACTTCTCTCCAGTGAAGGAAAAGCAGCATTATACCACTGAGATGCTCTAATCTCCTTTGCAGGATAAATCACATTGGAACGATATTTAGGTCGAAGAGATAGACATCTTTATTCCCATTCATTCCAAGTAAAGGGTGCAGAAAACAAAAATGACTACTGGGATTTCTGAGCATGGTCAAAATGATATTAGTATGACAGATTTGTTCTCATTCTAGTCACATAACTATTGCTGCCTACAGCATACATAAAAAAATTGCTTGTGCATTTACTCTAAGAATGACAGGAAGAATGCTGAAAGATACAAGGCTGTGTAATTCCTAATCATAAAGAAAACACAACAGAAATAAAGAGCACTTCTGAAACATAAAGATCAGATTCTGATCCTTTTCTGCTAGAGATCAGAATTATATCTTTTTTTACAAAAAAAATAAATCAGTGAGTAGAGAATTATTTAGTTTGCAGGTCTTGCCTTACTGTAAAAGTAGGCACAGACCCAAAGACTAGCCACATATCTGATCTTCAAAATACCCATCTAATAAGAGTTTCTAATTGTTTTTCCTTGTCACTTAAACAGACCTAGTGAATTTGTAGACTTGCTTTGCTCATTGATAAAGAAAGAATATTTTCCCCTTACACATATGAAACCAAGTGAAGCAAAGGACAAAAAGTGGAACAGTTTATTACTCAAAAGGTATTTCATAATTGTCTGAAGCATTCCAATTTAATCAAACCCACCAAATGTTATTGGTAGCCCCATCCAGTGTTGATTTAATCAAACTGATACAGAGCAGTTGAAATCAGGGCCCTGTTCAAGTAGCTTCCTCAACTATAATTTATTTCCTTGAAGCTGGACATATTAGTTTCACACACTTTGACACTTCTGATAATGAAAACATCAATAGCTTGGTACAGCTGTAATGAACATATGAATAAAAGCCACAGGATCAGCCTTTTTGTCTGTTACAGACACCTGGGAAGACTGGGCCACTTCTGAGAGGGACACGGGAATCTTATGCCAACACAAAGTTATGCAGCTGGAATGGAATAACCCCATGCAACCCAGGCTGGGCACTGCTGGCTAGGAAGGACCTGTGCACAGTGAGAGATGGGGGCCCTGGTGGACAAGCAGGGCATGAGTCGGCTGTGTGCTCATCCAGCAAAACAGGCCAATGACACCAGGCTGTGTTAGTGAAAGTGTAGCCAGAAAGCTGAGGGAAGGGATTTTCCTCCTCTATTCAGCATTTATGAAATGGCATCTGGAGTAGTGTCCCATTTTAGATTTCCCAGTATGAGAAAGACATTGACATACTTGAGCAAGCCTAGTGGAGAGCCATCTTTAAGGGCAGTGGACTGAAACATGTTATGTGCTAGAAGATGGATGTATTCAGAGAAATAGGTTCGGGAAAAGGCTAAGGATGGATCTTATTCCTGTCTTCAACTATCTATTGGGAGGATAGAGCCAAAGTCCTAGGGGATAACACTGGTCGAACTAGAGGCAATGGGAAAAGTTGTAAGAACGGAAATTACCATCATATATTAGGAAATTTGTTTTCACCACAGTTAAATACTGGGAGAGACTGCTCAGAGAAGCTGTGAAATCTCTGTCCTTGGAGATATTCATAACGTGACTGGACAATCTTCTCGGCAACCAGAGCCAGGTCTAAATGCACCCTGCTTTGAGGGCAGTGAGGTTGCACACAGAGATCTCCAAAACTCCTTTCCAGTTTGTATTATTCTATTTTTCTACGATTGTGTTGGATTATATCTCTAGTTCAATGTCTGCTTCTACTGAAGATATATGATATGACCATCAGCTTTATTTCAATCATTGTTTTCACATAAACTGTAAAGAACACTACTTTTCTGTCAGTTTTGTCTCACATTGTGCATGTTTTTGAAGTATGGATTTCTCTGACTTTAAATTTCGGGATTACCAACTAGAACAGGCCTGAAATGACAATTTAAGCTTTTCTACACTTCTAAAAATTTGATTTGGAGGCAAAAGGAACTATCAAGATAAAAGGATAATAACAAATTACTGACTTCTTATCTGTTCCATTTGGCTAGGTATCTATGACATATCTAACTTATTTCCATTTCAGTTGTAGTATTTGTTTTGAAATAACCATGACCAATGTGCTACGAAAATCACACATCTGCTTTTTAAATCCCTGTTACTGTACTACATATTCAAATGTTAACCTTAAAACCTAGGTCAGGTGATTTGTTAACTATATCCTCTGACTTGCAAAGATGTATTACATATATGTAATCAATAAGCAAGGGCTACCTAATAAATGGAGTTGAGATCTATTAAATATCATTAACAGTTGGTATAGTGAAGGCAGCGTAATCCAGTAAATAGCATATAAACTGAAGAGATGGCACAAGTTCTACTGTGCTCTCTGTCTTATTTTCCTGTGTAACCTTTTTATGCTAACTACGCCCATGTCAGTGTGGTTTCCTAGTAAATTTTAGCCCTCTCTCCAAAATTTTTTTGCTATCTATTACTTATGTGTTACCCAAATGAGATTTGGTATATGGTATCAGGATTTATACAAAATTTGAAGATTATGTCAATGTGCAACATAGTATCACATCCAAAAATCACAACAGGGTGCCTCCCTTCTTAGCTCATTCTTTCTCTTGTTCAAGAAAAAAACTCAATTAGGAAATATGTATTCATTTCACTGTGTCTCAAAAGTGAAAAAAATAGCTTCAACGAGGAAGGAGTAAGGTAACCCAATAGGTGAAATGAACAACTGATTGAGGACTGTTCCTCTAGAAAGACACAATAGAAACAATGGGTAATTTACAATTAATAATATCAACTGAGTTTAGCCTCTTCATCTTCATGGAGTATTTCCGGTAAGGTTGTGACATTCTAAAAATACTTCCTTACTTATCTGATCTAAAATTCACTGAAGTTAACGGAAAGATTTCTATTAACCATGGTAGTTTTTGGAGGTAGTTTTGTCTCTATGGATTGGACTCAAAGAAATCTCTGCAAATAACAGAACTTATAAAAATGTATGGAAGGGTTATCTTTTAAGGGTCATTTATTACTGCTGTGTCCCTGCATAGCAAGTCAAAATAAATGCTACTAATTTCTACTAAGAGACAGTATTTTTTCTTGGAGATAAGTGGTTTATGCTGTATGCCATGTTGCATTCTATGCTCGTTATACTCTGTTTTTTATTGTGGCACAAATGCTCCATTGTAGAATTTTAAACTTTAGTTTCTACTAAATCATGTTAAGAGTCTGAAAGATCTTGTGCTGATAAAGCTCAGTTCTGTAAAGTGGCTACAAAAGGGATATGAGCCTGGTTAAATGCATTCATTTAAAGACCAAAGAGGACATTCACATGAAGAGTTCTTACGCTGTTAACATTACAACCATTCTCATTTGGATCTCTATTATATGATCAAGGAATGCACAGTAAAGTTGTAAGATTGCTAACTACTTTCATGATCACATGTTCATCTTGAGCATTTCCTCAATCTGAAATACTACATTCAGAAAGATGCTTTGGGTGAGAGCACTCCATGGTACCAGAAGTAAAAGTAATCTTCAGAAACCATTGATATGAACATGAAGCTTAGCTATCTATTCTTCAAGCTTGGGCAAACCATGTCCTCACTCCAGCCATAGGCATTTAGACCCTGAGATGCAGGTCACCACGGGTCCCCTCCTTGCATCAGTCAGTTGGATCATACTTTGCTTTGTTGCTGACGGGTTCCTTATGGACCAGTACTCTGAAGTGTGTCAGGGCACAGGATCAAACACTGGCATAAAATTGTTTGTAGTCTTTAATTGCTAGGACTCTCCCTGACAGAGCTTTGTTCAGTGCCAGCCAGCATTCTCAAAATGCTTGGGCATGATATGAGGCACAGCAATGGGCAGGGATAATTCTAACCAAGCAGTACGAGCCAAGGTCACCTCTAAAGGGAGGAACAAAATCTAACCCTATAGATGTGAATCCTGCTGTGCCAGAGAAAGCGTCTTTGTTTACTTTGCTTGCCTGGACAAAGCCAGAAGGAGAAGGGCTTCCTTTTTGATGAACTCTCCAAAGGCAATGTCTTTATTTTCCTGAGATCTTCTCATCTGCTAAATAATGCTCGAACACAGTAATTTCAGTATAAATGAAAATAATGAAATTTTGTGTGCCTGCACTAATGAAGTAAAATGCTAATTTTACAAGTGAGTTATACATGAGCATGGCTCTAAAATTTCCGAATGAAATATTCATCAGAATTCAAAATTACAGCAAAATTAGAACAGTAATATTGACTAGCCACAATTGAACACTAATTGCTTGTCACGTTGTGATGGATGTTTTTCGTTATATAGAAAATTTGTGTATATAATATGCTAATATAATAATACTGTTCTGTAATGAAGAGTCTGATTTTCTGGGGTAACACATTTATAGCTTAACAGTATGAAAAAGCAATGTATTGATTATTTTAAAATCGCAGCAGAATTCTCCCCCATGACTAATTGTGTATTCTGATGTTCTCCTGGTCTTACATCCCTCTGCAGAGCTCCCATGAATCTTTAATCCCCTTCTAACTCAGTGATGCCAGAATCACTTTTCATCATCATGTCCTCTCAGCTGAATTCCAATGATCTCCACAAAACAGAGTATCAAAATATATTTCTGAGACTGATTGCTTCACAAGTTATGAGCTATAATAAAAGAACATTAAATTTCATTACCCCACACACTCTTCTTAAATGGTTTTCAAACAATATTTCCTCTGATTTTTTCAAATGTTTGGGAGTATGGCATGGTGGAAAAATAAAAGCCCTTTCAATATCTTAATAGATCCTTTGGAAAAGTTCTTTACATGAAACTGATAATTTTTCTTTCATTGTAGTATTTCACTAAAATTGTAAAGAGAAATAGTTTCTATACATAACGGGGTTTTTTTTGCCTCTTTGATCACTGTTACCTTTTGCTGGTCATATAATTTCATTTATTATTTAGTTATGCAGCTTTCCCCCCCCTTTTTTGTTGAATTTTTAGCACTGTATTATATTCATATTTTATATTAATGTTAAAGTTTATGTGGATAAACTTTCTTTTCCGTTTTCTGATAAACTTGGTTTTTTCTTCACTGTTGCATTGCTTGGTCCTTCTTCATGATTGCAAGAGCAATATAAATTTAGTTTCCATCTGTTCATTATATCTTTGAGACCAATACTTTTTAAAAAGAAAATTTTATTTTCTATAATGCTATATTGGTTTCTTAAGTCTCTTATATTGGAAAAGAAAGTATTTAAACTTTAAAAATCCAGGTTTTGTGCAATTATTTTAAATATTTTATGATGTATTAATTATAATGTCTATATTTTATAATATATATTTATACTAGTGCTAGAAAACAAACCATATTAAATTATGTAAAATAGATATTGTATGTGTTGTATATTTTATTTTATAGAACAAATATATAGGGATAACTAACTCCAATGCTTATTCCTCTCCATATTAAGTCTGCCTAAACCTCTCGTTTCTTTCTCTTCTCACTTTGATTGCCACAACTTGACCTTTGATTATAAGACAATATGTGCTAGTTACCTTCCCAAGTAAAAATTTATTATCAGCTTTTGGTACAATTTTTGGAAATGGTATATCTGAGAAAATGCAGCACATCTCTTTACTGAGTGATATAATACAGTTGGTGGAACCCTTATTCTGAGAGGCAGCAGGAAAAAAAAGATTGAAAGAATATCAAAGGAAAAACAACCAACCAACCAACTCATAACTTCATTCAGGCAGGTCTGCAGGAGGTGAGAGACAGTACACAACTTCACTGAACCCAGGAGAATTAGCCATGAGTTCATGATTCCCCTCTACTACCTGCTACCCATCTCCTGGTGGCAATGCAAGTAGTGTTTTCCTTCCACACTGGCTCATCGCGGTTGACCAGCATGGGATATGGGAGCAGTTGGCCCCAGATCCTTCTCTCTGTGCTGCAAACTAGACTGTTTATACATCAAAATGCATACATAATGTAAGCAATAGAGCAAAACTGGTAGGAAGAAAGTGCAGTATACTGAACATTTATATTGCAAGATAGTCTGCTCTCATAAATAGACGAATATCTCCCTTTCTCTTTTTTTTTTTTTCCTCCCCTTTAGTTCCTTTTTTCTTTGTTGTCTACAGGAATGACCAGTTAAAGATATTCTCTTTACCAAGAACACACAAAAGTAACACACTACTACCTACTGAGTTATGCCATACATGAGATTAAACCCAGAAACAAATCCCAACATTTCATCAACTTCGACATCTCCTGAGACATTTTTATTAGAGCTACAGCTAATAAACAAATTTTTTTATATGGGGCAGCGGACCCTGAAAGCATGGTCTGACCAGATGGGTACAAGCATACAGACAAATAAATAATTCAAGATAAATGAGGCTTCACGGCCCCTGCAGGAAATGAGTGACAGATCTCATGCTCGGAACATTAACATGACATGAATTCAAAAGGCTTGAAATTTATGTGGACCGTTAGCACTGCACACATGTGCACAAACACATGCAATTTCTTAATCAGTCCTGGCTCTGTTTTCATGTACCAGCCCCAGGTCAGAAAGGGTGAATGCTTCCAATCAATATCCAGTTGTTAGAGTAACAGCCATGTCCGTTCTGGATGGCTGAGTGGGTGAAAACATGTTTGTTCTACTTAATGTGACACAGTCCCGTCAAATTAACAACCACGACGGCAGAAGCAGGCTTGCTTAATGGGCTGAAGTCTGTTCCACAGAGAATTTATTATCAACACTCAACCAATAGATCTGAAATCTCATTACTAAAGGTTTATTTGCAGATAATAACTAAAGGCAGACTTTATGTACATAGGCGTTGTCTGATTTTAAAGCTACAGCATGCTACGCTACTTAGTAAACAGATTGTCTTTAAATTGACATAACCTCAAGATAACAACTGTATGTTGTGTGAGTAGTGGAGTTATTTAGTCAAGCCCCTGTTTGGTTAAACTACAATAGGTACTAAACTTGTAAATGCAAAGAATTTCTTTTTTCCTGCTGTGTGTCAGTGGTAACTGTCCAGGATATGCAAGAAAGATGACTCCCAACACGCGAGCCCTAATTAAGGTCTGAACCACAAATTTTAGCTCCCCTGTGTGTTGCCAGAATGGAGCAACTGAGAGTGGTTAGAAGTCAGCTTCAGTCTGGACCAGCTCTTTGCCACAGACATGCAGAACTCCTTGCTATGCAGCAGTGAAATTCTGATAATCGGATTACCAGATTCTCTTCCCTTTTCCACTGCTGTAAGAATGATGTCTAGTGGTAACAGACAGCAGAGTCAATCACAGTCATCCAGAAAAACTCCTTTTAACCAGATATGGCTGGAATTTGTCTTGATAGTGCTTGATGCTCAGCTATGAGAGGATAAATTTTATTTAGCTTCTCAGCTAATCTACTTGTACATAGGATAGGATTTTTCTTTACCTGACGCCTAAGTCGTGGATAGAAATTTTGGATAGGAATTTCATACTTACTCAGTATTACAAAGTCTAGATTTTATGAAAAATATTTTTACCGGTAGTTGGCATAGAATTAATAGTTTTCTGTTTCCCAAAGTAAATCTCTTTTTCATATGGAAAGCAGTGTGCTGTTGAAGTGGCGACATAGCGAACGAAAGTCCAGTGGGGTTGGTAGGAGGACCTTGCAGGGCTAAACGAGCCCATGCCCATGATCTTAGCAGAATTGCAGTGCAGGCTCTGTGGTGTCAGCAGAACTGAATTCTTCTGCCATAAGGATGAGGGGATGAGGCCCAGATACTTGGGGTTGGACTAGATGATCTCCTGAGGTCCCTTCCAACCCTTGCGATTCTGTGATTCTGTGATTCTGTGATACTTCTGCTATGCAAAAGAGAGAGGAAGAAGAAGAAAGACAGAGCGGTAGAGCTGGGTTTACCTTTCCTATGGGAATGGGAAGGTGAAGATGGCAACTGATGTTTGTAGGGGAATCTTTTTCTTCCCAAAGGGGTACTGTGGCCAGCCTGGCTTCCCAGACCTCTCAGCATTTTGCTCTCCTCAGCTATCTGCTGCCACAGCCAAATGTTTACTTTGCCATCACATAGAACTAGCCCAGACCATTCCCTTGTGCAAAGGGCAATTTTACATAGTTCATAGCCTTGACCATTCCTGGTTGATTTCCACTGGGAAATCAAAATTCAGCAGATTGCAAGATTAATTCCCTGCCACATTTCAAAAAACATACTGTTAACTACAGAAAGGCTTAGAAATTCATATGGGAAATCTTAATATTAGTGTACCTCCACCTGACATTGCTCTCGGTAGTTCTCATTTTTGCTTCTAAAAATTGCAGATTAAATTAGCAATCTAACACTAAAAAAGCAACCAAAATGAAAGTTTAATGGAATAATTAGTTTATGAGAAGACCTAATAAAGGAAAATGTTAGGGCTACATATTAAATTGTCCTCTAAATAGGTTTGAAGGAAGTGTTTAATCAGAATTATTCAACAGAAAACAATCCAAATTATTCCACAGAAAATTTTATTTTCAGTTATTTTTATTGTTATTATTCTACCAAAAGGGTCTCCTTGCTACAGAGACATCAGAAATTTAACTGAAAAAAACCCATAGGTGCTTGAAAACTGAAATATTTTGGCTGCAGCTGAACATCCTTTGATTAAGAGATGGTGCCACTTGAGAATTATAGGATTTGGAGTGCAGGTGTTTGTTTTGTGCAGTAGTGAGGAGGATGAGACAGAGAGACACAGATCACAGTCACTTAGTGGTCTCCGTACTTACCTAGGAAGAAAAGAGATACAACCAAAGGGCCTGTGAGAGGTCTACAGTTATTCCAATTTCTTTACATATTGGAACAAAACTGCTAAAATATTGCAGTTCTGCAATGTGTGCTAAACCAGGTATATTTTTTAAATCTTACAAAACTTAGTGAAGGAAAACTAAGATTTGGGAAGGTTTAAGCCTCTCGTGTCTCTCTAATACAGTTTGTGTTTCCATCACATAATTCGTTTAAAATACAATTTTCTTAATAAAACAAATTAATCAATTTAATTAATTATTCAATTTAATCAATCAAAGCTTTGGCAGCATCTTGAATTCACCCCTAACAATAGTTAATGATGAAAAGCAAATAAAGCTTTGTTTGAGAAATAAAGATAATTATTCTAATATTTGACAGAACTCTTCAAGGTTTTTTACTTTAAATTTTTGCTGTTAAAAGTTCTTATACCTCCTAAATCCCAGTTTAATTACTTCTTTGTTTGCCAGATCCTGGAAGACATACTTGAGTCTGTTTTATTCAATTTATATTTGCCTTAGACTTTTTCAGCAATACACCCCCATTATCTGTCTGCTGGGGAGCTATCATTACTACCCATTGCATTCAAAGAAAAGTCAGACAGGAAAAGAAAAATAAAATTAAAAAACCCCCCCTTAATCTGTCTGATTTGGGATTTACTGCATGAACATATGGAGGTGGGCACAGTTCATGTCTGCATTTTAGACTTAGCTTTCATTGTTGAAGTGTAATCCACATCCAACAATTTGCAGCTTTATATGTCTTGTGCTAAACTTCCAATTTGTCAGGAACTCTCTTAAGTGAATTTAAGATTTAGAAAGGTGAATGCGGAAAAATGTAACAGACTTGGGGCGAAATCCTGGCCTCATGAACTCAGTCAGATTTTGTTACTGACTTAGGCAGAAACAGAATCTCACCCGTCTGGCCTGCCATTTTCTCTTGTTATGGCCTCAGCTGCATCCCTTGCCAGGCATCAGAGCTACAACAGCCTGTGATCAGAAAATTACACGGAGAGCTTCAAATAGCTTAGCCAATAGGTTAAAAAAATGGATGATGAAGCACAAAACGTTATGAAATGGGCTGGGAGAGCATCTATTTTGGAGGCATGGGAGCAAAAACGCTTGCTATTCTGTGACATGTGTCAGTCAAAAAGCAGGACTTTTTTTAAGAGATGACAGATACTTGGATACCTCTGCCTGGTAATAAAATCCTCTAAATCTATCAGCGCCAAAGAATCAGCTAGAAACAAGGTGGAATCATATCATCTTCTCCTTAAAAAGAAGGCATAAGGAAGAGTATAAAGAAAGTGTAGGGTAAGAGAATAAACAGTGTAAAATACATGTGCATGAATAGTCAGTGATTTTGCATATTTTCCTTTTGATCTTAGTAAAATATTTTCTTACGATATGTCTAAATGGACGTATTCATTCCAACATTGGCTGCGTTATGAAAAGTGTTGCCAGCAGGTCAAAGGAGGCAATTCTTGCCCTCTGCTCAGCCCTAATGAGACCCAGCTGGAGTGCTGGGTCCAGTTTTGGGCTCCTCAGTACAAGAGACACATGGACATACCAAGTGAGTCCAGTGAAGGGCTACAAACATGACTGAGGGATGGAAGCATCTGTCACACGAGGAAAGCTGAGAGAGCTGGGGTTGTCTAGGCTGGGGAAGGTTCTTGGGGGATCATACCAATATGTGTAAGTGCTGAGTGGTAGGGAAGGAAGAAAGAAGATGGAGCCAGATGCTTCTTGGTAGTGTCTGGTGACAAGAGAAGAGGCAATGGAAAGAAATAAAACCACAGGAAATGCTATTTAAACTTAAAAAAACCCTGTTTACTCTGAGCATGGTCGAACACTGGAACAGGTTGCTCAAGAAGGTTGTGGAGCCTCCATCACTAGAGGTGTTCCAATTCCAACCGAACAAGTTCCTGCTGTAAAGAGGGTTGGGCTAGATGATTTCCAGCGGTCCCACACTCAGTCATTCTGTGACTTCGTGATTTTGTAGGGTAAGCATTTACAACCACCTTTCTGTTTAACCACTGCTGCAGGAAGGAGGCGTGGGCTAGACATAGACTGCACTGTGCTCAGTCCAGGTTCTGAATTTAGATCATCCGGGTTCAGAATTTCCCATCACATGGAAGAAGTTGTCCGCTCCTTAACTATGTGGAAACACAGAAACTCCTGCTGTGCAGAGGATGTTAAAACAGCACAAAAGAAAGTTGGATTAAGTAAAATTGGCAGGGGTTATTTGTAGAGGAGTATCACTGACACATTTCTGAAAGTAGCCACCAGTCTAGAAGACCTAGGAAGCACATTAAACTAATTTAAATGAATTTTAATACAGAAAAGAACTGACACTGATTCTTATTTACAATGTATCAAGTTATAACTGTTTAGTTATTTCTTCTTTCATGTATCTTTCTAAAGGCTGGCTTCCCCTCTTGGCTGCTTCGTATCAAAATAAGGTTATAAATGTCACAGGTGTTTATTAAGTGCAGAGAGCACAGGTGTGTATCAGTTTCAGCAGTCACATAGGGCAGTTTACTAGCCCAAAATACGTGGATTCATTGAATGTTGGCAGGAGATTGAAAGGGGAAATGGAGGCCATACATATGTAAAAGGAGGTAATCAGAACAAACATCTGCCATCCTTGTATAGATGTACAGCATCAGAGAAAAAACAAGACAATGCAATGTATCTTAGGATGTCCGTGCTTAAGAGAAGGAGCTCTTAAAAAACCCATCTTAAACCCTGAATGTAAATTGTTTTCTCAAAAAATCTGCACTTTTTGCCTTCCCTAACATCACGACTTATCCCTCGGAGAGGTGAAAAGCAAGGGCTGTAGCCAAGCAACAACAAAAAATCTTTAAGACTCCTTCTCTCTTCAAAGCAAAACAGCCTCAACCCACACCACCCTGTCCTTTCTTCAGCAATGTAGGCAACACGCAGCACTGCCTGTATGCAAACAAGCAAAAGCCTTTGTGTTTCTTTGTTCCTCCAAAATAGATAAACAAGATTTATGCATAGATTAAACTCTCTTAATATTTGTGGAAATCTTCCTTTCATCAGAATATTGCAAGGCTGACAAGCAAACTGCTAGAAAACACAGTCTGCTCAGACTGGAAGCACTTTAGACAATCATAGATAAAACTTCTGTGCAGATTCATGTATGATTGCCCTGAGCAGTAAACCTAGACCTGTACTATTAACTGAGTTGCTGGTTTACTAGAGAGAAATAAATTTTAATAAAATAAAGAAACGTTAGATTCTCAAAAGAGAAAAAAAATCCTGACCCAGTGAAACTTTGGGGTGTAGATTTAAAGTCAATTAACTAGTTGAAACAACAAGACAAGATGGAAAAGTCTTTGGAAAAGTCAGGTTCTTTCCACCTTTACATTTTCTCTCCCTCTTTGGCTAAAAGAGCTAAACTAAATGACATGCAAAGACACAAAGCATTTCCAAATGTCTATTTGTCATTAAAAGAGATTAAATTTGCTCTAGTGCAGTCATACTCTTGCTTATCCATGCAGTGGCACTGTTTTTAAAAAAAAGTCTCACAGAAATAGTTTTAGGGAGGTTATGGAGCATTATCTGTTACGTCTTGGCTTACCGAACAAAAACACAAGCTAGTTCCCATTTAACTGTCTGCCCTAAGCCATTAGGTCTGCTGGCAAGACACATTCCTCCCCCCTCCCCTTCACTCCCTTCTGATTACAGGACCTTAATAACACAACTAGTGTCAATCCTTCAGAAAAAGATGGTCAGCCAGAAAATGTGCTTTAGCAAATGCTGCCACCTTGTAGCAGATGCCCAAGGATAGAAGGCACATTGCCTACCTTCTCTAGCCTCAGCTTCCTCACTTGGAACTTGGAGGACAATAGAGATCTGAATTGCAAATGGTATTGAGAACCGCTGATGAAAAAAATGAGAGAGGTACATATAAAACTGTGTCTTTAAGACTAGCTGTCAACGGGTCAGATGAGAGTGTGCTTTGCAGCTAAATGTCCGAGTCTTCCAGCCATATATGAAGAGGAGAATGCTGTACACAAAGAAACGAGTACGGACACTTGTTAGCAGCAGGACATAAGTGTATTTTGCCATTGTCAAGGCTCTATGTAGAAAAATAAATGGCTAAAACACTCAAATAGCATTTTTTCTATTTTTCCCGTATACAAAAAGCTGCTGTTTACTTTGCAAATCATCTTTACTTTAAGTGGAGGAAAAGTAGGAGGAAAAGAAGGGAGGAAAGATTTACTTAATATTAATTTGCATAATAACTAGCCTTGTTTATAACACGTTGACTCTCCAATGAGTGCAAAATAGCAACTTCTCCCAAAGAAGCGCATTCCTATAAATAACTTCATGCAGCTAAAACAAAAAAAGGGTTACCAATAGGTAGCTCACACGCTATCAACATTTTTTTCCACTTCAGTTGCTCAAACACTTAAGTTGCTTGACTACGTTTTGACATTCACTTCTACATAATAAAGTAAGAAAAGATGGAATTCTGTTAACTGATGATCAATACAGCCTGCATTATATTTGACTCAACAATTTGCCATAATAACTTTATTAATTACCGAGTAGCATTTTCCTTCTCCCACAATTTACTTGTAAGTAACGCTGTATGTCACAAAATATTCAGTGGGCAATTATAACAGGAACATCAAAAAAAAAAAAAAAAACACCTAAGATGAATATGTTATTCTCAGGGTTTCAATATAGCCAAATAAATGCTGCTAGGAGAAATGTAACAAGAAAGGCATTTTTTCTTACTTAAATTCTCTCCCAAAGGACTGACACAACTTTTCATTGGAAGTGAATAGAGACGGTGTGATGAATGACAAGCCAGCAACTTAATTTAACTAGAAATGTAAATTTGTTATTGTCAGATATGCAGCCTTCCTGAAATCAAATCCACCCTATGCATTATCTCAGATAATCACTTGTAAGATGTCTCAGGTGAAATCTCTCTTAACCTTCAGAGATAAGAGATAATTACAACTAACATAAACTGCTCTAGATTTTTGCAGTGGAGATTCCACAGGACATAACCTGCTTGTATTTTGTTTCAATCAATTTAAATTGATTTTATGAAAGCTGTGTGGCAAGTTCTCTTTGATTGGATATATTCTACCCTTGCTGGTAAAGGTTCTTTTTCTTTTGCAGTTGTCCTTTTTGTAACATTTTGCAATCAGGAAATAATTAATGGTGAATAATTCACTTGACACATTCAGGTGATATACACAGAATCTACACAAAGCCACAAGAGTCATCTTTTGGGAGCACACAGGAGAACTGGGGCATAAATGTATCTTTTTGCAGCAAATTTGTTCACAGACCTGTAAGTATGCTTATTATTTGAAAGTACAGACTGTTTGATGCAACTTGCCTATGATCCGATGGAATGCACCCGTGAGTGCTGAAGGAACTGGCAGACGACATTGCTGAGCCACTTTCCATCATCTATGAAACGTCGTGGAGAACAGGAGAGGTGCCTGAGGACTGGAAGATAGCCAATGTCACTCCAGTCTTCAAAAAGGGCAAGAACTAGCTGCTCTAAACGCACATGGGAATGTGGTGGAGGAAGTGCTCAACGCAAAATACATTGCAGCTCTATGTAAATGGGTGATTAGCCCAAGTTTGGCTGCCTGTGTGGTAGGATCTTGCTACGAGTCCTCAATCCAGAACATCTGAAATTGTTGACTGTCGTGTGAGCATGTGCTTAAAATTAGTCAGAGGAACGCAGCAGCTTTGTGAGAATAAAGAGGGTAGAGAATGTGAGTAATTTTTCACACTCCCTAATGAGGGGGTTTTTTTGGATGGTAAAATACAACTTAGACTAGAAAGTGGCAATTTTATCTGATTTCTGTGGTTCCCCCTGCCTTTGCTGCCTTAGACAGTATCTGTGGGAGCTGGCATTGACTCATTCTCTGGGCTGCAATGAGAAGAGGAATTATTTAAAGTTCTTTTGCATGACTAATGTAGCAGAAAAAGGCCATTAGTGAAATTAATGTCCATTAATATCATTATCCTTACAGAAGGCTCCATAAAATAATTAGAAAACAATATCATAGGAGATCTTCGGCCCCAAATGTTATCTTTAGTTATGTATGTGAATAAACTCTAAAATCTCCATCTGGTAACTGCAACAGAAGCTTTTAAACCAGCTTTTGCATTCAGAAGGTATTACCTGGCGAACTTAAGGATCAGTGGATGTGTAAGCTTTACATTTTAGTTTGCAAGTTTACCAACCAAACCCACATTCATCTACATTATCTTTTCTATAAGCACGAATGATATGCAGTGATCGGAGTCTAAATAAGCTTATAGGCTATTAAAGAGTGGCCTCATGTTATTGCTGTTCACTGAGGAAGGGCAGGTCAGTTTGAAAATCAGTTATGTCGGTACTCACGCACCAGAAGAAAAATGAGTATCCTAAAGGTAGAGAAAAGGGGGCCTTAACACTACCTCCCTACTTCTGGGTCCAAGCACGGGGAGGAAAGTACCTGTGTAGAGGGGCTGATGGGGAGAGGACTGGAAGAGGGGAATGGCTCTTGGAATAAAAAAGAAAATCATCCTCAGCTTGTTAATATTCTATAGCATCTTTTTTTGCTTTGCTTATGGAGTTCATCTTGAAGGTGTGAAGATGACTAATATGTATCCTTTTTAAGTGTAACAGATGGTACAGATTTTGTGTAAAGTGTCTTAAGATGATACAGAGATATTGAAAATAAGATGACTAAATGTTTTGGGACTCAAATCACCAGACAACGTTCTCCACAGGAGTCAAGAAATATGAAAATTCAGAGGCGATACATGCATTTTGCCACTAGATACTTATTCTCATACAAGATCTTATGCCTTTTTGAGGCGCTATAGATATGAAAGATAACACAGTTCCTTAGGTCATGCTTGCTTCTCATGAAGAATAAGCTACGTACAGAGACATATGGTGTATCGGGGGATGCCTGTCATTGGTTATACACAATATCTAGCGGGTACTGAAAGCCTCTTGCCTTCTAAGAATGCTTAACCACAGCATTTATAGAATGTTGATCCTCCCTGAATTTTCTAGAACTTTCCAATATCACTAGGAAGAAGAGTCATGAGGAAAAAGGCCAGCGCTAGTTCACCCCATCCTACTGCAAATTGGAGTGACTAGCTTGGCTTAGACTTGCAGCCACGTGAAGACAAGAGGGTGGAACCTAAGGCATTTTCCCAGTTTGAAAAAATACATTACAGTTTAAATGAGGGGAGAGCCTAGGTCTCTGGCAGAGTTGGCAATAAGCACCCTTCTACCCTGGTATGTCAGTCTTACGTTTTCATGTAAAGGTAATAAACATGTCAATCTACCCTATCATTTCCGTGTATGTTCTCAATTGCTATGTAAATAAAACCAGGAAAACCCACATGACTACACAGTCATAACTCAGCAAGAAAAATAGTTATCCAGACTTAGAGAAGAAAATACCTACAAATACTGGGAATGTATCTCAATGCTCCAACACTTCTGGAAGGAAAGCTACATTAGAAAAGCACCTACTTTTCTTCAGTCCTCACTGCTCATTTCGGCTCTCCAAATCAAGACTGCTACAGGGAAGGTTTGCAAGACTGAGTTCCAGACTAGATCAGTGATGTGATCCAGGTTTAAAGAAAGAAAAATAAAAGAGTGGGAAAACATATGGAGTAATATGATTTAGTGAATAGGACATTGACTTAAGACTCAAATAGCTATTCTTTTTGGCCTTGCCAGTGGCCTGTCTTCTGACTTTAGATAATTTACTTCCTCTCGGCCTCAGCTTTCTGTCTGCACAACAGGAGAATTATTTTGTTTCTTTGTGTAAAATACTTGAATCCAAACGTGAAGAATGTTTTCTAAAATCCAAGTTCTCAATTTAATGAATTTAAATTATACTTAGTGTTTCTTCTAAACTATTTCAGAGGACATTTTTAAATATGAATTAATGTCAATATTTAATTATTTATTTTAGCTGATATAAGTTCTCAAATGGATTCCTTTTTATTTTCCGTAGTAAAGAAGGGCGTTTTTTCTGCATCTGTCAGATGCACAGAAAAAAGTTCTATTATTCTTGATTTTCAGGGTAATGAAACCAGCCAATCATTAACTAATTGATAAACTTTTTGAGATTGACAGCAAGCTAAACAGAGCCATGATCTCAACTGGGAGCTTTGTCCACTTTATTAAATAATAATTACATGCATAATAGCTAATTTAATATTTTACTTGGCTATCAGTGAAAGAACATCTTATTTTTAATTAGCTTTTTTGTGAAGTCTTGAGGTAGATATCACTGTTCTTTTCTATGAGATTTTACCATGAGTATAATAATGCTGTGTTAGGAAGAAAATTCATTTTTTATTCCTTTGAATTAAAATTCAGTAATTCTTGACCAGTATATTCCAATGGGCTAAAATAATGCAGGGAAAAAAGAGCAAAGGAAATGGGATATGAAATCAGGTAAGTCCTGAAACCAATTACAGTGTTTAAGCTAACTACAAACCTTACACAGCAGAGTTGTGAAAAAGCCCCAGTCTTGTAAAGTCTTGTTTAGCAACAGTACAGTTTGAATCAAGGATTTGATCCTTGAACTCAAATTCCACCCTAATCCATTAAAAATTTTATGTGTGAAACCTTGAATATATGGGTAGTTTCATTCCTTTAAGACCCCAGAAACAATAGTGAAGATTGAAATTAGATACCTCTAAGTGAAATCCTGGGTTCCCCCTGAACGCTCTGTGCCAATTTGCCATTCTGAAAACCACCATTATGGCCAATGCTTGCAAAACTGGTGCTTTCACTTGTTTGGCTCATGGACCTGTATCATGGAAACTATAAAATCCTTAAGTTCTCAATGGTTAGACAAGATAAGAGATACCTGAACTCTAAGTATAGCATGGAACTGTTTGAAGAACTCTAAAAAGGAGATATATTTTCACATCAAACAAGCCAGATAGAAAAGGGAAATAATTCATGACATAGCTATGTGAATTTTGACTTATGTGAAATGATTGCTATGCTGCTCAAAAAATCCAACAAATGCTGCAAAACAATGAAAACTTGATTCATAGATCCCCAGTCTGAATCTCACTGGGTACTTTTTTGTCTGGCAGATCCTTATTCATTATTCATAATTTCCTGGAACTGATGGGCTGGCTAATCAAGAGCCAGTTTATGAATCATGAAACGTAAATGTAGTTTCAGTATTCTAATTTTCATTCACTCATTCACTCACAAAAAAAAAAAGGGGGACAGGTACTCATTATTTCGTATTGTCTCATATTTCTCCATTTTTGAAGAAGACAGCCATTTGAGAGGAGAAGAAAAAGACTTAACTTACCAATTCCATACCACTAATAACAGGTGGTCAAAGAGCAGATTCTTACATTCTGTAAATTAAATACATTCCATGTATATAATAATTGTCAGGATATGCACAATGACAATTTTCAAACAATAAACTAAACACCTCTTGTAGGTAGTATCTGTATCTGGTGACTACTAGCAGGTGAAAGTGCAGAGGAGCTGAAATCAATTCAGAAAAGACATATTTAAAAAACAAAGAGGCTAGGATGACAGGAAGTATTATTCCCAGCTATAAGTCAAACACATGTACTTGAAACTAACATTCAGAACAAAAAACCATACCGAGTGCTGCACCGATTGCCTTAAATGCTCTAAGGGTGAAACCTGCTGCCAGTGATGGTCAGTTGAAGAAATGTAAGGAGCAGTCTAAGAACAGAATGTACAGAGAAAATCCATTCAGGAACTTTTCAAGGAATACAGAGGAACACTGTGCAGAACTGCTGTGATGAATTTATGTGAAGAAATCCATTTGAGAACTTGAATCAGCTAAAATAATGATGAAGATATTCTTATTTACACATGTTTAGGACCTAGATCAGCCAGAAACAATCAGCTGTCAAAAGTGGAGAAATGCAGCAGTGTTCTGCTGTTCCCATTTCCCCTCCAAATTGCATCAAGTTTTCTGAATTTAAAAACAAACAAAACCAAACAAAACCTGTTTCCTCAAAGTACAAGGAGCTAATAAAGTTTTGAAAGTTCTTGTAGTGCTTTGAAAAAGAATGGAAAAAATTTTGTTCTTCTCCATTTAAGCATACTTCAGGAGAGAAGCTGCTAACTCGAAGTGTCATGTCTATGCTGCTCTCAGGCCCCTTATTAACTTTAAAGCAAAGTGAGAGAATGTGTACTCTCTGTTTTTTGCCACCAGCATTCGCAATACTGGACCTACAGGAGGTACTACGTTTGAATGAACAATTCTCTGCAGGCTGAGAAGAGGATTTTGAAAGTCAATGCCATTGGCAAATGTTCCTACCAGCTCCCCTTCAATGCCCTGTAGAAGAGAACATGAGCAGAATAGCAACACTACGTCACGTCTCAGATAAACAAAACTTGGAGAAACAGCTGCAGAGCCATTGCCCAGAGCAACTGCACACAGAAGAATTGGATGCCACGTTGGGTGGCGCACAGAGACAGCAACAGAGAGCGGAGCAGCCATGGCCGCTCTGCCAGCAGCGAGCCTGTGTCTTCACAGCACTCTGTTATTTGGATCGTCTGCCAAGAGTATGAATAACCTTTAAGGCCAACACAATTAAACCATTTCTTGGAAAGCATTGCTGTGGTTTGCTGTAGCAAGCCAAGTTTAGACTATATCTGTGCTGCGTTTGTGAGCACATGTGTTGTAGTAATCTTTCAGGGTAATGCATTGGCAGCAGTGGGAGACATTTTATTTTTACAATTGCTGGTGCAGTAGAAGCATATTCGTCTGCATTTAACTACACTTGATGGTTATTCACATTAGGGGCAAATTTTCAAAGAGCTGCTAAGGTTTTTGGCCAGGTATGCCACTGCTTTTATTGGGAACTGCATGTGTTAAACTGAGCAACATACTTGAAAAACATACATACGCTTTCTTCCTCTGAACATTCAGGAATGTCTGATTTTTTTCCCCTAAATGTTAAGGCAGTTAGTATGACTGACAGTTTGAAAGATGTGCTGGGAGAACTTCGATTTTCTGGTATGACTGAGAAAAGCCCTGTGCCACCTGAGGACCATCTCCAGCCTGGGGAATCCTCCTGTGGTGTGGTTTGGAGGCCACTTGGCATCGCTGAAACAGCGCAAAGCAGTCCGAAGGGTCAAAGAGACAGGTCCAATTGAAATGGTCAAAGAGAGATCTTCAAGACTAACACGGTACCCTTTCCCCTTCCCTCTCTCCAAGTACCTTGTCGTCCCCCAAAATAGTCAAATTTTTGTTTCAGAGCATTTTCCTTTCTAATTTGTATGCTTGAGAGGAGGCCTAAGCTGATATTAAAATGTCCTTTTCCAAGCTGGATGGCCCACCATCAACAAAACAAGAGCATATATTTCATGCAGGCCCTTTGGTGCTCTTGTTGGCTTCAGTCCTGCAGAAACCCTGTCAACTCCAATATCCTGTCAGTTCACAAAGGGAGAGCCAGCCAGAAAAGCAGAAGGACTGGAGCAGGGACTGTGTCCTCTTGAACCACATATGGCAAAACAGCAGCCACCACAAGTTCAGAATCCTTATTCTGCTGCCCAGCATCCACAGATTTCCCTGATTATGGGCACATTTTGTGTAAAAGGAATATCAGACCTTGTGACTGTTCCTATAACAATGATTAGAAAATATTTTAATTTATAACAATTATAAAAGCAATAAAAGTGCAATGAATGTTATTATTTCAGTCTGTAATTAAATGCACATTTTGCTATTTGGAATTCAAATTGGCGTCCTTGAGATGTAAAACTCTACTTAAGATATAAAAAGTGCTGGCTAGAAGATGTTTAAAATAGATTTTTATACTTTTTGAAAGAAAGTGCTCATTATTTGATATATTAAGACAACAGTTGTATTTGCAGGAAAAGGGAGGCAGTCACTGTACACCGTCCGAGGTGCTAACTCAATGTGTTAATTACTGTTTAACAGGGATACAGATGCTGCTCTAGGCAATTTTCACCCAGCATTTGGAGGAAAAGTTCAGTTTTAATCATAATCAAATGAGGCATTATGTAAAACCACTCTACAGCAACTGCACACTTGGTACACATGCCAGTGCTGTTTTTAAAAATAGATTAGGACACGTGTAAGAATCTACTAGGCTTAGAAAATTACTTTTCTTACCAAAATCTAATATAGCACCAGATGGTGAACTGGATCTAAAGAAGCTGTGGAGAAGTCAGTACCCTTTATTCCAGATTTGCCTTCTGACATGAATCAAAATTTTATCCAGGTAAGGCGAGGGTGGAGCAAAGACTGTTCTCTCAACAATCTCTTTGGATTCATGGAAAGACAGAAGACATTAATGATATTGTCATTCAGCTCAGAAAATATGCCAACCCGAGGAAATTCTGAAAACTCTCTAGGAAGGCAGAATAGTTTTTTCTTCTCCAAAAAGAAAAATGAAAGCTACTGGGGCAGTCACCTGCAAAGGCCACTGGTTCAGTACTGAAAGACAAAAGTACTTGAATTTACTGATCCATGAGCTATTTCAAAGATTTTTTTTTCTGTTAAAGTAGTGATTCTTGGTTTAAGTACATATAATTTAGCTCAAAGCAGGGCACACAGACAGAAGAGGCAGTTGAAGATTTTTGAAGTCTGCATTTGTAATACAATCATACGATGCTAACATTTTGGATACTTTCACTCGGCCTGTAAAAACAGCATCAATATAACTGTTGAGCCATATGATACAAAGTACCCATATGTACTCATCCGAAGGATTAGGCAATTTGTTTTTATGCTCATATTTTAAATTAGCACTTAACCGTTAAGAACTAAAAATAATGTAAGATGAGCTATGTAAGCTTATCATGATGCTGAGATAGTGGATTTTGACAAACCTGCTATTATACGGTTAAGAGTCTCAAACAAAAGGCAGCACATTCTCACAGCTTGAGAATGCAAATTCTATAATGTTGTAAAGCAGGTTTGCTGCTAGAAAGCTAGATGATAGTGCTGAAAATATCAATAGCCAGCAATTCCATATAGCTAGACTACTAGAAAAAATAAATTGACATAATCCTGTTACAAAAAGGCACTGCTGTAAAGAAATATCACAGATTTCAAAAGACCATAAATCTGTATTCAGGGGGAAAAGACACCACCTTTCTCAAGCAGCAGAAGTTTGCTGGCACTAGATGTGATCTATGATGTAATCTTGAAAGGCAGCAGCAGCACGAAATAGACTGCCACAATCTGGAAGAAACTGTTCTTCCTCCTCTCCTACCGACATCTCTCTCCTGTGCTCCTAACAGCAGAAAATTGTCAGCTGCTCTGATCGGTACCTGGGCTTTATACATCTCTCTCCTTTGCTAAATGCACAGTTCATTATATAGAACAATAAAACTTGCACCATGTCATATGTGTTTCTGAGAAACCTAAACTACTACCTTCTCACCAAACTTACTTCAGCAGGTTAAGTTCAATTAGGAATCTTATTTATGGTTCATTTACCGTCTCTGGAGAGAAAAGGATGTGTTGTGGTAAAGTCGTTCCAGCTGAAGCTTTGAAGGAGGCTGGAAAGGTGACTGATAGAGTTGAATGCCTTCAAGGAATTTTTAAAATCCCAGTCTATTTAAAGAATTACGTTATTCAAAGAATTACATTATTCTGAGATATATATCAGAATCTGGCAACATAGGGGATCCACAGGCATGGTCTTCATTTCTCTAGGCTTTATTGCAAGGTAAACTTTTTTTTTGCCCCTGAACTGTTCTTTTTTATATTTTTATAATTTTATATATTTTGTATATTTTTGTGTATGCCTGATGGACTGTTTTGTCCTTTTGGATTTAACTGGACTGTTGTTTTAGTTATTTCTACACAGCACTGCATTGTTAATTCAAGGTCTGTTTCTGGGTTGTTTTCTCTCATTCTGAATTGCTATTCATGTAGGCAGTGCTTCCTCTGAGCTGAGTGGCAGTAACCCATCACTTCCCTACAACATCTGCTTCTGTTCCCCACCTATACCCAGAAACAAAAGGTGGTGCCTATTTCTTCACCTTGATCTCTTTTACCGAGTGCAGCAGTGCTGGAGGGGCTCAACCTCTGCTCTGTGCAGCAAAGAAACAAAGCCTGTTTTCTTCCAGGAACAGCCTGTTGTTGAGATGAAGAGGTAAAGATGTGCCAGTGCCTTTCATTTGCTGCAAAGGTATTGTTACTTACTTCAAAACACAGAAGGGCTTTTCTAAGCAACTGTCATTAGAGCATGCTGGCCAGGATGTCGAATATCGAAATTGTTTGCCAGGATATAGAATTCCAGAATTGGTTGAATGTGTGACTAATAGAAAAACATTTTTGTTTGGGTTGGTTTTGGGTTTGTGGTTTTTTTTGAAAAAGAATCTTTTTTTTGGGTACAAAAATATATGATGTATAAAGAAAACCAACTCTTTGCTAAGGTAATGTATTTTTTCACATACCATTTCACAATAGCTACAGCATTTTGATTTAAATTTCCAGATATACTCCGCACCCAAACAGTAACTCAAATAGCTTCTAGTTATGACATACCTGCAATAATAAAGCAACTAGATGTAAATAAATAAAATGGAGGCTGTAAACACAGCTTCAGGCTGAATGGTCTTGTCATATTTCATCCCCTCATTTTAATTCAATACTAAGCAAAGCATGGAAATGTTTACCTTTGTCTGATCTTTAATTCCCTAAATTTATGTGGGATCATGCACAGATGCTTTGGAAACCAGCCTGGAAAAGCCTGGCATTTTAATTGATCCCAGAGCCTCTTTCCTCACAGCCCCTGCTGCTACGAAGTCTGCTACTTGCTCCAAAGGGGCTGCGCGGTTGCCTAGCCACGGCGAGCGGCCAGGCAAGGTGAAGAAATCCAGCGGAGGAAGTAACCAATCAATTTTTTAATTTCCCTGTGTAAACAGCAGCAAATCAGGATGGATTTTGAAATCTCGTTAGTGGAAAGTGAGACGCATTGTGCGCATTTTAACATATGTATTAACTGTACGCAGTGGCTTGCAGCCAGGAATTATAAGCCATTGGGTACGTTTCACAAAGCTTGTTTCAGAAGACAATCTGAATATGTCATTTAAAACTCTGAATGTTTTCAGAGGAAAAAATTAATTTGTACTCCTCTATCACTACTATCTTATTAGTTTTAATGTTTTCTTATACTGTTAGTTAATCATGCTATAAGAAATACACTGTTCTTTATACCAGAAAAGCTAAATATTGGCATAATTAGGAGGATGATATGCAGAACCAAATCCTGACATCAGTAAGACTTCGTACAAAAGGAAGAATTATATGCTTGTCCTTAAAGATTTTCAGTGAGTGTTTTCTTAGCATATCAGTAAAAATGAGTGCAGGGTTATCAGTGTCATATTTGTGAGTCAGTGAGTTGTGTCACCCCTCTGCACCTTCCCGCGTAACAGGATGGGTTTGGATTGTTTCTAGGTGTTTAACACAGGTTGCCTAGGAGGCTTGCCCTTCTGTGTCATTACGGAAGGTGTTCCATGCTTCCTGCTGCATCACCCCAGCAACTTCCATGGGGAAAGGATCAATGGTCATTTGAATACACTGACTTATTGCTAGTTTCTATAAGAACATACATTCTACTATGCCACTAGTAATATGCCACTTCTTCACGTTAGTGATTTCTACTGCCTTAGTGTAGCTCAAAATTTTAATCCAGGTAATTAAGAGTCTTAAATATGCCCCACAAAATATCTGACTTTACAGTAACATAATACAAGAATTGGTTGTAGTTATATACATCCAATTTGAAAACTACAATGCATACCACAAGCTATTTACTCCATTAAAAATGAGTTAAGAACAAATATTATATATACTTATACATTAACCTTTCAGGAAAATGGCTCTTGAACTTTTAATAGGAAAATATAAATTTGCTTCACTCGTTCCCAAGAGAGACCATTCGTCACAGTGAGAGTATTAAATACGGGTATTAAGGACTCCAGTGATCAATTGATTTTTTCAGTAATCTTGAAAAGAGAAAGAAATCTTAGCCACATTTAGGTCCACATGAGTTCTGCCACTGACCTAAAGTCAACACGTTTTCCAGGGGCTGTACCAAAGAAAAGTGAAGGCCAGCAAAAAAGTAGCCAGGCTGGCTGATTAATGGAGGTGCATATGACAGGGGAAAAAGAGAAGAGGAGAGGGAAGAAATTGAAGCAGGACCCTGTGAAAGGGACTAGGAAAATTTTTTCACAAAAATAAATTCTAAGCCTATCTCCATGAATAAGGCAAATGTAGCCTATATAATTCAGGCCTGGCAGTGCTTTTGGGAGATAACGCTTGCAAGATCTAATCCTTATACTGTGTAAACCCCAAAGTTATTCAGCATGGAAACTAAACCATACTGGCCACTAATACATCCTGTCAGAGTGATGCAGACTGGCATCTCTGAGCACTACTGTATTTCAAATTATTCTTTTGGTATTAAGAATAGATATAATGCTTTCCATTACAAATTTCTGAATGCTGTGAGTCACGTTTGTGAAGTTCTTGATGAACTGTCTTTCTATAAACAGTAGAAGCAGACTTTGAAGGCTGGCAATGGGAAAAGATGAGTGGAGAAAGGGCCAGAGAAAACTTTTCTGAAGCACTAAAAATACCATCCCCTTTCCTTACCCCCAGTCAAGCTCCCATGCTTATTGTAGCTTCTCCAATGATTTCACTTCACACTCCATCACAAGCCTGAATGCAGATGTCTCCAGATGAAAAGAAAGCACATTAAAAAATGACTAGTGAGCCAGCAAGAATTCAGACAATTCCAGGACCTGAGCATCAATGTAGAAGTTGAGATGCAAGGCAAACCATCTGTTTCTGCATAACTAGAAGAAGGTCTGGTTTATTAATATCCAATGCCAACCTAAAGCTTGAGCTTTCCAAGTAATTCAGGAGTAAGAAGAATAGATTTTTTAAAAAAAATACAAATTAAAACCATTTTAAAAAATGCTATTCACAGGATGTGAACTTGAACTGAAAAAAACTTCTTGAAAACTGATGTATTAAAGGCCTTAAACTACTCGTTCATACATATAGGGATTTATACTTATTTAACTGAAAATTAAATTTGGCCCAGAGCTAATAAATAGTCTTAAAATCCTAACCTAGAAAGTAAATTATTATTTTCATAGGAAGAACACCAACTATCCCAGACTTTGTAAATTTTCATTGAGTGTGACCGATAAACTGCATTAATCTACACAGAGTTGTGCACACCTGATTTTTATATCAGACTAGTGAATGAAATAGCTGTCGGAAATCATGTGACCTTTGTAATTACCAATATGTCTTATAGAAACAAACATTTGTATGCTCAGATTGGAAAAAGTACAGTCACTGTTTTGGCAGGGTGCATGTGGAAAATGGTAATTTCCAAGAGCTACAATTGTCAGATATTTGGTGTACACATTCCAAATAACCCCACATTTGAACTAGTATGTTCTTAGGTAGGGTAGCTGTCTCCAGAAAAACAATCTGCAGATGAACAACAGCCGTGCAACTACAGTGTTTATTAGAAGAAAAAGTTCTTGACTCCAACACACTGGGATCAAACCCCAACAGCATGACCCTTGTGAGTCCCAAATGAAATATCATCAGGGATAAGTGTTGCTTCATTGAACTGGTTTTTTTTCTTTTGTTTCATCTTGGCAAGTGGAACTAGTCAAAGACAACTGTAGAGCTACAATCAATGAAAGATTTTGATAAAAGATAAAGCTACTGCTCCATGTCCCTTGGCACTTATGGACCTACGTTCTATGGCCTGAAACTCTAAGACCTTTCAGAGAAATTAGGGATTGGGACAGAATCTATCTGCTCTTTTCTAGACTTTAACTTACTTAACAGCCAGCCCAGTCCACTGCTCTTTTTCCAACATATGAGACACTGACAAAATTGAATTTGATTAATTTCTCTTCCTGAAGTAAAAGCAGGAGGAAAATCCTCAATGGATTATGGAGAATTTGCTAAACTTCATGTTGGCCCATTGAACCTGACTGGCAAAACTGGCAGAAATTCACAAGTATTAAACAGACCCGTGTTAAACTGGACAGCAAAGAATTCCTTCCATGGCCATCCCCACATTGCTTTGCCATCACCCCATTTTGTCTTATAGGGAAACACACGCATGTTATTATAAGCTATTTTAAAACTTATTTGAAGACCCTGACAAGACTCTGATATTTAGAGAAATACTTTGCCTTTAAAGTAGTGGTCTGAGTGAGCTAAAATTATGATAATAATTTTATCTATTCTTGATAATGAAGTTACTAGAGCCAAAAAGCAAAAGGTGTATTATTTAGAGGTTGGCATTACTTTTATTTTCATTAATTTCCATGGGAAAAAGTGAATCCCAGTCAAATATTAGATTTTGTAATAAGTAAAAGATGAATAAAGAAGGTTTGTAGGGGTTGTTGGCTGTTTGAAGAGTTGTTTCTTTTTTTTTTTTGGTTTTGTTTTGTTTAGCAAAAATGCTTTTTGTTGTTGTAGGTCTTTATATAATAAAGTAGGTATTACTTACGTGTCAGCAGACAAAATCAGTGAAATTATCCTCAGTAAACTTCCCCTGGAAAGAAAACAAAATTATTAAGCATCAGCTATAATCAGCAAAATCCTTTTGTTTACATTATTTAGCTTTGATTCACCCTACACAGACACTAATTTGATTATCAGGGCCAATGAAACTTTTTTTTATCAGGCATTAACTTAAAAATAGTACTTCTATAAACACACTTTCCTGCCCTCATATCTCAGTTACTGCTTGGAGAGAATAGGGAAGGTGTAGGAAAGGACTCTAAAGGGATGCTTCATTCTCAACGGGCTATTGCGTCCTTGACTTCTTTGTTCTAGCCTCCATTCAAATTGCCAACTTAGAGACAAAACGATAGTAATTTTCCCTTGTAGATGAAAATCCAATAGGGAAAAACAGACTTGCTTGACTATTGTTTAGAAGACCTATGACTTCTAGAGTCTTCCATCACTTTCAACTTAAACTAATTTTCAGTTCTTAAGTCAGGTGAGAACAGTGCCACAGGAACACTGGGAAAAATACTTGCTTTTTGTGACACAGATTTTCAGAACAATGGAGGTTGCTGTTAAAACTAAAATAAAAACTTTTAGGTTGAAACTGATTGCAAATAAAAGAAGTATCCACACTAGCACTTTTTTGCTTGAAAGTATTCCTTTACAATGAATGAAAGAGGAGATAAAAATAACTTTTACTCAGAGATCACATAGATGTCACAGTTCAGGCATTTATTTTATCATCTTTCAAATAGCACAGAAACCTCTGATATCTTTGATCAGTTCTAAAACTTGCAGTCAAACAACTAGTAAGAACCTTAAAACAGACATTTTGTTTTAAAAGATTGGAGTTTTGGCACTTTCATCTCATTAGGCCTGAGGTGCTATAATGAGGAGTAAAAACAAAATAGTTTTCTTAAAATCAAAACCTTTGCAACAGTTTGAGGGACTGCATTTTAGAGTTCCTCTCTTTCATATTACAAGACCAACCATCAAATATTTATTTTCTCTCCCACAACTCTTCACACCAGTTTCCCAAATGGATTTTCCACTTCTTTACCTTTCTGTCCCTACTTTAACATTAATTTTCCTCCCATTTCATTGTGTGCAACTAGAGAGGTGGAATAATTGCGGATGTTCCCCTTTTTTCATTGTGGTAAATAAGAGGACACTTTTCATGCTGACAACATACTCTCAAAAAGCTGGACTTTACTTGTTTTAGCAGACATTTGTTTTTTAAAACTCTCAGAGGGCCTGACCATATGTTCAGCTCACATTTACACAGCCTGGTTAATTTAACCCATTAGAGTCTCATAACTGGCTTGAGAAACTACATTTCATCCAAGCTTGTAAATGTAATTCTATAAAACAGAAATTAATTTTCTGTGTTAGAACACTCAATCTAGGTTTTCTGTTTAAAATACTTTTTATTTTATAGAAATCGCATAAAGTCTCAGGCCAGAAACAAAGAAGAAACCCATTTAAATAATCTTTCAGACACTGGAGATCCTTTCCAGCTTTGACATGGTGGTGGGGGAAAATGGACACTCAAAGTATTTTTATTGATCTTTTGGTAAATGTTGCTTTTCTCCTAATGATATATTTGATTAGTATTTGCAGATGGTCCCAATAGTAGCTTTTCTTGTGGCTTCACCATACCATTTACATGCTCTGGAGCAGCTAGACTCTTCAGAGACAGCAAAGGAAAGTGTTGATTCCTCCTCAGCACCGTTAAAAGGATTTCTTCAGAGCAGGGGAAATGATGGTATTAAAGCTGTCCCTGTTCTGATAGCTGTGAGACAAAGTGAGAACTTTGCCAACAAAATATTTAGTGATTCCTGAACCTCTCTTTTCTACCCTTTTTGGCCTCCATTTAGTCAAGTACCTGGGCTGGGGAAGGGGAGGGTAATGCAGAACAGCAAAGTCAGGTCCAAAGGAGACTGAATTAAACAGTGCAATTACTTCCTTTTGCACAACTGTCATCATCCCAAAATCAGGACTCTCCACTTGTGAGCTTATGTTGAGGAAGCCAGGCTTAATACTATGCTGGATCTGGTCTATCACACTGAGGCTGAGATTTTCCAAAATATGCACTCCTGGCCTTTGTTTCTTTCCGTATACTAAGTGGAAAGAGAGTTAGCTAACACCCAATGCTTTAAACATCCCATTCTTCTATTAGTTTACTTATTGATAAGAATATGACTTTGTCATGTGAAATTAAAGTTAATGATTACTTTTTCTGAGTTTCAGTAACACCTGCAAATACAGTAGGCTCTAGAAGATGCAGGGAAAGAACCATTCTTCCCTGGAAGTGTTGCAAGATAGAGGGAAGAAAGGATGTAGTGTCTCTGACAAGAAAGCAGCTCAGGTAATAAGAGACTTAAACAATCCCAGTCCTGATAAAAAGCATACTGAAGCCAGTTAAAATCTTGATTTTAGGATTAAGCTCATAATGAATCAATTGTAGAGAGATGGAATGAAACATATAACCGTGTATTTTAAATTAAAATACAGTTCCTATTACCTTCCTCATCTGGAAGGGACAGTTAGCATATGATGCCGTACTGCATTTTGGACAATGGTTTTGCAGGCTACTTTGTTAGGTATTTCTTTTATAAATAAAGGAGACAATAGTAACTAAAAAATATTCTTAACCCCCTCAATGTCTCTCAAGTGTAAAGCAGAAAACTTACTTCATAGGAATTTCTTCTTGCAGAACTTCATCTGAAACACTCATTTTCAGGGCTAACATTTCATTTTCTCACTATGCTAGCAGCTAGGTAGCAAATCTCAGGTACATGTTCAGGTTACATTTCTCTGCTTCTTGCACATTCCTTAGTCACTGACTTAATCCTCCAAGTAGTTCTGCAAGCAGGAAAGCATACCATCTTTCCAACTTATTTTCTTAGTGACAGTAGACATGCATGACAAGGATCTGATTTCAGACACTCATAAACTGAAGTCCAAATGTTTTAATTACAGGGTTGTTTGCATTTTTTCTAGCCACAGGAGAAATGAGATGAGACATGTCGTTTAGGTAGCATTCATACCACCTAATTTTGGAGAATTGACTTCCTCTACTCCCATATATGAGTATACGCACTCACTTTGGAAACAAATCAACTCAGAAGTTCTCATTTCCTCACTGATAATATAAAGGGTCATGGAAGGCGAGGTTCCTAACTGCATGCAGCTTCCTAAAATCTGGCAGCAGGAGTATTACCCCAGATTTTTCTTGAGGCTGGCAACTGCCTGGAGTACTTTGCTTCCAGCCACAGACTGGAAGTACAACACGCTGGGTGCTCAGCAGAAAGGCAAAGCATGGGAAGAAAAAGTGAAAGAAAATGATTCACCACTCGCAATGTTTCCATATGAATTTCTTAATACATGAAAATAATGTAGTATAGATGCTCTCTCTGATTTGGTCAAGACAGTGATTTTTTCAGAATTCCTTCAGAATCCGGAAGTAATTCAGCTGTTCTCATTTTCACTTGTTATTTTTATATTTTAAAGGAAAAACTCTTACCCTTGCTGGTCATTCTGTTCACTGCGATTAGTCTAATCCCAGTACAGAGAGAGCAGCATGACGTTAAGAGCTATAACTGGTAGTTACAAAGTCTGCTCCTTTGTCACTTCAGTGCAGTGGGTTATCTCATTACTGAGTTAGGTACCATAGTATCCTGCAGTACTTCTTCGACCTTACTGTATGGCCTAAATGTAACGTGATTCAATAGCCTACGCTAAATCTGCCTTTCTAAAGGCAGGTCACAGCTGAACTTCAATTCTACAAATACGTGCATAAAACAATTGCATGCAAATCTTAACAGCTGCAACTGTTTCTAAGATTGCTTAGAAAATTTGAATTTTAAACCCTGATTCTGTCATAACACTTCCCATTGACTTCAGCAAAGCAGGATCAGCACTTTAATACGTACACAGAGCAGAAAAAAAAAAAAAAGAAAGATATTTTACAACTGTTTTTTTGATTAGTAAGTCTCAATCTGATGTATACTGGGCTTCATCAGAGAAAACTTTAGTGGATTACATGCATGCAATACACATTCCTACTCTTATTACCTCTAATCTCTAGTTTACTCTTTATGGGTTTTTTAATGAGATTATTTTTGCCAACCATGCCAGTGAATGCTTTTGGCATCACCATTCATTGTCATTCAAAAGGGAGGAGATGGAGCAAAACACTGGGAAATGGATTTGCTGATGAAACATTTCCATGAGATTAGACTACAAATGAGGACCAGGGTCTATAAATCTACCACTTAAAGCGAAAAATAAGGTAAAAACAGCTAGGCAAAAGTCACTAACTTGGAAAACCTTTAAAAATGCAGGATGAGTTCATGCCACAGTACTAGACAAGCTTTGTACCCCTTACAGATTAATTTTGCCCACTGACAAAACAATGAATTTGGCACAAGTCATAGGATGGGATTTTTAGAGTCAGTGGGTATTTTCTATTGGGAATAAAGTTTGGGAGTTCTCTGCTAATGGATCAGAGCTTTGTTCAAGACAACTTTTTATTAATTTTATAGTCTACTTGCTGCGTATTTTAAATCACTGACGAAGCAGCAGGTACAGGCATGAAGTGGTTCCACAAAGCTGTTTCTAACCTAATCAGTAAGCTAAGCGTTAAACAGCGAAGCCTCAAAGCCAGTTGGAGCATTCAAAGGTTATTCCAAAGGAGTTCATAACCACCTCACCAGCATCATTTGTAACTCTTCTAAAGTAAAAGGAGAGCATCCATTAGCTTATAATAAATTATAACAAAGAACTATTAGAAAAATATCTCTTTAAACTTTCTTTTTCCTTTTAGAAACGTTCTAAATGACAGCGGTGACTAGTATTTGCAGTAGAGCTTTCCTTAACCTGGTACTATTTGTGATCTAAGACTGATAAAGCAGAATAAGAAAATGTGGACTCCAACATCAATTTTGTTGTTGATGTTGGTAGTGGTTTTGTTTGTTTTTACAATTTCTAGAGATGCTTTTGTATTTGTTTAAAGTAGGCAATAGGTCCCTATGAACACCCAAAATGAGCACACTTGTATCAACCACTGAGGGTGGTAATACTGAGCACTGGAACAGGTTGGCTGTAGAGGTCATGGAGGTCTCCCTCCTTGGAGATATTCAAATGCTATCTAGGTGACAGTTCTTGAGCAGGGGGGATGGACTACATGGCCTCCAGAGGTCCCTTCCAACCTCAAGCTCTCTGTGATTCTGTGATTCCAGTTAGCAGAATGTGAGCAAATCCTGGTAGGACGCTTCCTCGCTATTGTTCATGTTATGGCATGGTATCATTGCAACTGCGGTACTGGGGACAGTTACAGTGCTGTTGCTTCCAAGTAAGAACCCCATCATGAACAAATGTCGTAAAAATGAATTCCTTCTCAAGCAACATCAATAATGCAATGGCTCTCAGAATAGAACAGGCTTCGCCTCTCACTTAAAAAAGGGATTCTACCTCACCCTACCTATGATCTCCTCTTCAGCTAGTGGCAGCAGCTTGTTGGAAGCTCTTGAATACTCAGCAGATTTTCTGCATTATTTATGAACAAAGCTCGCAAACATAAACTGAGCATAAGCCAGTTCACTATTTTTTTAAAAATAAAAATTGAGATTCTGATACCGTTACTTGCTTTAGGGAATCAACATCTTAGGCACAGGATTAGCGTGCCTGTGTTTTAAACTGCTCCGTTTACTTGGGCCTTTCTTCTGGTAGTTAACAATGCAATTTTGCGATTCTTGCTGAAGAAAAATTCATTCTTTAAATTAGCAAAAATTACATTCTGAAATATAAGTTTGAAATAGAATTAAAATACTGTCAGCATTGCAATATAAACATATTTAATAATCATGGACTCACAGTAGCAATTTTTACATTTGCCATTGTCTAGCAAAAATTTCAGATATTACAAGCAAAATGCTATTTAATCGAAAATGTTCCATACTTGACACCTGTATAATTTTTCTTTCTACAACTCCCCCCATGATTCTTCGTCCTCTGCAAGTGAGTTAAGATATAAAGTTAAATTCTGATCATGAAGTCATGTTTTGGTTTTAGTCTGCAAAAATAAAACAGCAACAAAAGCTGCTAATGGAGACTGATTTTGCTGCACAAATTAATACAGACTTTTGGACAGATACAAATTGTTGTCACAAAATGTACTCAGAAGACCAGTGTTTCTGCATGTTCGTGCGAATGTCAGACTATGGCATCATTAACATTGTGTAGTATCCAATAATTCTGTTCTCCCCCTGGACAAGGACTGTGCAGAAATAATTACTTGGCAATCACATGCACTTCATCACTTCCAAATTAGATTTTAGTAATCCACCTCTTTATTTCCAAAGTAATCAAATTACTACAATGGAGTTTCCTACATTTTTTTTTTTCTTTCATTTGATATTTATTGCCACAGATGCAAACTGTGAGTTAAGCACAGTCAAGAGAGAAACACGATTGGGAGAGAAATAGTTGAATGCTGCACTTTAAAACGTAAATGAAAATGATCCTTTAAGTCTTCTTTATTCCAATGTAAACACATTCAGTAAATCAATGGTATAAAAAAGAACTGAAAGGCATATCTAGAGAATACTCTGAAGAAACTGAGATTTTGGAAAAAAAAAAATCTTCTGGTCATATAGGAATTCCTCCTTCACTTTTAACAGTACTCTAACAATGGAATTCTATAAAAAATTTCATTTAGTCACCTTGGAGAACTTTGGGTGACTTAATTTTGCTGCTGTGATACCACTGGAAAAAAAAAAAACAAAACCAACTTTTTCTGCTAATAAATAATTGGCATGTGAGAATTCGAGCTTTCTCTGGACTCTGGATGGCTCTGGATGAGGTAATCGGCCTACATTTACCAGGTCATGTCTATTCATCGCAGTGTTTAATCAAGTGCTTGAATTTAAGCACACAAGCCTCCTGCTAGGAGATTTTTACATAAAAACTATATTTAAGGAATTTCCTAAGAGATTTGTGTACATTTTATATGTTCAAGCGTTTGGGGTTTTTCTTTTGGTTCTTTTTTTTCATTTTCTGGAGATGACTTGGTGTTAAATCAAACCTACTGAAATAAATATCAAGTCTTGCAGATCCTTATGATCCATACAGCAAGCTGATGATTATTTTTGCATTTTTCTTCCTCTTTTTATGGGTCCCTAAGACATTTTTGTTTGTTTGTTTTTCTAGCAAGAGTAAGTAGGTCTAAAATCCAACCGGATCATCAATTGGTTACTTGTTCAACCACCACTGATTATAGTGGACCTTCAGGCAATTAGGTTCCTAGATTTTACTAAAGTCTCAGTGTGCTTTTTAAGGATGAATTAAGTCCCATAACACTAAAATTAATGGGCTTGGCTCAGTGTTTACTGCTTCCTGAAAAAGAGTAAACAGTTCACTTTCTTACTGATATATTTGCAATTAGAAAGAAAGGTAGGTAGATCAAAATACTACCGTTTAAAAGACACTTGGTATCTAATGATGATGTTGTCTAGAAGCAGAGTCCTCTGTTGCTTGCTGCTGTGATATTAATGCATTGAAATATTATTGTTTCTTTATTTGTGAATGTACAGATAAAAGTACCAAGATAAAATTAAATTCCAGAAATCAGTATTCTTGCTAGACTAATACCCTTGGTCTTTATTCCTACAATAATCAAAACCTAATGTTTCAAATTAGAAATACAGGCTATTGGGTATTATAGCAAAACCCATAAATCTCTCTTTCACCACTCTAAAAGTCCAGAATATTTCATCTGGATTTTTCTTCAGGGAATCAGTATCCCTGAAGTTTCACAAGTCAGGACTGGGAGAACAACCACATTTCATTTTATTCTCCCACATTTTTTATTGGATTTTCAGTCTACCGGTTTGCACATCCTCCACTATACACAGTCATTCTCTAAGATCCTTTGACTTAGGTTACTTACTAAAGAGGACTCTCAGGCATCCTTAGGGGCACAGCTTGCTCTAGTTCTCATATGTCATGAGGTGCCAGAATGGAGATTGCAATTCTGCAGCCACCAAGGTCAGCCTTGCAAACAAGGCAAGAGAGTACCAGACACCCAAGTGATGAGGATCTGGAGAACCTTTCTGAATAGCAGAGAAAAGATACAGTCCCTTTTGAGGTACAAGCTCCCTCCTCACAGCATTACCTTTGTGCTAAAGATATTTCTTCTCCCCAACACTGAGAATAGAAACCTGGCTTCACTAAAATCAGTGTAAGTTTTGCTTTTGCTAAAAGTGGGGACACAATTTCATTCTGTCATATGTTCTCTCGCTTTCAAAGCACAGCTTCATCAGCGCTTCCATTCAAATTTAGCTTGCAGTTTATGCAAAACAAAGAAGCAAGCAAGCAAAGAAGTCCCTACCTAAAATCTGCCTCAACCTTTGTGTCTTTTTCATGAGTCTTTCTCATTTTTGGCAGTAATAATTATGATGAGATTTTCATCTCTCAACTCGAACAGTGATACAATCACATTAATTGCAATTCTGATTAGGAAAAACTGTAAGAATGGTGTCTCTAATCATACTTTGTGTTTTCTACTTTACAGTTGCTCAGTAAAATCCAGTGTTATAAACTCAAGAGCTCAAAATGTCTGTTGGCAGAATTAACAAGTTCATTTTGCATTTGTGGAAGAAACTGTGAAAGAACTGGTTTCTAACTATTGAAAGCCTAAATTTTAAGTTATACCATCAGACATGATATACCTAGAAACAGATATTTTTTCATTAGATATTTATATTAAAACTGGGTTTAAATCATGCAGACATTTCAGTAGAGATTTGTACAGCATAAAATAACACTATTTTAAGGCAAGGGAAGTCACTGCAATCCGTCCATTACAACCAAACATTCTGGTGCACTCTAGTGGCAGAACTTTTAGATGTACAACAGCTTTGCTATTTATTTGCTTTTTAAAATCCTAGAAAACACATAATTATCTTTTTTTTCTGGATGTACAGGTAAGTAAAGGTTCCTGTACTGTGTTTAACTAATGTTCTCACATGGGGTCGAAATTAAGCATTCCTAAGTGTCAGTAATAGACAAAGAACCCTTGATGCCTGTTGGCTTTGCAGGAGACCAGTTTTCTGATTTAAGGCTTCATCCCAACACAAGCAAGGAACCACTTACATCCAAATCATGCTAATTTGGACTCCAAATCTCTCTCCCCCCAACTTGGAGTTTGTGGCCTTCCGCTTCCAGGGTTTTATGACCAATGACTACTATTGTGTAGTTGATGTAACAGGCATATAGAGGCACACGTGCACAAGTGTATGTACATCTGCATTTAACAATACACACACACATAAAAATATTATACCAGGCAAAGGACTGTAACATAGGAAGAGAAAAGAAACCATGAGTGCACACTGACCAACAACTGCCCAAACATTCAGAAATTAAACACGACAAAACCTTGGGAAAGAAAGAGAGGAAGCCAAAAAAAGGGGACTTAAGGTACACTCATTTTGTATCTGCTCAAAAACCAACAAAACCAAATGCCAGTATGATATTCGGAAGCTTTATAATTAAAAAGCAGTGCCAAAGTTACACTAAAATGCTGTATGTCCAAGACCACCATTGCTATTAATAGAATAAAATGGGTTTTTTACTATAAGGCACTTATTATCTTTAATGGCTAAACATGGAGTTATTAGAAAGAAATTTCAAATATTGTGAGGAGAGGGAGAGAGGATATTCTACCCCTACAAGAAAAACTAAACAAAATTTCTTAGCTAAAAGTGACTCACATAGATAGCACCATAATGCTAGATCATACATACAGAAACTGAATTGCAGGAAGATGAAGTGTCTTGCCCAAATTCATTTCACTGCCTAATGGCAAAGTTGAATTAGATCTCAGGTCTCTTGAGTTCCTCTCCAGCGCTTATCCAATAAAGAAGCCTCCTTAGTGAAAGCATGTATCTTATCTTGAAAAAATAATGGAAAGGTGCTTGCTTTTGTGGAAACTATATTTACCGTAATCACTCCAGTCCTGGTGATTTTTCTAAATGGTTCTGAGATGAACTCTTATTTAGAAACTGCTATATGGCACAAGACAGATGCTGATGATTGAGAATATTATATGAATGTGTATTAACATATTTCCCCAGGAGAGTAGTTGCATTAGGACAAAATAAACCGTGTTGCCTACCCTGAGCATTCAAGAGTCATTACACGACATGTCCCTTTTTCTCAAATACATAGATTTGATGTTCTTTTCACTTGCTTTCTAGCCTCTGAACTTCTAGGTACCATTTTTTCAAGGCATACAAATTTCTCCCTGAAGCTTACTTAAAAAAAGGAAAAAAATAATGAAGATTCCAGATCTCTTCACATATCCCAGAACTGAGATTTTAAATCAAGAAGACTAAACTTCATGAAGTCTGTGAAAATTCTGAGAAATAACAGAAATGTATATAGCTATAGCTACAAATAAATAAGTCAGAACACAGGATAAGAACTACACAAAGATTCTCTGCCCTAAGGACAGCAGAAAAAAACCAAACAACTTGCATATGCAGAAGCCATAATGCGATAGTAACTACTTTTCCAGGAGTAAATATAAGCATTGCCACTTCTAGACCATTGCTTCTAAAGATTATGTCCCTTTTTGTAGTATAGAAACACGATCAGAATTTCTGCTGATGTGTGTAAACTAGCTTTAAACTAGCTAATTTATAGGTTTAATAAGAATATCAGTTGTTCCTGCCTGGGACCTGAGGTCTGTATTCTGTAACAAAAACCTGTCCCACAGTGTCTGCAGTGTTATCAGTAACCGGATGACACTGTAAAGGCCTATACAGGGTGCAGTCAAATCTTTGGACTAAAATGTAGGTATTACTTTCACCCAGTTTCAGATCCTTTCAGATTTAAAATAATAATTTGCATTTACCCAGCAGAGGTTAATTTCTGGTACCCCTAAACATCAGGAATGTTATTCTGCACCACAAATTAATGCACTGAAATCAAAGGGATTCCTCAAGAACAAGATACAGGAAAGCATACCATGTTTAATTCTAGGCCAACCAAAGGAATTTCATTTCTTTGCTCAGATAAACAAAGACACAAGGTAAGTTTGTTGTTAGGATGTTCCTTCACAGCATCATTGCCTGACACTTAGGTCAAGATATAAGTTTGAAAATGAAAAAATCTTCGTCAGTGAAGTTGCTTATCATTTCTCAGTTAGATGAAAGCTCACGGCCTGGTGTCACTCTACTAAATTGCAATTGCTTGCCTGTCCCAAGTTCTCAGAATGCATGAAGAGATTAAAAGCTTCAAGAGAGTTTATTTGAGAGGACTCTTGAATATTTAAGTATTTTAAACCTTCTAAATTATTAAACCCTTCTAAATATAAATTGCTCTTCATATAATTCCTTGACCATTAAATCTGTTGTGCTTGCTGCTGTATAAAGAGAACAAAAAGAAGCAGTCTTCATTTAGGACTCTCACTTTGTCCCACACTGATGCGTTGTTCCCCATCTTCTACAGAGTTTTTAACTGGGGAGCAGAACAAGCTGTTTGTACAACTTGTTTCACACACTGATTCCAAAACAATATTTTGATGCCATCTGGACGTTGCCTACAGGTTGGTAGCTATCCAGACTGGTGGGAGGAAGACAAGTGCTGGTGCTGTACTAGCAGTGGTAGGAGACAAGCAGTAAGTGCTTTATGCACAGAGAATGAATATATCTGTTATGTCTGAAATCTGCTGCTTTTAGAGAATGGGTTTCCCAAGCTGCATTGCAGGCTCTGGGAGCGCTCATATGTCAATAATCTGCCAGCCATAAGGACACAGGAATACGTCCTGCTCTCAAGGGACATATGTTTTCACCCTAGGGTATGGAAAAGCAATTGGTTCACAGAATGTACCAGGAAAGTTTGAAACAGCAGAGGACGAAGAGGCTTTGCAGTTGTACCTGAGGAAATGGAGAATTTTACTTGTTTTATTCAACAAAGTATTTTTGTTCATGGCAATATTTGTTTCAAACTATTTTTAAAGCACATTCAGCCCTGTTTTCAGATTAAGTAGAAGAAAGGAGTTAAAGCAGTCAGCCCAAGGCCTGTTACCATAATTGATCTTAACATAATTTCAGGCTGGGGAATGCCCACAGGATGTTAATCTGCAAGAGATGCCAGGGTGAGCTAGTACTTATGCTATGCAAGGGAAATTTTTCATTGCTTGATGACTGAACAGTGCTGGAGAGAAATTGTAAACTGCATGGACAGCCTTTGGATGCGTGCCCTCCCCAACAATCTCAATGATTGCCTTGAGTTTCTCCTGCATGGAAAATATCTCACCATCCAGACATGACAGTAGATGTGAGTAAAAACTGGGAAAAGGGTTCTCTTTGCTTGGCTCCTGTAAGGCTTTGAGGTATGGGAGGGAAAATGTGAAGACCACTGATTCCAATTTTTTCTCTCTTAAGTGATTTTTAAAAGGAAATAGATACCAAAAACCAGTATATTTACTACACCAATGAATAAACAAAGCCTTTTTTTTTTTTTTTCTCTGCTAAAGCAAAGAAGTGTTTTCATTAAAATGTACTTTAAGTATGAGGGTCAGGCCTTGGTGACAGATTCAGTGCATCAGATGAATACATATTGATTAAATCCACTACCTAATGTGAAAATACAGTTTAGGAAAAATGGAGATGCAAACTTTTAATGAGCAATCACATCCCTAAAGAAAAGGTGCCAGATGGTTACACTCATCTTGGAATACTGAAGCAGAAGAAAGAAAAAAAAAAAAAACAAACCTTCCTTTTCTGTAACAAGAACTAAAATAAACATTTAAAGACATCCTTCCCACCCCCAACAAAAAAAATAAAATTAAATGAATGCCTATTCTATGAATATATTACTTGCAGTCTTATCACATAAGTTGGAACATGCCTATTACATGATGATGTTGGGGAAGGTTTTTCTTCCCTTTTTAGGCATGAGTTCAGTGGAGGTGTGAACTGTGTTCAGCTAAGGTAATGTAGCTTAGCATGGTTTCTGGTTTAATAACCATTGCTTCATTTCACTCCTGGAGATTTTTCAGATTGAATTATTTCCATTTCATAATGCTGCAATACTGTCTTTTAACTGGTCGCTCTTTCACTCCCCAAATGTTTTGCTTTTGGGGTTCTAAGTCACAAATTGATGACCTGGCTCATTTGCTTTTGCAGGTGCTTGCGATAGGAAACTACAGACTCCGTACAGCACAATGTAATTGTTCTAGACAGATAACCCAGGAGTGGCTGCTAAACCTCTGGGGAGGAGAGCGACTGTGTTCTTGGGGAGCTGCAGGGTAAGGAGTCCCTCAGCCTGGGGAAGCTGACCTGTGGAGCAACAGGAGGGAGCTGCCAGTCCCTGCTGCCAGCACCAGGCAGGTGAGGGATCCAATCAGCTGCGCTTTTTTGATGTTTCTTGCCTCTGTTTATCTCACCATCTCCTAAAAGAGGCAACAAAACACCTGAAAGAATACAGAACAATTTCTTGGCAAATCTGGAGTAACTTTAACTAAAGACAACATAAATATATTAGATGAAAAAGAAATAAATTTAAGTTAGGATCCAGTCCAATTCATTTAATTACAGAGACACTTAGGGATGCACTTGTATTCCTCTACCAGCATAGTAGGAGTTGTAGAATCCAGAAATATCCAGATAAAAAGAGACAGTAACAAGAACTGCAAAACTAAAAAGAATATTAAGGCACAAAACCAAGCTCTCAGACGTTTAGAGTAAGCAGAGCTTAACGCTAACAATGGAATGATTCCTTCTTCCTTCTCTCACTCTCCTTTCTCCCAGCTCCATTCAGGAAGAGCATGTTTTTTGCTGGAACTTTGCAAAAATGTTCATTCTGGGGCAGACACCCAGCAGGAACACTTAAAATTTGTTAAAGTTCAAAATACTTGAGATAATTTTTTAAAATGGGAAGTGTAAGGCAAGTGTTAGTTATGAAGATCAACACAGGGACTGCTTATAAACTCACATTTTCTGGATAAAAGAATACCATTATGTATCTGACATAAAAAACCAGTGCACATTGTTCAGACTGTAACTGATTTGACAAAATATGCCACATAATTTCAAAATAAAGGAGCATGGTCTGAGACTAGAGTGAGGAAGGAAGGCTGAAGTGTTTTCTCTCTGGCTCTGCCAAATGACCCAATGTTTGACCTAGATCAAGTATTTTGGACCCTTTCATTAGATTATTCACTTTTCAGGTTTCAGAAAACTTCATCCAGCTCCAAACTTTGCGATTCAAGACCATCTATAATCAGCGAGTCCAGAACTTCAGATCCAGACAGCCTTATTTTTTCATGAAATTTGGATTTAGACCTGGACTTGTACACTGGAAACCCTCTCATGTTTGTGAAAGGTTTTGAGAACCCCAGTGAAAGGTGTTAATAACAAAAGTCCGGTAAGATCCTGCAAGATCTTCCCCATAGCCACGCTGAGATTTCACACCTTCAGTCGAGACAACTATGACAGCAGACTTTAATTTTGTTGCTTTCCTAGTTTAAAAACTACAGATTCTGGCTCCTTCACCCACATGGGCTGGTGTTTTCCTCCTGCTGACTTTAATACATCCACCACGCAGACCTGCTCAGCTTCAGCAAGCGGAGTGTAAGCAAGGCTCCAATGGGTAAGCAGAGAGGGTTGCAAATTGTGTAAACTTTGTCCTGTAAATACATAAGCCCCTCACTGGAACATTCTGTCAGAACAGATAGATATACAAGACCCACAGATGTAAAATCTATGGGGAAAACTCTGAACACATTTATCTTCTCTGCCTTTTTGGTTTACTCCCCTCTCCCCCCTCACTCTTCCTCTCCCATCTCAGTGTTGCAACCTCCATGCTAGTATTTTTATCTTTGCTTTCTCTGATTTATGCTTGTAATAAGTTCCATGAATTAATTTATGTTGTGCTTATCATTGGCATTTCATGTGATAGATCTCATGTATTTATTTCTATGTTTACAGTTTGTTCAACTTCTCCATTTTGTTTTCCACAGTCCTGTTTCTCAATCTTTTCTTTTCCTTTTGAATCCCGTTCAACAATATAGTATGCCTACCATAATCAGTCTCTGAAAATATTTTCAACTACTTTATTCAAAAGTTATTAGACCTTTTCACCAACAAAATACAGCTTGTTTGCTATCTTTTTCCTTCCCTCTGCAAATTATTCATTAAATTCTCCATTTTAACAAACGTGTCTTGTGGGAAATTATTAGCTGAATCTTGCAGCGTGTATTTTAGACAATGAATAAATCATTAAGGATTCCTGTTGAGAATTGTTTCATATATTCAACAAAAACCTATGTGTTGAAACCTGAGTCACTCAATCACAGAAGTGACATTATTTTCAGTGACATTATTTTCAGTGACATGATAATCATGCTCCTAGAACAAGTTCCCTGCAATTTTTATATTTGAAATCCAAATCCCATATCCTGCATATGCTCCTTATTCTCATAAGGTTTCCTGTGTTAGTGAATAGTTATGTCATTAAATTAGTTTTCTACAATAATCACAGAAAGTGAGAGCAGAAGGTAAGTCCAGTAGGGTGACTTTGGTAGCTGAAATAATATATATTCATCGTTTCTCTTTCTTGCATTTGGCTAAGTAAAAGTATTTCTGCACTAAGCTATAAATGATGCTAGTGTCCTTAGGAAACCAAACAAAAGCATTGTGAATTACAAATGTGACATCGTAACTGGTAAGTGTGGCTTGGACTTGTTCAGAAAAACAAAAAGGGAACAGAGTTCAAGATGTTGCCAAAAGTCCTCTTTGAAACCTACACAGAACTGTATTACCATTATTCTAAAAATTATCTAAAAGCAAGATCTTAATTATAGGCTAAAATACAACTAATAAGTAACTGTAAGAAGGGGAAGTTGTATTGAAGTCTAAACAGTCTCCCAAATTCAAAAGGTGATATATTTTAATCAAAGCCTTAGAGGACAAACTTGTCTTGGTTTTGTGCTCTATAGCTACTTGCAAATTGTCATAACTAAACGCAGACTGTGTTTTCATACCATTCTAAGTAGCCCTACATGCAAATGTTCGCAAACAGTGGAGAAGATTCTCCCTACAAACCATAATTATCCCTGTAAACTATACCATTATACCAACCAATCAGTACACGTGTACTTCATTACTGCAAACTAAATTGAAAAAGATATGAAGGTATAACCTAAAAGTTATAAACTCAATGAATTTAAAACAGTTCCTATTTTGCACCAAAGTGGTCTATTCATATCATATCACAACATCATGAAGTGATCACCATCGATATTACAGCACCAAGATGATAAAGTACTTTGGAAATAACATATATACGTGTGCTACAGCCAATTTTCAAACTGAAACATCTTAGCAGTTTCAAGGATTTAAAGACTATCTTCTGAGAGGGGTGCTGCTTGCAAAAATCTAAGGTTTCTTTAATAAGCAAGTAGATTTTGGCAAAGAAGTCACACAGGACTGTCTTTAAATTACCTTTCTGCACTGCTCAGTAACTAGAACATAACTTAAGATACTAAAACCATTTGGGGCTTTAAAAAATGCCTTCATGCTGAAAAGCTCACTAGTAAAGTTTTAACCTCATACAATCTGAAGCAGCTGGGGCAAGAACCTCACAATATCAAGTTTTGTAATGAGAGAAGCATCTCAGTTCCCATTATGAGCGGTGTTTCTAGAGAAACAATTGTTTTTCCAGGTGTCAGTGGTCTGATCACACAAGCGACTTTTCTGAAAATCCTAGACAGTCTTTGAAAGACTTGGTTGAACTTGTCTTGTACACACAGACACACATCCCAGTTCTGATGATACTAAACAAAAAGCCTTTGCTCAATATTTTCAAGAAAAATGCTGTTCCTAGATCTGTCAGTCACATATAACAGTCACTTAATGCTATCTAATATCTCTTTTTGAAATCTCCTTAGATTCAGAGCTCTGCTACTGCAGTAAGCTTGATGGGTTGCAAAAAAATAGCTTCTTCCACACTCCTGAAGGACAACAGGCATTACATGTCTGGATAGCAGTGGAAGGGTGTCATCTGGAAAAAAAAGGGTTCACTGGCTTACACTAGTACTAAGTTATGCTGCACTTCCACTATTCCGAATGATCAGGAAACCATAAACCTGTCAAGAAATGTTATGATCCCCCCCAACCCCGAGGAGCTGCTGTATGGTGGCGGGAAGCTGGGAACAAACCCACACTGGCTCTGAGTGTGGAGGCTGCTTGGTGTCACAGAGAGACACTTCTCCCTGCTAGGAAGCACCCACTGCGAAGCGGAACAAAACTCCGCTGCCCATTGATTCACACCCAAGAGATTTCTACAGTGAGAGCAACATTTTTGTCAGTCAACAAGTGGTCACAGAAGTCATCAGAAAACAGCAGTGAGTGGAGGAAGAGCTTCCAGTTATGCTGCATGAGTACAGACCATGATGGAGATGATCATTATTCTGGACGACTTCTCTAAGCAGGCATTATGCACAGGCCTGAGGAAGCTTCCCGTCACCCGTAACCGAAGTACGCATGCCCTGATAGACAGCAATAGTGCTCACAGCAGCTCCTGTGCCAACAGCTACCATTGCAGAGAGCCCACAACTATTCCCTTGTCTTTTGTTTCACCCTATGCCTGCGCTTAGCAAAGCAGCAGTGCGGTGCTCGGCACTTGAACTTCCCACCAGCCGCCGCACACCAGAAAACAGAAATCAGTGAAATTCAAAAGGCCCCAAGGCAGATGTGGTTCTGCTACATTATAAGAATATATCGTGGTAAAAGAACTGTGCCAAGACAGCACAAGCACAATATTACCTGGAGTCCCAGCACAGAAGTCTTACAACTGTGATTTCAGATCCCTACCTCAAGATACCATTGAAATTGAAAATCCTACCAAAAGGCAGTAACAAAAGTGCAATTAGCAGAAGGCAAGTTTATTTCTTAAGTGGTAACAATAAACTAGTGAACCGGCTCAAGTCACAATGCAGAATCGTTAGTGAGCCTAAAACAGATGGTATCTCATTTTTAGCTATAGGCAAAATGCCAAATGACATGACTAAATAGAAAAAAATCCCTATAGTATTGCATTTTTGTGCCTATTGAGCATGGAGACTGAAAGGCAGGAACATTTTTAATAACCTTTCTTTGACAAGCTTAAAGCCATTTAATGCTGAAGCCTGTCCTCGACATAAAGCCAAGAGAATAGGCCTCCAGAGAAAGCTCACTGCTGCACAGCTTCACCTCCCAGCAAAACACATTATGCAGCAAAGCCACATAATACTTACTTTCCATTAAAAAACCAGACCCGCACCGGCTATCGCAGTAGTGACCTTTCAATCCAGGCTTCTATAGTATTTATTGGCTGAAAAGTTGTTTCTATGAATAGCAATTGTCTGGTTTAAAAACTGAAAATCTCTTTTCTGTTTCAGGGAACAGCGTTTGTAAAGGCAATAGAGTTCAATGGAAAAGCAAAGGTACCTAAAAGTAATCAAATGCCATGTGCTCAATGGCTTCTACGAACAACTACTCACATTTGCAGTGGTTTTGCTGATGCAGCAATTTTCATCTGAGGACCTTAAAGTAAGCCCAAGCAAAAAGGTCCTTAACATGAAAGCATTCCAGACATGAAGGCTTCACAACACCTTTGAGAAATACTTACACGACAGATGGGTTAATTAATTAAATAGCAGGCCAGGCTCTGGACTTCATTCTGTCCCATTTTTTGCTCCTCTGACAGCAGGAAGAGGCCAAAAAGCAGCTCGATCTTTCCATCTCAGGATTCACCTGGCACTGAGAAGTCTCCAGCTGGCCTAACTGGCACCTACTTAGCACTCACCTGGAGCAGGACACCAGGAGCTGTAGGGACACTGGAGCAGTACTACCCTGCAGCAGCAATTTCCCAGCTGGCGGATAGCCCATTCCAGGCTGGAAGGAGGAAGGCTGGATGAGAACAGCACCAAGACTGCAATGATTTATGCTGGTACTCAGACCAGGATACAACTTGCTCCGGAACCTGAGAAATCCCATTTTTGTGACTTTCTGCTCTAGCGAGATCAGTCTAGCAGAAACAGGGAACAATTTAGAGATTGAGGCCAAAAAGACAACATTCTGTCCAGGTATTACACCATGATCCTTTTCGCAGTCCTATAAAAATGCCGACTCCAAAAAAATGTATGCAGTAAAATACAGAAGAGAACCAACTGTATTTGGGGAATAAGAAGCTAAGAAATACCACAGTCAAAAGAAGGTAATTTTGTAGATCAAAAGTCAGAATTAAATTTTGATGAGCATGTTAGGTTTTTTTCCTAGTTTCGTTTAAAGAAGTGGCACTAAATTCTGGACTAATTGAATCCCCATTGATTTTACTGGAAATCGGTGTTGCCAAATCTTGTGATTTTAATCCCAAGTCCTGAATTGGTGATTTGTTGTTTATTTGTTTTTTTTAATAAATAGAAGCTCATGTAGTCACTATATTAAATGAGAATTTTTTTTTTTTTTTAAAGGGATCTCAACCCTCTGGGGGTAGGGAAAAAATTAAATCTAAAGAACAGAAGCCTTAAGGCACTAGCACAGAAGGGAAGTTAAAAAAGAAAAGATACCAATTTAAAATACTTAGATAGTTAAGCCAAACTTGTGATTTGGGGTCCAGACTATAACTTGTAAATACCAAAGCTGGAACTACTGAGCATTGTCATAAATATAAAATGGAACAGGATTTTGTTTATGCTGTGCATTTTACGCAGTTTATGTATTATTAATCATTCTACAAATGTGGAAGAGGGAATTCTCAAAAACAGCCTGTTAGAATTGTTTTTTCCCAGTACAGGGTCTAGTGTCACTCAGAAGCAAATTAGTATTTTAGCAGTCTCTTTGCTCCTTTGAGCTCCAGTTATTGGCACATATTTTGCCAATAGATTGTATTTGTTTTTCCAAGGTTCTAGTAAGAAAGAACATTTATATAGACAGTGGGCATTTCCCCCTTGCATTAAGGGTTTCATCTTGTCTCAGCTGTTTCATTTTCTTTTCAGCAGCCCACAGTGTCCCTGCTATAATAACGATGAGCTCCCAGTTCCTTATGTTCCTTTTCATAAGGACAAGAGGGCATTGAGGCTACTTTCATTCAGAGCTTACTGATCCCAGGGAGTGTTTCATTTAACCCTTACTGTGTAAGTTAAAAGGAAACCCAAACACCCCCCTCCTCCTGCCCCCAAAGCAAGGAAAATCTTGAGGAAAAAATTAGCAATTTCTTTCTCAGTGTTGTTTGTTTCAGCTGTACAGAAGAAGCCCTCTCGGTTCTGCCGCGCTGGATCAGAAAGGGCAACACATTCTACTTTTCAATATGAATGAAAAGGATTTAAAATACCATTAGACAGAGTCAGCAAGGCCTGATGTAGCCCCATTCATGTGAGCATATGTACAAAAAATGTGTTGTAATCAAACTGGTTTTCCACTTCAGTATGTTATTGATCACTTTTTTTCACCTGCTGTAGTGGAAACTGTAGCAGAAGATTATCAGATTCAAATGACTCTGCTTTATTCTATTACTACTCATTTGCCTTTTGATTCATTAAGTTACATATGCATACTGCATTGGATAGGGTCTTTTTCAGAAGAGCTCTTTGAAGATACCGTCTTCTACCTTTAACAGTATCTTCTAAAACAAGGTTTAATAATGAGCAGCACTTGTTTCTTCCAAGAATATATATTATGCCAAGCATGCCTACAATGTATTGAAATCTCTCAATATTATTCACGGTATCAACTAACCAATGTATTAATAGCTACATTGCCTTGTGATTGAGATATTGCTGTATCTTAATAGAATCATAGAACAATTTGGGTTGGAAGGGACCTTGAAAGATCATCTAGTCCAAGCACCCTGCTGTGGGCAGGGACATCTTACACTAGGTCAGGTTGTTCAATAAACATAATAAAACTGGAAATCAGTGACAAAATGTATCCTCCTTAACCTGACTTTGGATAAGGTAGACTTCATAGGACACAGAATAAAAAATATTCTTACTCAAGCTGTGGAACGTCAAAACAATTTGTGGCAGTAGGTCCAAAAATTCGCTGGACAGTACCCCATTGCTGCTCGTAGTGTTCTACCATGCAGAAAACTGGTTCTCAGAGCTGCCTCACAGTGGACTAGTTGTCCTCCCTACCCCAGCACATGCCCTGCTCCAAAGAATATTCATATTAAGCTAGAATAGGGTTCCAGAAAGCTAGCTAGCTTTATATAACCACCTTTTTGGAGACAGCGGTTCAACTAGTCCTTATTTAAATACAACGTGAGGTTTTATTACAGGGAACTCGCATAACAACACATGTCCCGATGGCCATGGTGGCTCCCTTAATAGACTTATTTCATCACTGGCTCTCATGGGCAAGAACCTTGTCCCTTCCGCATCCTTACGGATTCCACACAAACTGCCAAGTGGTCCTGAAGGCTCTGCCCTTCTATGTCTTTCCATTTTAAGCATGATTCCCAGCCTCCACCAGGATTACAGCAGAGTAGTGGAAATTATAACTGCCCACTTTGTAATGATAAACAGGCTATTGCTCTCCAGCATTACCAGCCTCTAAAACCCTCTAACATGCAGTTGCAGCACATTCCCCATCATATCAGGAAAATTTAAGAAAAATCTGTACCTGGAAGCCTTAAGAAAAAAAAAAAAACCCCAACCCACAACTAAAAATTCTTTTACCTAGTAGAACTGGCAAGAACATAAAAGGGAACATAACTGTTGCCAGTGACCTCATGAACAGTAGCTTTTAGAGAAAGAGCAAGAAGGAATGGGATGAAAGATGGGCCAGGCTTGCATCCACCCCAAAAGCTGATGAAATGACTTGGCAAGTAAGAGGAAGCATGACACAAACTCTGCAAACACTTTAATGCTTGCATACAGGAACTATAAGAAAGAATTTTGGCTCACAGGGGCTCCCATTTCTGCATCCTTCCTTCTAACAGGGGAGAGGATAACAGGGACACAATCCTGCCTCTAATTACATTAAAATTACAACAACAAAGAGATCAGTCTGGTATTTTATTTCTTTTTATACATCTCAGGCATTCAGAGAGCAATTTTCAAATATTAAAGGTATTGTAATTATCTATTTTTTCTTGTGTAATATTATAGCCAATTTATTTTTTCCTGTTATTTAAATGTCTCCACTCTGAGATATTGAGCTTCTGAAGTTACAAATCAAGCTTCTGCAGTAACTGTTTTTTTCCCTTTCCTCTTTAAAATGTAAAGGATTGTCAAATTCTTTTACTCCTTCAGGGCTTGGGTTTTTTTGTTTAGATATCTGTTGGCACTATATTGCATGGATAATGCTACAACAATGGAAAAGGCTGGAAAATAAAGGTTTTTAAGAAGGTGCTACACCTACCCTATTCTTTTGGAAGCTCCAAAAATTCCCGCAGAAGAAAGTCACAATATCGAAGTGTCTTCTCGAATAGGAATGCAAGACAAACATCTTTGTATTGCTGAGTGATGAGAAACCTTTCCTATCTCCTGGATTTCTGCATTATTTGTTTTCTTTCAAAAACAGAGGCAGCATGAGTATATGCTGTCTCAGATAATTCTCAGTGGAAAAGAGCTGAAATGATGCGAGTTCTGTTCTCTACCTCCTGGAATATAAATCTGCATTAAAAGTTCATTTAGTCTGTTCACTTAAAGTATAAGGTATGTGACAAAGTATTCAGCAATCTATCTGGTAATTGTATTAGATACCTTATATTCCCTCAAAATGGCCTATTTATCAATGTAGCTGGTTATGAATCCTAGCGTGATACAACCCAGAGCTAGATTCAAACCAATTCTGAACATCATATTTATTCACTATGTTTGATTATACATTGTACTAAAAAAGTTAAAAGGTTAAGAATCTTGAACCAATCTTCAGTCTTTACCGAAAAAGTGCACGAATTAGTTCAAACATACCCAACCTTTTCCCATATTGAGATGTTTCTTCCCTGCAGTTCTGACCTACAGTTCCATTCTTAATACAAACTTGCTATTCTTTCCCCTGAAAAAGTTGAAGTATTGCATTTTTAGCCACCTGTGCATTTTTCTATTGTGAAAGAATCAGTTGTGCCTTTAGTTTAACCAACACACAAGATAAATCAGAGTAGTAATACTGAAGATGAGAAATTTTTATGCTAAAGATTTTAACTGATAATTTCAAAAAATATAAATACAAATGCTAGAACATGTTTTTAGTGCATTTTTGTACTTGACTATGAATTTTTACTGAACCTAACAAGTTATACCCCAAAAATACTGTTTTCCCCAATATTTCACCCCCAAAGGACTGTTTCATTGATTAATAGTATTTTTGTATCATTTAAGGATTCCAAAGCATTTTGCAAAAAATTAATTTAGATTAACAGCTCTCTAGTGAACAAGGGACATATTATCAACATTTTATAGGTTAAAAAACTAATCAGCAAACATAAACTGATGCGTGATCTCACAGAAATCCTGCAAAGCAGAAAAAACAAACTCTTCATCTGTATTTAAGGCTCAGTTACAAGAATATAATTGCAACACTCTCAGGAATGGGCTAGTGGCTACCATACACGCTTCTATAGACCTTTGCTCAGCAGCTCTGCTGGTTGCTGAACAGGCTTGCCACACCGAGTTATTTTTTGCCGTGAATCCTTACACAGCTATGGAAGACCAAGGTCCCACACCAAGAAAGAGCTGTTTGTATGAAAGGTCCCTGAACAATCACAGTTAATAAATTGCCCTGAAACCACGAGGGCACAGCATGAACAAAAAATTTACAGGTGTGGAACAGATTCTAGTAGAGAATCAAACAAGTAGTGAGTGGAATTTTCTCTACATTTGGCAGAATGTTTACAGAGAAAACACCATGGAAAGTGAGAAAAAAAAATCAGAATACCGAATGTATTTTCCAAGTACCTGTGCCAAGAGTAGTAAAAATTTTGATTATTTACTGCATAAATGCTTGTCATATGTAGAAGACCTATGGCAGGCCTAACGTGATTATATTAGTTTTAAGGATTATTACATTGTAAGCATGAACCATTATTCTTTCCTGTTTACTTCAATCTAATAAATAGATCATCTTATAAATACAATAAATAGAATCAATTAAACTTACTGACAAATGAATATATCTATTAACAAAATTAATGAATGCAGCAATAAATTGCTACATTTACTTGGATATATACACAAATCAGCTCAAATTCATTTTTTTGCAAATAAACATTAAATATATTTTAACCTGAAAACTAAAAATAAAGGCTAACTATGAATGAGTTTTTAAATTTGGACTTCATTTTGTTTCCAAAATGAAAGTAAAATGAAATTATGAGAACTGCTTATTTGCATTGTCTTTAGTCAACAGGTACCATATGAAGAAGAAGAGAGACATGCCTGGTGATGAAGCCAGAAGAGAACAACAACTGTTCGCAAGAAGGCTGGATGACTATTAGTCATCGGTGATGTTAGTCTATCCTTAGGTTTCCATAGGAAAACGAGACCAATAGAGTACAAACTAAATCAAATTCTGCCTGAGTCAGAAGACTGACTAGCTGATAGAAGAGGGTTTTTCATATCTATATTGCCTACAATTAATTTCTGTAGTCCTATGGATCAGCATATTATCAATATCAAGAATTATGAAGTAGTGTTAAACCCAGAGATCAACATTATGTGAAAGAATTCCATTTGAGGGAGACAAGGAAGTGTAGTTTGCTAGCAGATATCTTGAGTCTCCCAGATGTCTGAAAAGAAAGAATACATCATCAGTCAAAACAAAAGCCAGTTCATGAACTGCTAAACCAGAAACTGAACGCTCTTGACTTCATGCCAAAGAGGATGCAGTTCATCACAGTTCCACATACTTAATCTCTATCATTGGGCTCAATACTGTGAAACTTTAGAACAACTCTTCTGCCCCAAGGAGTTGATCATTAAAATTAACAAAAAGCAAGTCATGTAGACAATGCAGTTCAAAAATAACACACCATATTTTAAGATATAGATGCACTAAAAAAATTGTAATTTGATATTCAAACTAAGCACTAAATTATAAGGGACCTTAAATCTGCAAAAGATAAAGAAATCTGCAAAAGATGAAGGTGCTAAATATTCTCTGGTGTAGAAACATGCCAGCAGGCAACTCCAAGGGAGTGGTAATATGCAATTGCTGTTGACTTCAGCTACACAGGGATTACACACAGATACTTTCAAGGTATCATTCCTTAACATAGTTTTGCTTTTCCAAGATTATAAGAATTGTGCAAGAAGTCACGCTCTTAGCGTGGACAGACCCTGTAGAAACAAGACTCTATTCCCCAGTTAGGGTAGCACCACTGAAAAGTCCACCAGACCATCCAGTAAGAACAGAAACAACATTTATTATGGCATATTCCATAACAGAAAGCTATCCTAAAAATTTCAGTGAACACAAACTGGGAAGTACTCTATGTTATAATCTAGCCTACAATGAGCATTTTGTTGTTCCTTCATCACCTCTTGCTATCGACTATGCATTTTACATTTCTGCTCTGTACAAAGCAAAGTAGAGATGACACAAGATCTTTTCACAGATCTCAAGTCACCAGCTATGAGAGGACAAATAAATAAAAAAAAATAATAAAGATCTGCAGGCCCTGTTCCCTAGATTATGTCAACAAATTAAAAAGTTCTGATGTTATTCCATATTTTCCTTGGGTATAAACCATTCGTAACTGTGCATTCACCCAGCTGCATGCCAGTGAGCTCATAATTTTAAGATGTTTGTACAAGCACACTACAGCTGGGGATCTTAAAGTATTCATAACGTAGCTGAGAAACGAGGAGTTTTGAACAGTTATTTGTAAAGCTGCAGCCTATGCAGAGAGATGCCAGACAAACATCCCTTGGTGGCTGTGTCCTAGCCTAGAGATATGAGAGATTATTCAACAATTCCAAAATAACTCAAACTTGAAAAATGCTGCACAACAATACCTAAAAGCTGAAAAACATTTAAGACAATTTTGTTCTTTAATGCTTATTTATTATGTTATTCAAATAGAAACCTCAAAAAATAGGCTGAAATTTTCCTTTTTTTTTTAACTTCATTGTCTCCTATCTGGCCTCAGCTTGGTCCTCAAAATTTAGAGGAGTAGTAAAACCATGACCTTAGGTCCATGCAAAGAACTTCCCAATATGCACTTCTAATATAACAGCATAGAACTGAATTGTGAATGGGCCACATCTATGACAGACAAATACTGACCAGATATGTACTGAACGTCTGAAACTTCAGTAAACAACTCCACGTTATGAGTTATTAAAAGGGAGCATTAAAACCTGGATTATGATGAATACTCTCCACAGTACATCTTAATACTTATTTCTAACCACCTACTTGTGTGACACCTAACTTCTTACATAAGTTACTATAAGCTTTTTGTTCCATTCTTTAACAAGCGTCCTGAAAGCCTGAGCTAGAAAGACATATCATGATTTCCTGGAAACAGAGAAATCCACAGCAGGTGAAAATGCAAGATGAGCGGGCTTGACAGAGCCTGCGCCACAATGCAATGTGTTCCAATAACCCCCATGCGGTGATTTAGCTCAGCAAGCCCCTTCATTTCTCACTTTCAAATGTCAAACTACCACAGAATAACTACTACACAGGTTTTCAATTTGGCGATTTTTGTGAAACAGGGAAAGGCTTACCATGAAGCACGTAAGGGCCAGAACCTCAGCATAAAAATCTCTGAGTATCCATTGCCATAAATTCAGACTCACAGATTTCAGTTTACACCCCTTTTAAAAACTGAGGCACCCAAAACACATCAGTTACTCTCAAAAGCTTTTCCCACAGTTATTCATGAATTTGTAACACCTATCATAACCTAGTGACAGAATTTATAAGTTACAGTAAAAAAAAACACGCCAGTCCTAAAAAATGTATTTCCTGCTCTTGAAAGGTTTGAGACTATGAGTTTATCTGCACAGTGGTACCTGAGATTAGCAAGATAAAGAGATGAGTGTACAACATTTTCTTTTATTATGGGTGCCTCTAATTATCAACTATTGATACTTGATAATGACTTTACCAAAGGGGCTAATAATGCGTCTGGCTGGCCTGACTAATTGCCATCTCTGAATACATCTTGTCTTTCTGCTGTAAACTGCTGTGGACTTTCTGTGGAGCAGAATCTCTGGTACATGGATACTTGCGGCTCATCTCTTTCCCCCTTTTGTTCATGCTATTTTTGTACAAGTAGCATAGCTGGCTTGTCCCACCCCTTCTTTCAGAATTTCTAGGGGGTTATTCTTTAATTTTTACTTTATTTTCAACAGGTGTTGATCTTTTTCCATTTATTAAATCACACTTTACAGGACAGAGATCTCCCTTTTCTGATGTTCACCAAAAACCTCAATGCTTGCCAGCTACAGGACACCCATGTTGGCTCTACACCTGATCTGAGCAGTCTAGTAGAGTCTCTCTCACTAAAAAGATGTTTTGGAAAGGAAAATAGGAGACAGGCTTTGGAGCAATTTCTAAACAACATAAAACCCAGTAGGCTGGGCCATGTTTGAAGGTGTCCTATAAAGATAAGGTGTACCTCAGTCATAAAATCATAGAATGTTTTGGGTTGGAAGGAACCCCTAGAGGTCATCTAGTCCAAACCCCAAATGCTAGTCAACTAGCATTAATCAAAAAATATACCAAAGCAGCACAAATATTAAAGGCACAACAATCTATTGGCATGCCTTGATACGTAAAAATGATGTTTTTTCAGAGATTGTATTAGTTTTATCAGGTTACCATAATACAATCCAAACCTCCTATTAAAAGGCAGGCTAGCATCATTGAACCACACCATTTGGCTAAATGTGGCAGGCTAAAACAGCATAAAAGTGCCAGTCGACCTCATAACCACACATTCCAATCCTGTTAAATTTCATTAGAACAGAACAATTGAAACAGAAATCCTGCCGCTAGAAGTAATGTATCTACATGCTTGTCCGTAGAGGAGTTTTTTTAGAGCTGTACTTGTACAGAAGCACAGCTAAACTGCTAAAATCATACCTGTTCAACTACCCCAGGTTAATATTGTGATTACAGAGTAAGAGTAGCTTTATGTTATTTAAAACATTTTTTAAAAGATTCTTCATGACTTAGAAAAAAGATAGGAACAGAAGTTAAGGGAAAAAAGAAAAAAGTCTCTGAAAAAAGATTGTATATACCTTTAATTACACCGATACAAGTATGGAACTGAAAATTCACATCCTGCCTTAGACTGGTAGCATAGAGACCGAATCCCAGCTAAGGTACTAGGATGTAAGGTGTGCCCATAAGGCACTCCAGAGTACTTGTCAATATATCCTCTCACCCTACCACAAATATGACCTAGATTATTCCTTATTGAAAGTGAGCCTGTCTACCTTGCATCTGAGAAGGATAAGGCCAGAAAATAAGCAGCTGCCACAGGATACTGACATGCTCTAGAGTCATAGGGACTTGCTTCAAGTGCCCATATCCCAACATCTTTATTGATGAGCCCTTAGATGCTGACTGAACAAGTGGCACGATGTTTGAGAGTACAACTATGATAGCTAAGAGCAAGCAGCCTTCGTGAGGAAGATGATCCCTTCTTTGTTCTCAGTAGGAGTGTTTATAATGTAGTATATACTCTACAAACAAGTTCCAATCTGCCCCAGTCAATGGTGTCAGCTGAAGATCTTAAATTAAATATATTTAAGATTGGTTCTCATGACCAGTGTCACTTAGGCAAACAAGAGGCATGTAAAAAGTGTCCATGATTTCTTTTGCATCGCAGTATCTGGCCACAGTGCAATGAACTTGAGTTGTATTCCTTAATTCGGTGAATAGAGAACGTTACAGAATTAGTCCACCGCTCACTAAAACCAATTCAGACAAAATACTAAATTACAAACATTATTTCTTACCATTCCACGGAAGAGAAAGATCCTACCTTAAACCTTCACTGGGCCAGATCATTAGCTAATATAGCTGTAGCCTAGCTGCGTTGGTTGCAGCAGGGGTTGTTTTTCAAGAAGTGAAGATCTCTTCCTACATCTGTAATACATGACTTGTCCATACTGGGTTTGTGGAGCAGACTTAAGTTCCTGCTAACTTAATTCATCTGCACTGAAGTAAGCTGCATCTGCACAGCACAGCTTTTTGTGACAATGTGCATTCTATTATCAATATTGAAAGCATATAAAGTTCAATGCTCATTAGGTCTTTGTTTATAACATTCTTATGGACACATCTCTACTCCATATTAGCTTGGAAGTTCTCCAGTCATCTCACACTGGTTTGTGTCCCAGCAGGACAGACCCTTCTGAAGCCCTCCAAAATTCTGATCTCAATCCTATTTAAAACAGCTGCAAGCTGCCAGAGCCTTCTCATCAAGGCTGCCCATAAACTGAACAGAGAAAACACTCCTAGAGTACCCCAAAGTCTTATTACATTATGGCACCCGAATACAAAGGAAGTAATGTGGAAAGATAAAAAAATTTGGGGGGGGGGGGAAGAAAAAGCCTTGGAATCTGCCAGTATCAGGAGGAAGCCGAAAGTTGCAATCAGAATTGAGGAGAGATACTTTATTTCAAATATCATAGACTTGAAATAAATAACTGTGAATACTACCCACAAGGCCAACAACTCAATGGAAACAATCCACAAGAACAGAACCCATAATGATCCAGCGCTTAACAAACCTGTGAGGAATTCCAGAAAAACCCCAACAAAATGTGCATTTAGAGATCTCTTAGAACATGAAAAGCAAACACAGATGGCTGAAAAATGCAGAGGATTCCTCTGGTCTGAGTAAGAGGAATTAGCCACTCTGAACTGGTTCTCACTTTGCTCAGGAATTGGCTCAAAGAACAATACTATAAAATTATGAAAAAGTGCAGAGGCAATTTCTGAAGATCACCAACAGGCATGCTGGCTTCCTCAATATCTGCCCAGCACAAGCTGCTGCCTTCCTCCCCCTCCACAGAAAACCTTGGCCCCTGGCAGTAAGATCAACCGCTCTGGCACCCACCTTTCCAGCACCAAAAGTAAGTGGCATTCCAGCCCACAGGTTACCCGCGACAGCCGCCCAGCAACTACAAAAGGCCTAATGAGTTTCAACTTGTACATTAAGAAAGTGTTAACTCCTAAATTTTTGACAATTTTATTTTAAAATGTGATTGAATTATATTTGCGCTTCTAATAGTTAAATAACCTTCACTTTTGGATTTTAAAAGTATTTTTCAAGTATTGAATGCTTAATAAAAATTTAATATAAAAATTATATATACTTCACTGTCTTTATGTAAATATGTGCAAAAATATTCTCTGAAATGTTATAGAACTAATAAGGAAAATGTTATGAGTTTAATAAAAAGTGCATTTAAAATTGCATAACTATATCCCTGTAGGCAAGTGGGAATATGAGGCACTGCCTGCATGGTCCCTCCGTTCTGCTCAAGGGAATCTCATGTTACGTACAGCATTCCAACAGCCTTGGCCCTTCTGCCTCTTAACCACTGCTGAATACCTCTTTGCTTTCCAGAGCCAGGGGAAGGAGTTTCTTTTTAAAGAAACTAAACTCTCTAAGTTAGGGGATGCATCTTCGTGAGCTCAAAAAACTGCAATGATTTGCACATTGCTATTTGAAAAAGGAACATGCAAATTTTTCAAATATATATTTTAAAGACAAATAATATTTCCATGCATCCACAGTGGGACAGATTTGCAAAGAACTCAGGTATTCATGTGAGCACCGAGCAAAGCAGTAGGGAGAAGCGCTTGCCACTGCTACTGCATCTCTTCTGCAGAGCACCCCACTAGTACTCCGCTTCCTCCTCCTTCATCTGTTACTCGTGACAGCAAAGCTTGGAAACAAAGTTTTTTTCTGCCTCCCCTTCTTGTTAGATTACAGAGAGTGGCAATGTAGCACAAAGTCTTTATTTTTAATCCATAACTTATTAGGATTCAAACAGTATGATACCTTAGGAACAAGACCTTGCCACTTAAACAATTTCAGAGAACGTCCTTATAAAAGCTGTAACTTAACAGAGCTGAACCATCAATCTTCCAAAACATACTGAGGCAAAAAGTAATCAACTCTATGCGTCGCGTTAGAATAAGCAGAGAAGGAAACATTTTAATTAATGAACCTTAATGTCTGAATTCATCATGGGGCTTACAGAAAGGGGAAAAAAAAAAAAAAAGACAAATTACTGTTCGTGGTAAAGACCCCAAGGAAATAAAACAAACAACATTTAACAGAGCTCAATTTTCATTTGTCACCGAAATAATGAATTCTAAAATAATAATTAAATGCCCTAAAGATTTCTATGGTACCTGGTAATAACCATATCATGAACCACCTAGTAAATTTTTGCTTTAAGATTCCTTAGCTGTAGGTATGTTGGTTTAGTGGCCTGAAATAACTATGGTACAAGCCCTCAATTATTTTCCTGCCTGGATATCCACCATACAGGGGTGAGTATGATTAGTGGGCCAGAAGTCCCAACTGTAGGATCTGCTGCAGCTCTGCTACTACAATATCCTTTGACATTACCTTAAGCTACACAGTTTTACTCTACTCTGCAGGTCAGGCCTGGTGACCCAAGGTATCTCTGCAATTAGCCTGGTGTGCAGACCAAGCTAGTAAGCCCCAACAACAGCTCGCTAAAGTTCAAGCCTGTCCTAATATGAACTTTTTTCCCCCCCCACTTAGGAGCACACAAAGACCAAGCTTGTAAAAGACCACCAACAGCCTTTATAGCTGTGTAATCTCCTTTCAAGTCTCCTGTTGTGTCTTGCTGCATGACACAACTGGGACCTTGAGGCTAGCTAAGTGCCAGCAGCACTGTTGCAATACAAGCGACAGCAATGAAAAGATGAAAATATTAAGAAGGGAGAGAAAGGAAAAATTAAACCAAATACTCTTCTGACATCTTCCTCCTGGCTTTGTGGGAGTGACAAAAATTTTTGCTTATGAGAGCTACTGGGTTCATATTTCATCACTAATGAGGATGCAACATTTATGTCATGGTATTTACCTTCAGTAAAATGACACTGTCACTCATTATTTATACTATGTAAACATTATGCTCTTAGAGCTCTAAGAACAGAAATTCTGCTTTCATGTTCTGACCAGCATAACTGAACAATTTTATTCCAAATTTGTCTTCAAATAGGTTCATTTTGATGAATACATTTTTCCTTTTCCTTTGCCTGTAGCTGTGAAAAAAAGGCAAAAAAAGAAAACAGAGATAGTATTGACTATAGTAATTTAAGTAGTGACAAAGTCAACACAATAGAATAGAAGAAAGCTCAGCTACAATGTTATAGTAGGATATATTCAAATATACAAAATAACCTAAGTAACCTAAGTGTGAAATGCTAAGAACATATACCAAAAAGTCTGCATTTGTTCAATAATTAAGCCATTCTCAAAAGGCCAGTTCAATACTAAGCTGCCACATAAGTTCTTATTTTAATTCCAACTTAAACATTTAAGTGAGAATAAGGTGTGAATAGACCTTTTGTTGCCTTTTGCGTAAGATTAATTTCAGCCTACAGCAAAACACCAAGAGAAACTGGCATTCTTTAAAATGTCACCCTGCTCATCACATCAGAGACAGCCACCAGCTTCTGTTAAAAAAAAAAACCAAAAAACCAAACCACCTACATCCATTCTTTGCAGGTTTTTATTCACGGGAGGAAAGGGAAGTGTAAATCAGTAGAATAATTACATGGGTTATAAACAGAGAAAGCATAATGAGAATAACAGAAAAAATACATCTTGGAATTAAAGAAGGAAAAAGAAAGGAAAAAAAAATGGAAAAAGTAAATGAAACATGTTAGCTGCAGCAGCTGCACCTAGTGCCCCCACAGAGAGCTAGGCAGTACCCGCTTGCGGTCAGCCCCCAGCACCCATTTCCTCTCGCCCACTGCCAGGATGCCTTACGGATCCACCCTACTTTTTTCCCCCCTTTCTAATAGAGACCCCTGTTGCATTCATCCAAGTAGATGCTGAGTTGGAGTGCCTTGGAAATCCCTCTTTCTTGCTTAATATTTCTTTTCATTGAAGCATCAGTTATTTCTACAAATGACAATTTCAGAACAGATATTATTAGATATTTCCGACAAATAAAGATCTACAACACAAGAAGAACCGATCACCCTACCTGCTGATTTACAAAGCATTCAGTGTCACACACAATCAGGCAGCATTAAAACATAATGAAAAAACTGAGGCCATTTTTGTGAAGGAACACTCAAGAAATCAAGGCAGAGAAATCAATGCAAAGACCACTAAGTTTCCATGGGGATTTTCATGTAGATCTGCGAAACGGTATTAAATTCCTACTGCTTTTTTTTCTCTTATATCTCTATCACCAAAAATTGTGTGTGTTAAGAATATTGATATTAGGACAGCAAAACATATGTCTGTGCAGTTACATACAATACTAGCAAAGTAAATTATCTAACAAGTGCATAAAATAATGTTCAAATAGTTCAGATAATCAGGTCGTACGGCTTATGGAAACCAGCGCCGTTTCAACGTGTCCTAAGATCTTTGATATCATTAAAAAAATTCAAACCTGCCTTTTGCCCATTTTATTCGTGTAGAATTGAATGGCTTGCTTAGATTATTTTTTTTCCAGACTATTAGATACTGCAGAAAAATATAAAACAAATAACGCTGTTGCTGACAGCAACCACTTACTGATTTTACAGCATGGAAAAGGTTTTAGATGAGTTACTTAAGAACTCTGGGTGTGGGTGTGTTTGTTTAGGTGCGAGAGAAAGCTTAATTAATCAGCTGAAAGTTTATCAGCAAATGCACCTAGTGCTATTAAACTCTGCTACAAACTTAAAATAGTAGTAAAGGCAGGAAGATTTCACTTTTATCAGGTTACACCTATTTCAGTTATTATAGCACAATAATGGTCAGAAATAAAATTTTAAAATATAACTGTGAAATTTTAACAAGTGTCAATCCTGAAAGTCTTAAACAGATATTAGATCAATGCCTTATGTCCCAAGCGGTTCCACTGCTCATAAGGTGTGAAATAAAAACAGAACTAGTCTACTCTTTTGTTTATTAGATCTATATCCTTCTCAAGTCACCTTCTACAGTAAGAAGTATTTCTTCTAAATGGAAAATGAACAACTTTGTTTTCAAATTGTGAAATAGGATTTTAAAAAAGGAAAAGGACCCAACTGAAGTGAGCCCAATAACGTACTTTTTAGACTAAATCTAAGCTGATTCAGCAAAATACACCATTTTTTCAGCCTATCACATCTGAAATGGCTAGATGAATAATTCTTTAAGACAGCCCAGCTTGTGTACCTTTGCAATGGAATAACATGAAAGAAGAAACTCTGTTCCTTTCCAATGCTTTTCACCTAATCACAATGTTTACCCATTTTCTAAACTGTTGGTTAGGAATAAAGAAAATACACACCAAAAGGTGTACTTGAAGAAAGTATAAAACACTAATGCTGCCAGAAGAAACTGCTGCACCTATCCCCTACCCCAGCCATATGTTCGCACATACGTATCTTCCGCCTTTGCTCTAGCACACACTCTCGAGCTACAAGGTGAGCCAGAATGGGAAACTATTCAAGTGAAACCTAAGGTGTGCCAGGCTAGTAGGGCCTCTCACCCACCTCAGAAGGCAACCACACAAGCGCTTGGCATCCTCCTAAGAGCAGGCAGGCAGGTCGGCCACCTCCTTCAGCAGCAGTAGGGCCCATAGTTCTGCAGAAGCACAGCACTACTGGGCTGGAAGCAGAGGCGATGGAAAGCACCATGCCCCAGGGGAGGAAAGGAGCCTTATGGGGACACACCAAAAGATACCAAAGCTGCCACTGAGCCAGCACAGCTCAGTGCCCAGCAGATGAATTCCCAGGTGGACGAAAAGCTGTGCATCGCTGGCCTCCTCACTGCCGCATCTTGGCTCTAGCTCTCTAGGCTCAAAAGCAGACAATTCCAATACAGCAGAAACAATCAATCCTCTTGTCCTTTCACAGACCCTTGCATAGATTTATTGGTCTTGGTAAACTACTTCCAAGAAGTCAAATAGGGCCAGTGGTTTTGTACCAGAGGAATACTCTCAAAAAAGAAAGCAACCCTTCCCCTCTCACCCTCACCCCACCAAAACCAAAGAAATAAAACCCTAAAGGAATGAAAACATCCTGTAATTGTTTTAGAAGTGAACCAGTGAAGGTATTTGGAGAAATAATAGAGGCTGCCCGTACAGAAACATAAACTGATGGAACACTAAAATGCCATCTCAGAAATCTAAAAATCTATCTAAAATAATCATCTATTTTCTTCTCTCAAGAAGCCCAATTCTAAGCGCATGAATGCCACTTGCCATACCACTGCGGCAATTCTGTATTAGCTGAAAATTGTCCTTGAATCCTAGAAATTCACATCTGAGAAGAGAGAGAAGAATGGAATTCCATATATGCCTGAAAACACCGTCATTCTGGCTAGTGACAGAGCTGGTTCCTAATGTTGCATTTCATTAGTAAAGCTAAAGGAAAAAAAATAAAAACCAATGACTGCCCCATGAAAAATTAGGAGAGAAGTATTTTATAAACCTTTGTTAGTTTAGCTGTTATGAGGCTATTGCATAAGTACCCCATACTAATTTTATTGGCTCATAGCACATATAATTTGAAAGTATTATGTTACCTGCATAAACCATACATATGGTTCAGAATGTCAACATAATCTGTCTGTGGGAATGGTAATGTATGGTTCTGGAATAGAGATGGTGTACATAAATTATGCAAGGTATTTTCTAATCCCCACAATATTTCATGGAATGGGACAGCCATTATGTAACAAGAAACGCCTCCTACACCTTTCTGACAGATGGGACACAAACATTATTGCTTTTCCCTGTTCCTTTAGGGCAGGTCGGTCACTCGGTTCACTACAGTAATGTGCCACTAATTCTAAAGGCTTCATCATTCGTTCAGATTTCAGCATTTCATTGTGGTGGAAAAGCTACCATTTTCCATTTGCTTCACGTGAACTTAATTACCTTTTACCATAGGAGTGCCAAGGGAATAAGAAAGTAGCCTAGATGAAGTTTACAACAGTGCACGTGATGAACAATTTTGTTGGTAGTATCAAATGGCTGTTTGCTTTTTCTTAAAAGTTGCCTTAGAACTGCTGCAAAACATTCACAACATCTCAGTCTCATAATTAAACAAGGACAGATCTGTGATGAGACCCAGCAATATAAATAGCTGCATCAAGTGGTCAACTACCACAACCTCCTGTATCACTCCGCACAAGTCATTTGATTTCTCTGTACATCAAGTTTTCATTTCCCTTGGCAGACTGGCAATGCTGATATTTAATTTATTTAGAACTAACCTTGATTAAAAGATACAACTTCTGCCTGATAACTTCAAAAGAAGTTTATTTTAAATTTAAACCACGAATTTCACAATCCAGAAACATGATTCAGCAGTGAAAATACTGTTACACTCTTAATTCTTCTTAAACAACCCAAATAAATCTGTATATTCAGAAGCACAGGCAGGCCTATAGATTTATTTTTTTAAAAATCTATTCAAAATAAGTATCTCAAACAGAATGGCAATTCATATAAGAACACAAAAATCCTATTTTTACCATTACATTCCAAGAACTCTCTTTGAGACCCATTGCTTTAGTTAGACCAAACCATTTTAATTATGCTGTACTACTGCATACGACACACTCAAAAGGGGAGACTAAAAGAACCAACATTTCAACCTTTGCAGTGACAATTCACACTACAAAATATGATGCTAAATACAAAGGGAAGTTGAAACCAAAGGTCTCTTCTAATCTTGTTGGAAAAAGTTCCCTTCAGACCTTAATCAGTAGCTGAACTTTTTACCTCGAGTACACGTGCAACGTTCACCAAACGCTAAAGTCATGATCTTCAAGCAAAAAGAGCAAAATGCCACTGTGCCTGAAGCTTTTGTAGTGACAAGGATTCATCAGGTGTGTTATGATTGCATGTCACAGCTGCCAAGATGATGAAAAACCCTTGCATTTTACAAGGCTCTGTATTTTAGGTTTATTGGGACACACCTTCATGAAGGCTGAAGGAGGTAAAACTTAATCCAGCATATGGGTTATTTTTCTGTAACCAGAAGACAGTAAAAATCTTTCTTTTACCTTTTATGGTTTTTATCTATTATTTTGAATTGCTGTTGGAAGAAAATGAAAAGATTAACATAAGGACATCATCCCCGACAACACACACTAATTCCAGTTATCTTCTGAGAATCAGAATACTTTCAAAGCTGCATCTTGCTAACCCATACATTGTTTTAAAATAATGATTTCTAGTTCAGCTAACCCACTTCTTGGGCCAGCTGCATAGGATATAGGGTTTTTTCCCCCCACCTGTTATCTGCACAAAAGCAATAATGATTTGTTGACTTGTGCTCATCATACTCCAACAGTGATAGACAATACTCATGCTGTCATTTCTTCCAACTTATAATGCAAAAGTCAAAATATGCATTCTATAAATCACTGTCGTGATTTGCCATTGCTTATAATTTGTTGAGTCTTCTTGATCACTGCAAACCAGCAATAACCATGGTAATGCAGTTCTGCCATGTGTTTCTGGTATTACACCTTTGCAAAGCAAACGTAAAAAGGATTGAACAAAGCACATGGCAAAAGGCAACTGGATTCCATGAGCTCAAAGCATTTAGAAGAGCATCATATCAGTTAAATTGTGGTAGAACAAAACCACATGCAAGTGTTTAGAGACAGCATTCTAACACAACACACACAGAGAAGAGGTCCAGTTCACTGAAGCATTGCAAATCAAAATGCAATCACTTTCTTGTGCTTAAAGCGCTCTATGAGGAACTGAAAGGTTAATGAGCAAGGCAGCTTTAATTGCTTTTTTTTCTAAATACCTGGCCCATAAACTAAACACAACTGCCTTTAAAAGCGCCATATTCCAAAATTTCTATAGTAAACGTTCTTCTGTTGGAATTTTCTATTCGTGGAACTGGACTATAAATAGGGATATAATATCTTTAATAGGTTGCAGACACCATACTCTTTTCAAATATCCTGACTTTGCTAGAGGCTATAATGACAACAGCGAAATAGCTTAGATACCACTGGGAGCAATTTGTCAGTGCAGTGCACAGGGTCCAGTGTTTTCCTGTTGTAATTAGCGGCTATAGTGCATGCTCACTATTACCTGAAGTTACTGCAGTAATTCCAGATTCAACCATATGTCCACTAACTAGTGGAGTGTGCATGTGTCTGTGTTTGGATAAATGTACCTTCTGTAAATTGTTCCTGTTAGTCCTTTGCAATTTATTTCATGTTTCCAACAACCGTCTTGAAATGGCAGTGTCAGTGACACATGTTTTTGACATTACTGAGAACACAGACAAGAATGATTTGTGCCATTTTCCCCTTCTCAGACTGAACAGGTAGCAAAATTGTCATATGTAGAAAGCCATAGGATAAAGAGAAAGTTTTAGAAAACTTGACTTAGATGGAAGGTGTGAAGATGAGAGTTTTATGTTACCAGAATTAACACCTTGGGAGTCATTCCTCAGTTACTTAAAAGAAACCATTATTTTTTCACATTATAAATTCCTTACGTAGGAACTCCTGCCCCACGCATTTGTACAGTCTTTCAAAAACAAGTGCAGCATTTCTTCGAGCTTTGGTGGTGATATTGTGTGTTACATTCCACACCAAAATTTGGGCTCTATCTTGCTCAATTACAGTCAGTAAAACCCAATTACATTCAAAAGGAAGCAGTATTAAGCCTGATCCAGATAAAACTTGATTTCTCACTTTTACTGGATGGGCTCCAATAGTCTTAAAGAATGATCGCTTCAAAAATGTTACAACTGCAGCTTTCGTCATTATAAGCCACATGCTCTATGCTATGCTCACCACTTACAGAAGATCAGGCTCACGAGGTGTGACAAACAGCAAGATGCAGAATTTCACAGTGGGAAAGGACAGCACCCGACCACTGTTTGGGCGAGATTCTACTGTGCAGATAAATGAGGTCTTTTGTCAAATCAGAAAGAGCAAAAGTGAGACAACAGTGGGAGGAGGCAAGATGACAGCAGCTCGCACTCAACGGTACCGTCGCAGCACTGTGAACTCAATGCAGAACTCACACACAGTGACTTCATGCTTCACAAGCGAGCATCCCCTCCCAGCCCGTGCTGTGCTACCGCACACTTCAATGTTTCAGTTGTCCCTGAAACAAAGAATGATGTATTGGCTCCAGCAACAGTGGCAGAATCTTCTGGCAATATGAACCATTTCTCTAGCTATATCTGTCTCCTTGGGCCTTGAACTACAACCACGCATTTATGGTAAATACGATTTGCAAGATGAACGCTGACACGTGCCCAGTTTAAACCTGCCCACTGTGCCACTCCTGGAGGTAGCAGAGTCTCACAGGCCTGCTGCCGGTAACAAAGCCAGGTTCTTTGCCTCACCGAGAAAGAATTTGTACTTAAAAAAACCAACCAAACAAACCACTACAATGCTATCGGTACTAACAGCAGGATCCCACTCCTGCTTGTCTTGCAGGTCTGCGCTGCATCATGGTCTTGCGCTAAATCCAGGGTGTTAAATGCATCACCCAGGATCTCGTGGCCTTGCAAACAGCCACAGATCTTTGCAAACCTTACATCCGAAAGGTCCAGAGTACCCAGATTCATACCAATAACCAATATAATAAATTGTTGCTTCTTTGCTTATTTTTCATCTTTGCTATTTTAATCCTCACTTTTTCCCCCCTAACAGGCCCTAAGATTTCACTTGCTTGGTCCTACTTTTAGAAACTTTTGCTTGAAATAAAAAAGTATATTTTAAGACGACACTGAATCTCCGCAAAGGACTGCAAACAAGCAACGCAAAAAATTACAAAAAGTCTTGATAAATTATTCCATTATACCATTACAGAAAACTGAATTTTTCTTTTAACTGTTTCAAGCTTTCACTTCCTGCTGCTGGATCTTATCTGTGCTTTTTAGGTTAAATGATGGTTTGGCATACCATTTAGAGGTGTGTGTGTGGGGGGGTGTCGCCTTGTTGAATTTTGGCTCATGCAGTAAGTAACTTGTTATAAAATTCATTTAAAAATAGGGAAAAGTATTTACTTGACTACTCCAGTAGTAGTAAGAAATTCTAGTTTTACATAATAGAAATGATTTTCCGCACTATGGTATCCTGGCATTCCCTTAATATGTATTACCTTTCAACCCGAACAAGTTTTTGTACACATTTATGAGGAATAAAAGGGAAAGTGCTTGTTGCATTTGGGGGAAAGCATACCTGTAAACAAAAAAGCCAAAAAGGTGAATTCGGTGCTCAAACTAACTTGAAGCAAATAAACAAATGATGGGTCAGATCATTTCATTGGTAGAATCCAGCAAAAAGTATCTTCTTACTCAAAAGCAAAAAAAAAAAAAAAGTGTAAACATAAATTCAACGATGACATTTTCTTGCTTATCACTTCCAATGCCTAAAGAACCCTGCCTAGCTGTCAAGACCCTTCGTGTCAGGTAGAAAGCATTCCTCCAATCTGACAAAAATTTCCAACTCAACAGAATGCTAAGCACACCTTCACGAGCACCATCAACCCTCGTAGTCTACAAACACAACTGCTTTGGCAGGACGCAGACACTGGTGCTGTAGTCTGCTGGTAGGAAGAGAACTCCATGTGTTTTGTCAAAAGTTTGGGCCAGACCAAACAGCTGACTGTCCCTCAGCATACCGTTTGATTTCCTTACACCTTACATTTTCACTAGGTAAAAGAAATTTAAGCTTGCAGATACCATTTACAAGGCAAACTATAAAACACCTGAACTCAGCAACTTTCACCTCAACATTAAGAACAATGAGGCTGTTGGAGACAACATACACAATTTTTTGTCAATAGCCTAACGATTTAAAAGCCTTTTCCCCAGGGCATGGCATCTTTTCCTAGCTCAAAGGGCAAGCTTAGGCTATTGCAACATTAAACAGCTGATGAATGACCTTGTTGTCACACTTGTTTTAGGGATTGATCACACCCAATTAATTCCTAGAAGAAATCAATCGGTCTTACCTAGCTCATTTACATTAATAAGAAGATATTAATGACTTCACTGCCTATAAGTATTGGAAATAAAGGTTGCATTTACATTTTGGCCTGCTAGTATTTCAAGGGGATTCATTATCTCCTCCTATGAGAGCAAAACAAATAAACCCACACAATTTTTCCCAGTTATTCAGCATTAAAATCAAGTATTTCTCTATGCATTTAACTAACAATTGGATCATATAACAATTAGTCTTGTATTGCTGGCTTATTTTTAGGGGTGCAATTTTTGTCATACACAATAGAAAGCACATCATCATTTTCTTCCATTGCTAACACTATGTTGGGAGAAGCACTATGTACAGAAACTCAAGACCACAATTATGATTTCCTGTTCAGATAGTCATAAGAGGAACAGGGATACAAATGCGCAGGTAAAAGCAGTTCATATAATTTCATTCCTGGAAACGATCCTAAGGAAAACATTCAAACTAAATCTTTGTGGTGGGATTTAAAACTCATGACGACTGCCAAAAACTTAAAAAACGCTTTATCAGATGCTGGGATTAGCCTCTTTGTGAGCTGCGCACTATGAATAGCCCATGTCTGAGCATTCATCCTGGACTTCCTTCCCAGAGGGAGAAATATAATAGGAAGGTATATTTCAAGATGAAATGCAGAATTTGATTGCTATATTCTCTGTTCAGTGCATACTGCTATCATTTCTGGTAAAATGTCCTAGTTAAGGGTTACAGTAGATTGATCACATAATACTACAGGAATTTATCATGTAATAGAAAAGGAATTTAAGAGCTCAATACCGAATACTATTAATAAAACAGGTCTGTGGATACAGACAGTTAGGGGATACAGTTTATATTATTACCTGATCTTACATTAAACTAAAGAGCTGGCAAAATCAGAATTGCAAAGACAAAATAGACTGGCAATGGGTTGGAAGCTTCTGAGTGTGTAGTGCAACAGTGGGTATTTACTCGCTGCATCTCTTCTGCCTCTAGAAACAGCCCACGAGCCTGGCTTCTCCCTTTGGATCAAAGTCCAAGCCCATCTGTGCAGAGAGACTCTGCTGCCACCCTCTGCGATACCCGAGATGATTCAAAACACTAACAGTAAGCAAAACACCAATCGCTGTAATTAAAGATTTAGGGACCAAGATCTCTAGTTGTGAGAGCACTGACACAATGAAAAACTAGTAGGATATAATTAAATATGGAAAGTAATATCAGTAACTCTAAGGTATTATCACACAGGGTATAAAAGTGGTGTTGGTACATGAACGACTTCAGTATTGAATTAATAGCTACACTAGCCAGCGTAACATCGTCTGAGGCTACATTTGAAAAATTATAAAAGAGAATGCGTCTTAACTATGTCTTTATCTCTGGTCTAATTCATTGCTACAGACATCTTCTGAGACATTTCCAAAATGAGAGAAATTTCAAAGAGAGAACAAACACATAGTTGTTTCCAGGTTGTCTATCATCATCTCTGACTCCAAAATTCAGTACAGGCACATAACTGATTAATTGAGAATGATGTGTTTAGTCAAAATAACGTTTAATCCCTGAAGAGACAGATACAATACTGAGAGCAAACTGCTTGTGAGAAGGATTTATATTATTAACTGATAAAAAGCTATTTTTCCTGACCATACTTGTGGTTATTCAAGTCTATTTTATACCAGGGCAGATCGGATATTGTTCTTTTGCTCTCACCTCTGCAAGAGCAACCCCTATTTATATACAGTTTCCTACCCTGCACACACAGCTACATTTCTCATTCACTACCTTAATATTCTTGCCTGTTAAACCATTGATCCAAGTGGTCATTAGGGAACGCAGAGGCTGAGTGCTTTAGCAGAGCAGCCAACAGCAAATCAAAATTTATTTATTTTTTTTTTTTAAAAATCACAACATTCACAGACCCAATGCTGTCCCCAGCAGTAGCAAAGCCTCTCAGTTTTGGTGAAGGGGAAACCTACCCTTTCTCCAGAGCCTTCAGAAGGGGATAGTTTTCTGCCTTTTTTTCTTCACCACCTCCACTTGCATTTTATTTACTTTTCTGTAACTATGCCCATCAAACTAAATAAGCTTCTCAAGCATATGATTCCCATGCTAGTGCTCTTTGCTGTATCCTGCACAGCAATGGTGCAGGGCCTTCACTGGCACTCTGCAGCAGGTCATTCATCCAAACTGTTCACAAGGAACAGAATTTAAGTTTAAATCTTCCATTTTTTCAGAAACAGCAGAACTGAAATTAGCCATATAACTTTAACTTAGCTTTCCAGTTAAACAGTACCTGAAAATACTATTGCCATATGATCAAAATATTAGTCTGTCTTCATGACCTAAACAATATTCTCTTACACACAAGAAGAAAAAAAAAAAAAAACCAAAAAAACCCCACACCACTCATCATTGCCACTCAAGAACATTAGATCCTTATTCACCTGGGGGTGTGTGTGTGTAGAAAAAAAAACTTGTGTGCAAAACAAGAAAACAAGAATTCATTTTAATGCATTGTTGGACTTGACTTTTTGACTGGATATTCCGAATTTAAGATGTGTTCTTTCAGTCACAATCAGACTCACATATTCAGCTCAATGGTATCAATCTGCTGATATTTCTTTTCTAAATGAACAATTTATTCTACACCATTTATCTTTATTCTAGTATTTAGATACATACTGCAAATTACTAGAAGAACATGTTACTTGTTTTCTTCTAGATTTTTCTTAGTACCGTTATTACAAGGTAACAGACACTCCACAAGAAAAATAAGAAAAAAAAGCAACTTCGTATACAGACATCTCCTAGTATGTCACTTTTGGAAAGTTACAGTACTGTATGACAAAAGGCAAAATGTTTTTCCCTTTACTACTTTAAAAAAAAAAATCAGTGGTAGCAAAATGTGTCCATCTTAGCTATTTATTGGACAAATAAAATCTTCCCAGTTCGTTTCTCTATCCTTACCAATCTTCTCAAACAGGAATATAAAGTTTTGTCAGTCATCGTTTTAATACAGAAAATAGCAGAGATCTGTTTCTCTTGATTAGTAAAAAAGGGAAGGTGATGGTAGGGGAAGAAGCTGCAGTCTCATTTCTGGTATCTTACTTCCCATGACAGTTGAGATTGTTTAGGTCAAGAGTTTGCAAATTTGGGCTGCAAACCTCAGCATGCAAATACAAGCTGCAAATACACGGAGGGAGGAGGTTACAGGCATCGCACTTTTTCCTTTCCTGTTTACACTTTTATTAAAAACAGAGTTCCAGAAAATTTTAATTGTCATTTGTACTGCTACCTGGCAAATTCAACGAGCATGCTGAAACACTAGGAGTTGCAGACTGGTGCATTTATTTCAGTAAATGCCATATGGATCACAAACTGAACCATAAGAGGTTTCAGTTGAATATGAGGAAAAACTTCTTCACTCTGAGGGTGACAGAGCACTGGAACAGGCTGCCCAGGGGGGCTGTGGAGTCTCCTTCTCTGGAGATATTCAAAGCCCGCCTGGACAAAGTCCTGTGTAACATGCTCTAGGAGAACCTGCTTTAGCAGGGGGGTTGGACTAGATGATCTCCCAAGGTCCCTTCCAACCCTTGCCGTTCTCTGATTCTGGAATTCCATAATCATGGATCTGGCTCCTCTTTATAATGTATTTGGGACAGGTTGGAACATTTTTGCGAAATTGCCATAACCAGGTGCTTCTGCCTCACTGAGGCTAAACTACCTTTTACTATTCATGTTTCCTATAAGGAAGACAGAATTGGAAATCAAGTATATATGGTCTACACTGGCCCAGCTCTTGCCTGCTCCTCCTCAATTATTTCTTTACTTTCTTAATAAAGTCACACTAAAGGGCCTATTACTTCCTAGGTACTCCAGCAGAAGATTCTGTAGTTGCACTTAGCTGGTAAAGGGTGTAATGATACGTCTGTCTCGTGAACTGAATTTTATAAGAGAAAGCTTAAGTTTATGGAAAAGCAAAACTTCATGTAGTGCAAGTACAAACTCTCTACAAGCATCAGATTTAGCCTAGAAATAGTTAAAAGCTGCTGAGAGACCTGGTCACGGTCATGCAGAGTACATTAGGAAACATATCTACCCTGACAAGCAAAAAACAAGACTTAACTCTCACTGAAATTTGTCAGACTCCGGTACCTGGGAACAGCCAGTTTTTAAATAGTTGAGGTCAATTATCCCTCACTGAGAGACGGAATGCCAGCAGCTTCTACCCAGCTTTTCCACTAGATCTCCATGCAAAAGAAGGAGCACTGATAAGGTTGGGGATGGGTTTTGTTACTATAACATTTGTAACATTACCGCAACATTTAATATTCACCCTTAACATATAGTCTGGGAGAAGGGAATGACTTGGACTTCTATCTTTAGGTATATCATTCATCGGGAACCTCTGATAGCAAAAAGTATTCTAACAGACAAAAAACTCCTTATGCCTGTTAAAAGCGTTAAAGAGCAAGCTCAAGCGAAGTTTCCATACCAAATGCCAAAACTACATAACGCAGGGAACTGTGGCTAGACAATGCAAGTTCAAACCTCATGCTTTATACTTCTAAGTAGTTTTAAACACTTATAGACAGTGTTCATATTCCTTTCAATACCACAGAAATACTGACTGAGTCCTGAGGTCCACTGGCATGGTGCTCTCTTCTAAGACTGACCACCACCACAAGTTCCAGAAGGAGGGACAACCCTGTTTAAGAAAGAGCAAGACAACTGCCACAGCTGTAGCTTTTAGAATACGTTCATCTGCAGATCTCTGTAACTTCATTACCTCACTAACATGATGTAGCAAGGAATCCAAAGAAAACAGTAATATTTTTCATAGGAGATTAGCAGCATGTCCTCCTATTTTAAGTGTGCTACCCTTGAGCATCTCTTTTGTTTTAGAAGAGGGGGAAGAATAAGAACTTATGTATGTCTTTATTCCCATACAAGTTAGAATAGGCATTATTTCTTTTCCCAGATAAACAATATTCATTCCCTTGCACTAATTGTTTCCATTTCAAAATCAAGATATCCTTTCCGCTCTATTTTTTTGATACAGAAATATCTGCCACAATTGTATACACTATTTTATGTTGTAATACAGACTTTAACCAGCTTCAATCCAGTTTATACATTTTAATATCTTGTTTGCTTTTTTAGGCTTATAAGCAGAAGCAAAGCACCTTCAATAACCCTTCCTAAAGGGACTACAGCAGCAGAAGAGAGATATGTCTCAACTGATCTTGAAACCATAAGATTATGGGCTACAGGAACTCTTTGACAGGTATTCCACACAAAAGGTTAATGAAGACCTCTTCTTGTGGTATTCACACACATTTCCCCCCATCTTCCTCGACCACTCTTATCACACTGCTCACCTTTGTTAATACTAGCTTACAGAGCTAAATATACAAGAACATGTTACTTCTGCATCACAATAGTAATTTTAAATGACAGCTATAAGGTAAGAGAAAAACTACCCCGATCATGTTTCGTCCAAAGAAACTGATAAAACATAAAAGAATGAAGAAAGAAAAACTGTCATCTAATAAAAAAGTTTGTTGTCCACTCACTTTTCTGTTCCATAAAACAAAACAAAATAAAAAAAAAATCACATAACAGACTATGGAAAAGGGAAGACAGCCACACAGAAGACCCTACATTTTAGTACAGTTTTCTTAGGAAATACTTGCATATTATCATGTAATATAGCAACTAATAAAGCCTTCTAATTTTAGAACTTTTCAATAAGCTTTCCAGTTGGCTTTCTCCCACCTTCACTTAGACCCAGGGGCTAAGTCACATGCAAGAGCTATAGAAGCATGAAAGCGGCCACCAGAGCAGGCAGCTCAATGAAGACAGCCATGACTAAGTTAACCCTCAACTTAGCTTTTTCACATTTGAAACACCATCTTCCCTTCGATCTTTTGGTCAGCCTCCAACAGTTGGAGACATGACTACTATGACCACATAGGAACTGTAATATTTCCTAAACAGAAAACTATTCTGTATTTGAAACAGAAAGCATTTTCTTCATTTTATTACGTGAGCAGCAAGTACTGAAAAGGAAGACATTTCCCACAGTGACCAGAATTGACAGCACAATTACAAGAAAGCACCGGCCCCCCCTGAAAGACTTCACACGCAGTCAGAAACAGTGTGATAAGCAGTCACAACAATGCCTGGCTTTCAACCCAAAGCAAGGTACGGTTGTCTTGCCTTTCATATCAAATAGAGCTAAGCAGATTTGCTGGATTTCGGAAGTTATCATGTTGCTTTTGCATTCGCATATTAGCGCTCTGCTTCTTTCCTCAGACATTCCTCTACTTCCATCAGTAAGTCAGTCCACACACTTAGGCCACGGACTTTAAAGTCTCCATCCTGTGCCTTTAGGAGTTTCAGAGCAGCTTGGGTCTGTCCCCTGAGTAGTGCCGATCCCTGACAGAGGCAGCTGAAGCGCTCCCTCAGCTCCTCCCAGGACAATTCAGCTTCATCAAGACAACTCTTAACCCACCGTCCCCGCAAGGGGTCATAGAGCAAGCGGCTTCCCCAGCCGGTTAAGAGGTCCAAATAAGGTCTGCTTAATTGGGAATAATGACCAGCCAGGGAGGCAAGGAGGGAGCCTGGGAGGCAAAGACAGAAGGCGGAAAATCGCTCCGGGTTCCCCAGCAGCCAGGAAAGCAGGG
>NW_009258765.1:289397-308155 GCF_000687185.1 Egretta garzetta | reverse complement strand
GATTTTTTTTTTTCCTCAAAGGAGACTTTCAACGGCCGCGCGCGTCAGCCGTTTGTGCCTAATCCCTCAGCGAAGCGCGGGTGAGGGAAACTGAGCCCAATTAAAGCGATGAAAACCGAGCAAGATTAAGAAATAATAAACAAAAACCTCACCAAGCAAAAACCCCAAACAGCTAGGAGGCTTAGAATGAACCTTAGAATAACATCCCTAAATAACCCTTAAAAAATAAAACTCTTCGGGAACAAATATCTCGTGCTCCACATGTGGGGGTATTTGGGTATTTCCCGACTCTTGTGATACCCCCTGTCCCTGGAGAGCAGCCATGGCCGAGCTCAGCAGGGAGCCGGGTTGGCTCAGCAGGCTGCCAGGGCTGAACCCTGCTTAGCCCGCATGGCTGGGCTCACCCAACTGACCTACCAATGGTGGGTTTGTAGCTCATTAGGGGTTCCCCGTGGTACCCCGACTTCCCTGCGTACCCGGCTGCCTGCTGAGGTAATGACTAACGCCCGCCTTGGCCTTCTGGGGGCCTGCGCAGCCAGGGTTTCCCACACAGATGCCCCCCAGACATCATAGTGGAAATGTGCTGTAACTGCTCCTCTCTGCAGAGAGGAGAGGCCACCCCCTCTCCCTTTCCCACCTCCGCCATCTGAAGGACAGTTTTACATGGCACACTTGCGGGATGCAGCCTACCTGTTATATCGACTGTTCCCTGGTGCTTTCCTCATGTCTGCCACCTCAAGGGCTTCTGCTCAGCTGGGGGACGGGTCCTTTCCCTCCGTCCTTGTCCTGCCATGCTCAGTGTTCCCTCACAGTGCGGAAGGGAGCAGGCTGGCCTGGCTTCTGGAAGCTTCTGCAGGTGTCTCCTGCTCCCCTGCTCCTGAGGGAGCGAAGCAGTGGCGGGAAGGCGGCAGAGTGCTGGAGCTGGTAGGTTTGGGAGTTCCCGAGTGCTCCTCAGGGACCTCACGAGCTCCGTGGCATAATCCTGGCCACCAAGCGGGTGCGGAGGCAGCGGAGAGGCCTGATGAGCTCCCGGTGCCGTCAGCTGGGCCTGGAGCTGGGCTGCAGGGCAGCACTGGCTGCAGCAGGGCCCTGGGCAGGAGGAGGGCAGTCCCCGGGCCTGGGCCTGGGGGGCATTCCCTCCTCACCCGCCCCTGGCGGGACACGGCCCCGTCGCCCACCCTGGGGGTGACGGTAGCAAGGGATGACAGGAATCCTGCTGTCAGCCTGTTACTGTTTCTGGAGTAATGAACGTAAAATTGAACACAGGTGGCTAGTGATTTGTTGCATTGTTAACAGTGGAGTTGCTTTTGTTATTAGTAAATTCATACTTACCTATCATCTGCCATGCCCATATACTCCAAAGCGTAATATAAACTAAAATACATTCAAGAGAGGATGGAACATGCAAACTATTCAGTTACACACAGGTGAGTGCAACACTTTGGGACATTTTACTTAATGCTTTACTTAAATGGAAAAGTGATAGAAACCTGAAGTGGTTGGAATATGATTATAGATGTGCTTTGGCCTCTCAGTTAGGTTTAATACAGCATCTCTTGAATTAAGTGCTGTGGTATACAGGAAGAAAACAGTTTCAGTGACTTCCAAACCCACGTTCTATTTTAGTGAGGGATATTTCTGGAGGTGCATATGCTCCATGTCATGAAGAAGAGAAGAGATTTCCCTTTACGTCAGAAAACTTTTCACAAGAAATCTTTCACATTATTGTTCTTTTTCTTTATTGGGTAAAAGCATATGGGTTTATATCCTGTGAATGCCTCTGTATGTTTCACTTGAAAGAAATCAAATAATCACATAAAATTGAACACAGGTGGCTAGTGATTTGTTGCATTGTTAACAGTGGAGTTGCTTTTGTTATTAGTAAATTCATACTTACCTATCATCTGCCATGCCCATATACTCCAAAGCGTAATATAAACTAAAATACATTCAAGAGAGGATGGAACATGCAAACTATTCAGTTACACACAGGTGAGTGCAACACTTTGGGACATTTTACTTAATGCTTTACTTAAATGGAAAAGTGATAGAAACCTGAAGTGGTTGGAATATGATTACAGATGTGCTTTGGCCTCTCAGTTAGGTTTAATACAGCATCTCTTGAATTAAGTGCTGTGGTATACAGGAAGAAAACAGTTTCAGTGACTTCCAAACCCACGTTCTATTTTAGTGAGGGATATTTCTGGAGGTGCATATGCTCCATGTCATGAAGAAGAGAAGAGATTTCCCTTTACGTCAGAAAACTTTTCACAAGAAATCTTTCACATTATTGTTCTTTTTCTTTATTGGGTAAAAGCATATGGGTTTATATCCTGTGAATGCCTCTGTATGTTTCACTTGAAAGAAATCAAATAATCACATTTACAGCACCAGGAAACTAACAAAAACAGGTTGTGAAAATCTAACCAGACTGGAAAAAACACTGAGTGATATGGTATCTGGAATACTCTTGCATGTGAAGGGAGATGGCGTGCATGCTATAATGGGTCTCTGTAGAGCTGACTGAAAAATGGAATTTCCATTTTACAAAAAACTTTGAGTATTTCAGCACTTGGTTTTGCCTCAGATTAGGATGAAAAGTCTAAATATCAGCATTTTTCATCAAGGAGATACAGTTTGACATCTCTGTAATAAAATGATGCATTGAAAAAGACATTTATATATTTCTAGGTATTGCAGTTGCATTTGGAGTCTTCTAGTCATGATGAGGCACAGTTAATGCATATAATGAAAAATAGAGCTTGATTTGAAAAACTTGGACAGTTCTGCATAAGCATGCATTAGAAGATGAATTCAAGGAACAAACAAAAGAAACAAAGTAACAATGAGATAGTTATGATTCATATAATAAATTGTTATACTCCAATAGTCCTCAAAAAATAGTAGTACTTTTTCTGCACTCATCGTTAAAGAAACTCCCTTATACTATTCCAAATTTTGTGTTTTTATTTAAGAGCCTAACCGCTTTCAGAATGTGTTTTGGAATCTCCCAGTGTGAGGCTGGAATCTATTTATCTGTTGATTGATCTGCTGATGCAGGTGCCATGTAGTAATCAAATTAAATTGAACCAACATGGTTTCTTTCTCACAGGTGAATTATTTTACTGTAACTTTTAAGTGTTAGTAAGCTCTCTTCTACAATTAGTCTTAGTTTTAGCTTGAGTAGCTCTAGGCTTTTTCCCACTAGCAACAAGGTTACCAGGCATCAAAGTTGGTAGTTTTTGGTTACTGTATGTCAACTTCTGCTAAATGTGTTGTTACTGAATAGTATTGCTGAGTTGTGTAGACATTGTGTAAAAGCATCCATATGGTGCTGAGTTGGTTTTCTACCTGAGGAACGTCTGTAGGATAATGGGGAGATACTTGGGAGGCAAGCACTGCAAGACTGAGGAGGTGAGGTAGAGAGGTAATGCTGGGTAAGGGGATGGGAAAGGTTGGGTCAGGACGTCAGGAGATAAAGATAAGAACACAGAGGTGTGGGGCTAGAATAGTGACTAAATTTTCAGATAGTGGGGGGGGGGGTTGCTTTCCTACTTAGCTTGACAACTTTTAAAAAAAAAAACCCTGAAAGTTCACTTCTGGGCCTCATATAGGTCTTTGGTTGTTTAATATTAGTCTGCTTCCCCTATTAATGACTGTCATAGTAGTCTCTCATGCTGTTTTAGGCTGTGTTTGGATGTGTATTTCATGTCGCATAAACTATGCAGTCTCTATTTTTTCTAACAGGAAATGGAACCCACAAAGGTAACTTAAAGAAAACCATTTAGGCTACCTATGTGAGCGCATGAGGCTGCTTTCTATGAAGGATAGGGAAATAGTGTTAAAGTAAAATTTTTCAACTATTTTGAGGAATTATTACTTCATTCCGCAGTCTGAAAAGTAATCTCTGTTTTGCCTGATTTAAAAGGAAAGAAGAAAATAGAAGAGAGAACAAAGCATATTGTGCATGATAGGTTGGAGTACAGGTTTACAATTCCAACACATCGGATTGTTTAAGCTCTCTGCTATATGCTTCGTGTACGTAGCTATGATAATGTGAACAGGGATAGCCAGTGTTTCTTGTGTTGTGGGGTTTGGTTCTGAGGGTTTTTTTCTTTTTTTCCCAATGAAGTCTATCTTTTATTTTAATCTCTAAAAAGAGTGCTACAATAAGAAAAGAATCTTTGGGAGTGTTCATCTACTGTTGTGTTAAGCTGTAATGGACAAACATTTACTACAGCTTTTGATTGCTAAGATAGGTGGCAAAGAAAGTTGTTGAGCAAGTAAGAAAAACGTCTGTTAGATACAGATTCTGGGAAGTCATTTCCACAGCACCCTGAAAACAAGCCTACTTCTCAGTTAAGCACTGCAAAACAGTTTCACAAGCCCTACATTTTGTAGGAATTACTGTACTGTTTTATCTAAGCTGAGAAGTCAAGTAAAAGATTCATATGAAGTTTTATGGAACTAGTGAGTTTCTTCACTCTGGTTATAGAGCCAGTAAAATTCACCCTGGCAGGGAATATCAGTTTTGAAGAAAAATTGGTTAAAGTAGCCAGAAGTCTGGATTCCATTGTTGTATTTTCCTTCCTCTCAGAAGTCATCTTGGCTGTAACACGGTTATACTATTTCTCCTGAATAGAAATTTAGTACTCTGTTTACTCGGTATGCCTAGCATTATAAAACTCAAAAATGGTCTTTCCTTAGGTAGGAGGTGTTATTTGAAATTAAAAAAATGAATTCATTGAGAGAGATGTATGATCATCTTCTATATTTCTGGTGCTAACATTCACTTTTTTGTCATAAGGAGGTTTGTTTAGCTGCCTCAAATTGCGTGCTAGGAATAAGGTTGCCACGCTCACTATACAGTGACTTATGTATATTGACGATTCTGAACTTGTGGACCGTTCTTGTAGAATTTCTTACTATGTCTGCAACAAACTTTGAGGATAACTGAGATTATTAGTCAAGCCACTACCTGGCAGACTCTGTCACCCCTTCCATAACTTCTGGTGAAGTCCTTAGAATTATTTTGTCAATATAATCTCTCACATTTCAAAAACTGGCATGGTTGTGGTGAGTTTTTGGAATGAGAACAGAACCAGTGTATGATCAAATTGCATAATAAAGGTGTTGAACCTACTAATTTGTACATCAGCAGGAGCCTCAGACTGTACAAAAGGCGTATCTGTCAGCAGGGGGTTTTCCCCTGAAACCTCTTTGTGCTGTGCTCCAGTTAGGGTAGCATGGTAAATCCTGCTCATGCTGATTGTAGTGTATCAATGTGTTAATGGCAATGCCTGTTTGCGATAAGTTAGACCTATGATTTGAGTAATTGGTGTCAGTGACCAAGCAGCAGTGGTAGAATGCACTAGAGTGAAAAATTGATTGAAAATCCATGTGCTGAAAGAGTGCTATATGTAACATAGGTCATTACTGAGATAACCTAAAACCCACTCTAACTAGGAATTTTGCTTATGTCTGACTATATCAAAACTGAATTTTTAGGAAACTAAATATATAAATAGGCAGACTTTGCCTGGCCTCATTTCTAATGCTGATACTGTGAGTCAGGACTATACTAGCAGAGCTACTAAACTAGGATATAGCTCTTCAGTGTTATAGACAAATAAGTAAAATTGAGTGGCAAATTGTGCCACCTCTTTCTGACTGTGAATAGTTGATTAGAAGAGGTGAAGTTACTATATGCGTACAAAGGTCCCTCTCACCAGATGAGCCATGTTAAATGATCAGGTGTGCATTCCAAAACCAGTTGTTGTTAAGTGTGTATTAGCTACAATAAGTTTTGCCTGCGGGTTGTTTGAGCTAATACATTTTAGCTTACATTTGCTGCGGGGTAAGAGCATGCATGTGGTCAGATAATGTTGCTCAGCTGATGAAGGGTAAGGTATTAAGCCGTGTGCTTTGATCACTTGCCATTGTTTGTGATACCTTTCAGAGAGGTTTCCTTTGCTGCCTGTTGTGGCTGTGGGTTTGAGAGATCACAGCATGTACAGATTAGAGTATTTGTCTACATGCCTTTTTCTGGGCTTCTTTTCCTTCAAGCCAGGAAAATTCTTAGTAACTTTTATTATAGGATCAGAGAGACAAATTCAGCCTTCTGAGGCAGTTTGAACCCATCCCCCCTCTTTTTAGGGTACCTGTTAAGAAGTATCTTAAAGAGCTATCTGTTTGGGAGACCACCTTATCAGAATCCTCTGAAAATAATATTACATAAAGCTTGAGTCATAAAACACTGGCTATGGCTAAAGGTTTGTAATTTTGATATATAATGATGTGGTAATTGTATGGAGTCAAGCATCCTAGGACTAAGCTTAGTCTAGCATCACGGGTTTAGTGTTGAACAATGAAGTGGCTTTAAGAGTATGGGGAGGGGGGAAATCTGTACATTTAAGAATAGCTTCTAAAAATTCTTTCCTACTCCTAGATTCTGCATGTTTCCATGACAGTTAAATTGCTGTCATTCACAAGAGTACAGGGAGATCTTATAAATGCATTTTCAAGCTGGAATTGGTTATATTTTTCAGTCGCACAAAAAGATATATAAAACTCAATGCAAGACAGCTATGTATAGAACTATTCTTATGTATGTCTGGGTTCTAACAACATAAGTAATTTGGATTTTTTACTTTCATTTCCCTAATGTCCCGAGAACTTCTTAAATTATCAGATATACTAATGTTGTTCCTCCATAGCTCTGTACAGTGTTTTTACAAATAATACATGTCTGTGTATACAGAGATGGCTACATTAACACACACACATATGCTGGATAGACATTTCTTTTTTTTGAGCAGTAAGGCTTTTAAGTATCTGTTGTTTCCATTTTCATGTCTCCAAAGCTTTTATGTGAATTCTTCCAGCACATTTCTCATTATTCTCTCAACCTTTCCTCTGCTGGATGGCTGGGGTTTCCAGACATATAACCTGAAATGTCCTGGGAGAATTTACATAAAAACAATAAAGCCAAGGAAATGGAAACCACAGAATATATACATAAATTTTTTTTTTTTAGTCTTAGCTAAGAAGCTCATTGGTTCATATTTACAAAGGAATTCCATTTTCCATATTAACATCCTTTTCACTGCAAAGCGAATGTGGGAGAGTGGGATGGTAAGAATCATTCCTTAAGTGAACAGGGGGTTATATGTTAATCTCATTAATGATTAAAAGATTTTAGTTTTCTCCATCCTAGTATATCAAGAAGAACATCCCATGAAAAAAAAAAATCCTCTAAATGGCTGAGTCAAGCAAATGTTAATGCATAATTTTGAAGGGATTTTTCTTCCTATTTAAGAAGAGTTTAAGGGTTTGGTTTTTTGTTTGCTTGTTTATCTAAAGACGGGTAAAGGAATACTGGTTTCTGTTATCTGTACTCATAGCATTCTCTGAAAGCAAATCATTAAAACTGATACAGCTGCTTATAGGATCAATACTACAGTAAAACGACTTTGGTTTCTACTGAGAGCTTGTTAATAATGAGTTGTGTACTTGTCTCTGGCAGGTTTTGACAGGACTTTCCTGATGAGAAGCTTCTCGTATCACAGAAACCACTACTGTAACTGTCCTGATATTGATATTTTCTGCAGAAAGGGCAGACCAAATAAATACAGACTTAAGCGTTTTTCTTAGCGCCAGAGTTTTTAACTTAATTGTGTTCTTTAAGAAGAAGTTTTCCCCACCTTTTACAGAAAATACTGGTATTTAATTAGTAAAAATGCCCAGAAACCAAAGTATTTTGGTTAGGTAGTAGACTTTGCCACAGCAGGTAGCTTGTGTCTTTGATATTAATTCCATATTATTTTGGTTGTCTGACTTGGTTCCTGGTCCAGTGCTGAGCCACACTTAAGGATTTATATAATGGGGAAGGCTGGAGCCTTTGTGTATATTCAAAAGCATCACAATACAAGTAATATATGTATTAGAACATGCTAGTTCCAGGCTGAACCTGAGACCTTGCTGTTAGCTTTCTCAATAAGACAGGAAGTTAGCAGTGCTAAAACAATGAATCGTACTTGCAGAAAAGAATAGCAATGAGGTTTAAAAAAAAAAAAAACAAAAAACAAGCAGAGTGAGATTGTAGCACATCAGATACTTGCATAAACCTAAAAGCCAGCAGAAAAAAATTGCTGTCTATTTCATAGCTGTGGATGGGATGAAGGTGATGGGTGAAGACAAATTCGCAGAATTAAGGAAGAAGTCTAAAAGAGAGGTCTGCTTTATTAAAGGTCCCATTTTTTGTAAGACAAAGCTAACAATCATCCAATATTAAACCTGGAAATAATCAATTCATATTAATTCAATTTGTTCTAATGAAAACAGCAAAAACACTATTCTTAGTTGAAACCGCTGCTGCAAGCGCCCTCCTATTTCGTGATGTTACAATAGCTTCCCTTAGTTTGAGAGAAATGCATTTCTAACTACATCAAGGAATTATTGCTCTCTAATGAATGTACTGGAGTTTTATACTTTGTGTGGAGAAAATAACAGTCATGGAACAATGAAAAAGTATTGTTTGTATATGTTTTTCTTTCTGTGAAATGCTGATGCTCATCAAATGTTTTGATAACTTATGACCCTTGAGGGCTGGAATTGGTTCCCTTGCTTTTTGTAGGAAGAGTTGGATCTAATAGTTCTTAGAAAAGGGACAATATGGATCAAGTCTTCCAGACAAACTTGCCTATGATTGACTGTTCAAAAACATTGAAGGGAGTTAGGCGCCTTGCCCCAACAACAAGTAAATGGGAACCAGATGGCTAAGGGTTTTAAGAGCTCTTGAAAATTTGTGTATTAGCAGAGATGCTTGTGTCCCAGTCAGGGATGCTCATTCATCTAGTGGAAGCATCTTGTGCAGCTGGCAGTAGTCATGAGTGAAGCTTTAAGTGGGAAATCTAACGGTTCATAATCTGGGTCTAACTTGCCTAAATACTGCAGGCCTAGCGGGTAGATGCTATGAACTATAGTACAGAAATGATTTATCCAAGTCCAGAGCATTTCCACGGGAGTAATCTGAGGAGCTTTTTAGTCTCAAAATTAAATCTGTTTTTATTTTCCTGGGTGGTCTTTGTTGTGATTTCGCTACAAATGGGTTAGAATTTTCTGCTGAATTAAGTTATCAAATAAGGTTACTTCAGATAAATCAAAATGTTAGTTTAGATAAAATCAGTATGTTTTGTTTAATATTCATGACTTAACTTTTACATGAACTTTAAAAAATTAAAATATTTTGAAGATTTAAAAAGGGAAATGTTAAAAAAAAAATTTCAAAAGGCATTCTAATTCTGTAGTAATGTTGAGGAAGGAGGGTTACTTTTACTGTAAGCAGAGAATTTGTTTGGGAGGTGTGATTTTGCCTAAGGCACTTCCCAGCCTTCCATTGAAATGTTTTGAGCCTTCTCTTATTAGTTTGAATGGACTTTCACTGGTATGAACTGCTTCCCTGACTTGATCTATTCAAAGGACTTGGAAAAGAAAAGGTCTTATCAGTCCCTGTCATGTTGACAGGGTTGAGATGCGTGACCTGGTTCAAAATTACCCTTTCTCTTGCTGGTGTGGGAAGGACTGAGGAAGAGGAAGAATTGGAAATGTAGAGATGGCCTCATAGGATGTGGTGGTTCCTCAGACAGTAGGCTTAGCATGGGTTGATATCCAAATGGAAAATGTTTGTTTCTCCTTTTGCTTACATTATATTGTTTTGTTATTTGTTTCTCTGAATATATAACCGTTTCTAATAGCATTTTGTTCTTGCTGTTTTCCAAGTCCTTTTCTTGTTCAGTTTTTGCAAAGTTTTCACATGGGAATGATTTCAACATGTGTATTTAGGCTTCGTACTAAACATGTAAGGTTCAAGCTATATGCAGCACATTGGTTCTAGGTAATTTGTCCTGCAAATAGAGACAACTTCTGCCTAACTTGCTACTATGGCTAATGCTTCACTATCTCAGGTAATTTGAATTAACCAGTTTGGTGGGAAGAACTGACAAAGATATTGGTCAAAAATAACAATATGGATGTTATTTCATTTTTTAAATTATTTTTACATGTTGTTTTACTTCGAAAATTACAAACAGTGACTTCAGTCCTGTTCTGAGTATTCCTCCAGTTATAATATTAATGGACATAAACAGAAGTTTAATCCATCAGATTTGGTCATGGATGTCCTGTTAAAGTTGTCCCCAAAGTGATTCAGCATCCCAGTTCTTAACGGCTCACTGAACATACCTAGTCAGTTGTAACTGGTCTGTATACCAATTACTGCCATGTTCAGCAAAATCCATGCAGTTGCTCCAAATCCCTGGGGAGAGTTTTGTTGAACTTTGCAAAACTGGGAGTGTTTGTTAGGTTTTATTTTATTTTTTGGTGTCTTTTCAAGCAGAGGTATTCCTGACTCCTTTTTCTAAGATTTACACATTGCGGTCCTGGCATTCTTTGCACTTGCTCCACTTTCACAGTAGTGTAAATCTCTTGGCTTCATTAGCATTTTTCCTGATTTCTGTCTTTTATAACATTTAATGAAGAAGTAGCTGGTTAACTCAGTTTAATTGTAGGATATGAAATACGATTATCTGTTCTACTTAGGCTACCATATTTATTTTTAGGTTTATAACCTAGTTTTTACTATTAGAGTAATAAAAATTAATTTTACCCTAAGGAAATAATGATTTTTACCTATGTTCGGTAAGACATAGTGTATGCTACAGCAGATGCAGATCACCCGCTATGCCTTGGTAGATCACTGCATATTTTTGTTTACCTCACAGTGTTTTCTACAGATGAAAATTTCACATGCATAACTACCAGGATGGAAATAAAGTGGTCCTTATGATGGATTTAGACCCTAGTGCTTGCATGTACTAAGACTGAAGTATGTCAAATTACTGTCTTTCCCATCTTGTTTTTTGTCCAATGAAGCCTGAGGGCCACAGATACACAGTACAGTAGCAAATTCCATATGGAATTACTAACATCCAAGTATCTCATGCTATCATATCATCCAGATAACTGATCTGACTATTGGGTCTTAGTGGTTTGGTCTACTTTATTCCTAATTCTTCTCACCTGCCAGGCCTATGATATTTTGCACAAGTGTTTTTTTTCCACATTTGTTGAATTATTTCTTGATTTAATTATTTTGTGGGCTCTTTGCCTGGACTGGTGACAGATGAAGAAAAAGCAATATGCTAATTGAGAAGATCGCACAGAATGAGTTTTAATACTGGAATTCTGACCCTGGTCTTATTTGCAAGCATGGCTATAATGTTCACAAGGTAAAAAAACCTGGCTTTCCATGTATAGCTTTCTCTCCTCGTTATTGGTTTTGGCATCTGTTTTCAAGGTTGGTCTGAAATTTGATCTTACTCAAATTGTCTCAATGCGTTTCAGCAACATATGCCATTAATGAAGGGAGCGGGGTAACCAGTCTCACCATTGTTTGTAATTCAGACTACGACAGGCAGCGGGAAAGCACAACAGTTTCAGCCAGCCCCAATTAGGAAAATGTGCCCAAGGCATAGGCTGTAGCATAAACAGAGGTATGTCAGGCTTCTCCCAAGAAGAAAACCAAAAGTGTACACTTGGCAATGATGCTTTGTTTTTATTCTGAACAAGAAACCTGTTGAGTGAAACCAACTCCTTATTTTGATGTTGGCATGGTTAACAGCAAGGTTAAAGATTCATTCCCAATGAATAGAAAGATAAACTGGAAAAGGATGATCTGTGGATTGCAGGTGCTGAAGTAACTTTATGCCAAAGAATAACCTCCTAAATTAAAAATGTACAGAATTACAAAGGCATATTTTTATCTGAAAGAAACGTACTAAAAATATAAACACTAGACTTTTGTCAGCAATTAGATATTCCCGTATTACATTTCAGGTTGTAATGCTGTGACCTGGGACGATTCTTCAGAAGGAAACTGCCATTCCACAACATGCCCTTACATGAAGAATAATGTCACAGAGATGATTCTGGAATTGAGCAACTTCTTCACAGCAAGAAGAATGCTTGCTAAAGAGGTAATAAATAAAATAAAAAAGTAATATTTATCCTTTCTGTTGAATCCTCAGTCTGTGACATCAAAATGTTTAATAGGTGTCGCTTACCTCACAACCCTCATGAGATAGCCTTAATAATCATCTTATAGATTGGAAGTCTGAAGCATCTGGAAGATTAAGTACCTTTCCCAAGATCAGACACAGATTTCTTGTTTTGTTATGACATCAAGTGATTACCAGAGCCAAAATTATTCCCAAACCACCTTACTTCCCTTCTCTAATAGCATATTACCAGAATCATGGTTTGCAGGATAAGGAAGAAGGAAAGACAGAGAAGGGAAATATGTGCAGGACTCTTCTATAAATTGAATTAATAAATCAAGCCCATCTTTATATGTCCACTAACGTCAGACTACTTAGCTAGAGAAAGTTTTTATGAATATGCCTATTTTAAAGATGGGAAAACTGAAATAAAAACTGCTTTGTCGAAACTCGTACAACAGATAAATCTGTGGGGCTGGGAAAAGGAACCGAGTCTCCCAACCCCCACGAGACAGGAATCTTGTATTCATTAAATGAGCTGGCCTTAACCCTGTTACATTTGGCAATGTAATGCAGTGCAGAGGGAATGGTGTTCTTTCCATTAGGAATGCTTCGATGATGCCACTTTAACAGAAGAATGAAAAGTAATGCTGGACTTGAAGCATTCCCTAGGGTATAAGATTGACTGTTTAAATTGAGCAGTTGGAGAAAAAACACTGGAAAAGAATAGCAATAGAAGTAGTATCTCAACAATAGCTTCTGAAGAAAATTAAGTTGAAATGTTGACGGAGAAAGTGTAGGGTTGAGGAATAAGTACTGAAAAGTGGTGTCAGAAACACCAGGACAAGGGCTGGGAGAATGATGAAGGTACCGTGGAAAGAAAATCAAACTTGCGGAAACTTAAGTGAGCACCTAATTTTCGCCTGTAAGGACTAACCTGTCTCTCTTCCTTTACCTTGCTGGTCAGACAATGAAGCTCTTGAACTTCGTTGTTATAAAGGCAGGTTTATTACAAATTTACGTTTTGTGAGAGTGCATCACTTTGAATGGGGTAGAATTAATTATCTGCCATTATTTACTTCATGGACAGTGCAATGTGAGGAAAGTAGAACTGAACTGGTGAGACAGCCAAAGAATCTGCTGCTTTATGGGGTTTTCATATGGAAACAGGATCCTAAATTGGATTGCAGAAATTGTTCCTGTGACTAGGCTAGAGTAGCTCTATCAAATTGTTGTAGTTTCACAAGGTAGCCAGTAAGGAAGGAAAACATATTTGTCTCACACAGGCCTGCTCATAGCAACCTGTTCTAGTTAAAGGTGTCCCTGCTCACTGCAGGGGGATTGGACTAGATGATTTCTAAAGGTCCCTTCCAATCCAAAACATACTATGGTACATTGCTGTTCTTGTGCTGTTGGTAGTTAAAATCTGATGCTTCTATGTGACCTTAGATATTTTAAAAGCATTATTTTAATGGCTTGTCCATCCCTAGTAGAAACCATCCACAAAATCTGGGGCTCTTGTAAATATGAGGAATAGAGATCGAACGTGCATTTTACTGCCACTTCATATACATTTGGGCTAGTTCTGACAGGTGTTTGAGTTAGTTTCAGTTGCTATGTTGTCTCCTGAGTAATTCTGAATGGCTAAGTTGTCTTGTGAAGATGACAGTTAAGGTATATATGAGGTGTATATATACGAGGTGGGTATATATGTATAAGGTATAGTTAGGCAACTTTGAGTTCTATATGTGAATATCATTGACTTCACTTCAAGAAGGAAGGAAGGTGTTAGAAGGCCTATCTAATCTACGTAGTATCTGAGATCCTCATCTTTAAGAAAAAAATAATAATAACAATCTGCCTTGTTAATGTTTATGGCACTGGTTTGTGTAGAGATGGATCATTATACTTTATTTGTCAAGCAGAACATAGACTTGGGCCTGCTAATCACTGTCAACCCCAGTATTTTTCTTGGCATGTCAACCACATGCTCTGTATCCATGAATAAACTATTATGACACTCAGTCCAAAAATAGCTTTCTGTGTAAATCAGAATTGCGAGCACTTCATGCCAGTGGTGCATATTCCATGATGCTTGTCGCAGTGATGCACATACTATACACCTGCAGCTACTGAGCTGCTGCACAGTATGTCAGTTCAAGTATGTGTACTCTATGGTGATAGAAAACTGGCTGTTCTGTTGGATTTCATCCAGCTGTTTTCCCTTACACTGATGAAGATTACTTCAAAAGATTAGAAGTACATATGTTTTAGTAAATATGATGAAGAGGAAACAGTTAACTCCTATTTAGGTTTACAACAATGAACATTTTTTTTTCTCGGGTTACAGCAGTTGGTTTCTCATTTAAGATTAAAACCAAAAAAGTTTCATGAAAACTGTAATTATCCTAAGTCACATATAATTATATGAATAGCAAGTGAATTTCTTGCATAGTAAGCTTACAAGATGGAAGGACACAAGATCTACTACTTTATGTAGTGAAGGAATTGTTTGCAGTTTACTAGTAGAGCTTTAAAATGGGTATTCCACTGCAGATTGGATAAAAGTTCAATTGGTTGTGAAATCATGGTGTGCATTGAACCGAATTATCAGAGGATGGAATTAATTTACAGCGTACCTAATTTTAGTGGTAATTAAAATGGAAAATTATGCATGACTGAATTAATGTTATGTTTTATCCATTCATGTTTTCTCCACGTATTCTACAATTTGCCAACCACAGGACACGTTTTAACTGGGATATATATATATATCGTATTCCAACTGGTTTAGCAGAAATGTAAAATTAGGAGGTATCTGTCACTGGTCAGTGCAGTATATTTCAGTGAGTTCCACAAGGATATATTTATTGATAGTGGGCCCGCAGGGGTACTAACTACTCTGCCTTTTTTAAAAGTCAAGGACGACATGGCAAATTTTTTGCTAAGTACTACAGTATTGGGACAATGCTAGGTCATTTATGAATTATGTTCTGCTCTCATTGTGGCAGCTCTGTAGAGTTCTCATGTTCTAGCAAGTCAGATATCAGCAGTTTTATTGACCTTTGACTCAACATCTTTTAACTTCCGTGGCATATAGTGAAAGAAAGAAGAGAATGGGGTAAACACATTTCTGCATTCTGACATTCTGAACTTGCTTAATTTTCCATTAGTTTAATTGTATAGTCCCTTAAGTGGCAAAAAGCAAGAAAATCAAGAGCTATGACATTCACTACTCAATATACACTTTATTCATCATTTCTGCTGCTCGCCTCAGTTGCTCTCTCCCATTTCTGCTCTCTTAGCTGACCAAGTTACGTCCTGTGTAATGGCTGTGCGTGCTTTAAGAGTTGATATGGAATTGGAATGCCAGTCATAAACTACATTTTATCCATTATATTTAGCTCCTATTATACTGGTCAGTTGTGACACTAATTACATACTGAAGAAGGAGTATTTGGAAAATCACTAGGAAAGCGTGATCTAGGGATATGCCAATCCAGATGCCTGTGTCTCTGCCCGCTGAGAACTTCAAGCTCCTCTCTATGTTCTCCCTCTTCTGCTCCCTTTCCTTCCTCCCCTTTTGTGACTGCTGCTTCAGCTCCCTGTGCATCGATAACCCTTTGATCTAGGTAATTTTCTCTCTGCATTTGTAAGTGACCTGCAAGGTACCTTCTTAAGAAAATCCTGATGATACCACAGAATGATACAGTGTCTGCAGATCACCAGAGATGGTCATTATAAAACAGTTTTGGAAGAGCGCTGAGGAGTTTAATGGATTAAAATGGGCCATTGTGGTCATCCTTGCTGACCTCATGCTCCAGAATTTCATCTCTAATTATTTACTCATCAAGATTTATAATGTGCAACCAAGTTACAATAAATCTTTCAGAATCTTAATCCTGAATTGTTGTCCCAAATCATAGAAAGTTTGTGACATCTTTAGATAGAATTTGCTGCACCTCAGCCAACTACACACATCTTCTATTTCTTTTGACTGTTACTATTCCCTCCCTACTGTTAAAATGATCTAAATGACAATGTGTAGATTCATTTTGTCCTAGCCATGGTAATAATTTTGCTTAGGCTTCCTGCATGCACATAAGACTTCCAAGCAAGCTTCACCTTCCTTGCTGTAAGTCCTCCCTCCCTTTCTCTCTTCTCCTTCATATATGTGTCTTCAAATCTTCATTTATTCATATGCTGACTCATCTTCTTAACTGTTTGGAGGTTGGCTGTGTCCAAAATATCATCAGAACATGTGGACCGTGGAAGTTGAAAGTCTGGGGAGCTAAGATTGCTTATGTAGAGGAATAGTGAAGAAAATGATAGCATTTCACAAGGGAACTTTTGTGTATTTCCTCTACAAAAGTTAGCAGGGATGTTATTGAAGTAATCTTATGTAGAAAATTTATTTGTGCTGAGGCTCCACAGTCACTCTGTCAAGATGGAAAGCCAAATTCTAACGTTTTAAGTGTGAAACAGAAAAGTAGTCCTGCTTGAAGTGTGAATCTCGGTGCATTCATAACTGCGGTGTCACTACTGAAAGGTCCATAGCATTTGTATAACGTACATTTCAGATGTGCACTTGGCACGTGTTCCACTTGGTCTTGCTTGTATAAGATTGGATCTAACCTTCAGTTTTTTTGTTGTACTGGGTGTTGCGTATTACCAATCTACCATCCATTCTTTATGAAGTGATGGTAAGAAACAACTGACTGAAAAGGTAGGACATGTTTCATATAGATAATGTATCTGTGAATGCGTGCTCTTCTACTGTCAGCTGATGTTAGATGATTCTTTGGTACGAACTGACCATATCAAGGAGTGCACAACTAACTTTGGCTTCAACCTTACAACCGCTTTTTCAGCCTTTCCTGCTAGTACATATGTAAATGCACCTACAAGGTTTATTGTGTGATGCCTGGAAAAGCCTCAGTTTAACTCCCTGTGTGGAATTGCTCCTAAACTTTGTAGGAAACTTGTAACCTCAAGAATACATGTGAATCTTAAAAAGCTTTTACTGGAGATGTAGCTGCTGCTTAGGGGAATGTTTTCCAACTTCTCTGTAAGGTGGCAAGACTTTTAAGTATAGAGGACACCTTAACAGGCTTGGTGGTCTCATCCCAAGCTGTTTTTTACATTGAGGGGACATAAATTGGATTTAAATTGCTGCTCATTTAAAAAAAAAAATAAAAAATCTTAAGGTCAGATAAAACCTCTGTAAGATAGCCAAGAGCATATAGGAATCTGCTCATCAGCTCACCATCCACCCCACCCCAGTGTATTTTTAGGAAATTCGAGGGCTTTTTTTCTTTTTCATCTTTTTTTTTTATTATTTTTTTTTTTTATTTTTCTGACCAAGAAATTGAATGAGCTGAAGAAAACTATCATGCTCAGGGGCATCTGAATGTTACTAAGCCGAACAAAGCTAGGAGTTCATTTAAATCTGTACTGTTACTCACATAGTACATGACTAGAGCTCATCATAGTTAAATACATCATCATGCTGATGAAATGCTCTCATTTAAGTAGCACTCATCACAGCAGTTAATAGTCCATCAGAACAGCATAATATGAGTATAGGAATACAATAAATAACGAAATATGTGTGTATTCTGATTGGCTGGAAGTGAACATCTGCTACTCAGAGAACAGGAATTTGCTTATGGTGCAATTATTGAGAAATACCCTGGCATTAATTGATCTGCTGGGAAAACTTGATTTGCACAGAGTACAAAGAAATGAATGTAAATAAAAAAATAAGGGTCAGCTTGATGTGCTTTTCAGCAATCAAGTTAAAACCATTCTTTAAGTATAATTACAGATAATGTGCTTGGGCTAGAAAAATTTAATTAAGAGGATATGCCCTGTGAAAGAAAAAAGTAAGCGTGCTGTTTGACTGGAGCACTCTTCTGGAAAGTGATAACATGATACCATTAGGAAACTCAACAAGACAATCTACATCCATGCATTAAGAGAAGCAGAAGTCTGAACATCTGTTTCCCGCTATTGAATTCACGAAAGGGGCTTCTCTCTGTGTGGGGAATAAATGAATAAACAACAGTTGGAGAAGGTTCTCTCTGGCATTTAACATAATGGTGAAATGTCACAAAAATGAAACAAGGTGAGAATGAAATGACTGAACTAAAGGTGTGCTTGGAGTTAGCTTGGCAAATGAAGCATAAACAAGAACTAGCAAAACGATTAACTTATGAACAGGGTACCTTTTTGTTCAAAATAGACTACAAGGTGGCATGAAACTGTTGTGGAGAAATACATGACAAAGCAGAGTTCCCCAAGGTGTTCTTTTAGCCAGAAAAAAAACCCGTGACCATTAAAAGAGGTGCTATTAAGTGTTAGAAAATTCCAGAGACAACTAGTCAAATTAAAGAAAGAGAGATTTATCTTGGATGTGAAATTCCTTTTTTTTTTTTTTTTTTTATTTTCCACTTTACAGTAAAGAGTCTTGGAAAGGGAGTAATAATAATAAAAGAGAAATGGACCCAAGCACCAACTTGCTGCCAAGGGCTGTAATACAATATGTCAGCATTTCAAGGGTAAATCAGTGTGAACTGCGTTTGCCGTCCCTCTGAAAAAAAAAAAAAAAAGTATAAAACTTCTGTGCGGTCTGTGTGGACTGCTGAAATAGAGGAAATCGGTTTCGGAGGGGGGGGGAAAGGGTTTCCCAAAGAGAGCGCC
>NW_009258765.1:270255-288638 GCF_000687185.1 Egretta garzetta | reverse complement strand
CGTTTCCGGCCCCTGTTTCGGGTAGCCCCTATCTGTTTCGGGTAGCCCCTGCTCGCTGTGCGTTCCCCCCCGCCCCAGCCGCTGGCTTTATCCTTCGGGCCGGGTTTGCGCGTTTGCAGCGCTCGTGGGAAATGCGAGCGCCTGCATCGGAGGCTTCGGCAAGTGTGGGGTGGGAGGCGGCGTGAGACCCATCTCATCCCAAAAGCCATCCTTCCAGGTTCTTGCTTTCCTCTTCGGGCTCTAGATTGAAATCTCAGGAGGGCAGGGTTGGACTTGAAGAGGGCTCTTTTTCTTCCCTAGTGCTTTACTTGTAACAAATGGTGGTTGCTGCCTTCCTTATCTAAGGTTGCTGTCAGCATCCCTCTGCAATGGTGCAGGTCAGCAAAGCCCGTGGGCTCTGCTGGCTTGGTGTGCTCCTAGGGTAGGAGGGCTGTTGGGGTACCAAGGTGGATGCACCACAGGCTCCCCGGTGCGGTTCTAGCACGCTTCTGGCTTTGAAATTAAAAAACGAACTAAAAAAGTATTCTTCAGTTTCCACGTATGTTAAATTATGAATGGTTTCTTCACTGTGGAGTAGATGCTGTGCCAAGTGTAATGGTTTTATGATGGTTTTGTGATGTGGGTTGTGATTTAATAGGAAATTAGCTGACATTCCCAAATTCATTTTGTATGGTACCGTAGGCCATCTGATCAGCATTATACCATGGTTCCCTGGTTAGAACTGCAACCAAACCAAACGTAGATGGAGGTGGTGAGGTGAGGAAGAGTCAGAACTGTCTTCAAGTTTCTAGCTCATACTGACTTTAGGCTACTAACTCATTTGGTCACTTTATTTATTTTACCCACAGTCCTATTTAAATTGGCATACTTATCCAAAGTACCTCTTCGACTGTACTTCACACCTCTCTGTTAAGTTTCACACTAATTTCAGGACAGGATTTGGAAATGGGACTTCATAATTAAAAGCAAAGCTGATGTGATTGGGAGTCAGCGTGTAATACTGTCTGCGTAGGGTGCTTGCAGCAAGACACACGCTTATATTCCTTGTAAGATGTGATACGTCAGTGTAAATATGAATGTCTTCCTTTGAGAGCCACAGAGGTAACTAACAACTTCTGTAATTGATATTTTTACTGTCAGGAAACTGTTCCCTATGGTGAGATCTGCTAGACAGTGGAATAGTTTCCCCAAGCAAAACCACCTTTTCTAGTTGGTGGAGGTTGAAACTTCTTTTGTATTAATTTTTAATGGTTATTTTGCTTAGACAAGCAGAAAAACATACAGTAAGAGCCAGGCAAAGAGAAGTCAACTAGAAAGTTTTTGGACTGTGTTAGGAGTCGGGCTTAGTTTCCAGAAGTTACAATTTTATGAGCGAGTAGATATTGAACATTCCTAAAGTTTTGTTTTGGTCTATGTGCGAAGGACTTCTTGCTTTCCTTTTGGTAGAGGAGACATTATCAAGGCAACAAATTTTTTTTCTACTAGGCATAGTCCTGAAAACCTCTAGGCTTCCAATGATTAGCTCAGATTTTTGTGTGCGGTTAACTTCATTTTGGTCTGGCCTCAGACCAAGGGCCTTACAGGTCTGAAGAATTGGTAAGCTGTTGTGCCAGGTTCCCTACCCTCCGCTCAAACTACTGCATGCGTTTGTAACACGTATATTCATAATGTAAAGGACAAAGGCTTCTTGTGATTAAAGTTTACTTTATCAGTGTAGATCACATTTTGATGTAAGCCCTTAAAAATTCTAATTGATTAATGAGTTTCAGATGGTGGTTCCCCTCCAGTGCCCCTCCCCCTGCTCCTAACATGTACAGTATGCTCCAAGTTAAGCTGGGAATGCTCCAGAAACCTTGGGCTAAATCAGTTGTGGTATAGTTTGTAAGGATAATAAAATAACTAGAAAAATTGAATTTCCTTACAAAAATATGCTTGCTGCATTCGTGAGCTTATGCTTTATCTGCTTGTTTATGGCAGTGAGAAAACTAAGCATACAGATATATGTATGTAGGATGATGCAGACAAGAATGACCTGTTTCTTAACAGAAGGGAAAGCTCTGTAATCACTCTTGAAGAGGACCTATGTGATGTAGTAGCAGAATCACTTTAAAAGTGATTGTCTTTGTTGTTACATATCTAAAAGGGCACAATGAGAGGGATTACTGTTTTGTAGTAAACTGGAAATTGCAGGTGGTAAAGGTTGACTGAGTAACATCTATCAGTGCATGACAGGTCTCTGAGTTTTTTCCTACTGCTTCTTGTAGTCCATTTTAAGGATTTCAAGTGGGGGAGCTTTCACGGTTTCATTTGGGGAAACTATTCCACTGTCTAGCAGATCTCGCCATAGGGAACAGTTTCCTGACAGTAAAAATATCAATTACAGAAGTTGTTAGTTACCTCTGTGGCTCTCAAAGGAAGACATTCATATATCTTTCTTTTTCCCCCTTTCTGCATATGTATGTGTGTATACACATATGTATGTATATGAGTGAGGGGGTGGAAAAACAAGAGCAGCCTTTAGTCTGTGGACTAATCACATACTCTCCAAACCTGAAAAATACACCAACATTGAGGGAGGAAAACTGAAATCAGGTTTCAAATCTGAACGTATTTATGCCTGGATGTGCTATGTGTGTAAAACTGCCACTTGCTTATGTGAAAGTGGCTATTGCAGCTATGGGTCCCAAATTGTGGGCAGCCTCACTTCTGCTTGCACAAATGTGTGTTTTGTTGCTGCAAGTTAATCTGTTTATGAACATTGAGTCTTTTATTTAAGCTTCTTTTGCACCCATTGTGCAGTTACAGTAAGTGAATGCTTCGCACAGTCCACTTAAACTCCAGTAAGTTTCAAAAGTTCTGTTCTTTTCCATCTGCTTGAGGTGATTAGAACTAGCAGGGAGATCCAGCAGAGACCCTTGCCAGATACTCATGAGCTCTGTTCTGGCTTTTGATCCTCTGTCTCCTCTCTTTCCAGGATGGCTGCTTTCCAATAGCATTACCTTCTCTCTAAGACAGCAGGAGATTGTCTGCAGTTATAGCCGATACCCCTCTGTCTAAGCCAATGTGCAGTCTAGTGCTCAAGTTCCAGTTCCTTCAGAGAAAACTATTGCTGCTCTTGTCTAAGTTGCTGTCTGCTCTCTCCACCACTGACAGTAAAGCTGTTGCATGGTTGTGTACATGATGTTTTGTTTCTTCTACAACTGATGGCTAACGTGCTTCTTCAGTCATATTACAAGAGACCTCATTTCGCAAGCTTAAAGCTTGCATATTTAATTCTATGAAGATTTTATGAAACACAGTCTTTGAACCCAGTGTCCAAGGCAGAGTTATGCCATCTTTGTTCTAGTTGTTCCAGCTCTGTAGAGCAACTAGGCCACTGAATCGGCACACGTGCAGATCTTCAGTCCTGGATGACTCTGCTTGGGCTGCCAACTGAACAGAGCCAGTCAATTAGCTTGCCTGCCAGACCATAGCACCTGGCAGCGGCCAAAACAGGTGTCTGTTGCCCGGTGTCATAGTCAAACTGATACGGTGCAAAGGGGACATCATGTAGGATCTTTGCATCGGAGATGATTTGATTGATGTCTAAAAAGAGTTCTGCGTTTGCTTTATGAATTATTTTTTTACCTCCATTGACATTATTGTTCTTTTTATTCTTTTCTAACTGAATACAAATACAAAGGAAAAAAAGGCTTGGTGTGCTGGATACTTAATTTCTATACTAATTGTTAAGCCAAGTCATAAAGAGCCAGCGAGTCAGCAAGACTTCTTCATCCCTGACCTGGAGGGATTGTATCTGGGAGCAAGTTAAAAGGAGTAGTTGAAGCCACCTTTTGTTTGAGAACTAACTCACGTGTTGAAATTAGGAATAAGGCCAAAGCTACAATCAAACTCCTGTAATGCAGAGAGCAGCAGCTACTCAGTATAAGCCATTATGTATATATGCTGGAACTGGCTGGGTAATTTGGAGTAAAAACTTACTGTTTTCTGTGATTAATTCAAAGGGTGAAACATGTATTTTCTGTGCATGTATGCATGCACGCACACTTTTATATATACAATTTTACCATATAGATTAAATTTTTTCCTCCTGGTTATACTTGACTTTGGTTGAAGAATACTATCATCGTAATTTTACAGCTAAGGAAGGTGGTTGGAATAGGAAATGGAATTGAATCCAGGGATCTGTGACTGAGTGCCTAATTGCGCAGCCAGTTTTACTTTCCGGATTAAACAGTCTTTCCTCCTTGTGTGTTTTGAGTATAGAGCGTATCATTCTGGAATCCTTTTGTTCTACCGGTTAACCCCAACAAAAGCCAGTGGAATTACAGAAGATTACTTGTTTGATTCTCATTGCTTTCACCTGATGATCACTGACAACAATCAGCAGATAGCGTAAGTTACACTGCTGGCAAAATACACGCAGTGAGCTACAATACACAGAAGACTAAATGTACTACTGTAAAGCAAAATAAAAACTTCACTGTTTCGTAGAAGCAAGCAGAGAGAAATACAACCGCTTAGTGTGTTGAATCTGTTATGTGCCACTGGGTGTACTGTAAACTATCCCACACTGAATTCTTCAGCTTCACAATAAGTCTAAGAATTTGAGATGTCATCCTCTTATTGAGAGAGGTGGAAAAAAGGGCTGTGCTGTATAAATGTGACCTGTAACAAAACAGAATGAAAAGTAGTTAAAGACCTTTCCTTGTCTGCCTTCAGAATAGTAGGAGGAAGAAGTTGCTTTTTGAGGAGCAAAGCATTTAGAGGTAAGTTTTGAAAATGCTCGTGCATCTCTCATGTCAGCCTCAACAGTTTATAGAGAAGTGTAACATTCTGTAACATATTTGACATGTTTGTGTTGGCTAGTTTTAAAGACCTTTATATATGATGATTTGATGTTACTGTTAGAAAGTAGTGAGATTAGGAAAACCAGTATTTTTTGGCTACTTTGTTCATACCTTATGTCTGCCAAAGGAAAGGATGAAATAGTTGTTGGAGCCAAAGAGGCTTGCCTCAGCTGTGGTGATGTATCCTTGAATGCTACCGTCTACCTCTGTGGCAAGTTAGTCCATTTTTTGGACCGAATTCCTCACTGCTAAATTGTCAGTGAACTTTTCTCTAGCTCACCAGAAAATAAATACGTCAAGACATTTTAAAGAGGTCAGTTGATGGTATCTGAGCAAAGAATCAAGAGCCTGGCCTTGGGCCTTGACTATAGGTAGAATCTTCAAAGGCATCTTGGAGGAGCTCAGGACCCAACTGCTGTCACCTTCACCTAACTTGGTTCAGCTTCTTCACAGATCCCAGCCAGTATGCGACAAAGTTTTAATAGTTAATGTATGGGCTATTAAAACATGAAGTAGATGAACACTTTAATGAGGCTTAGGTACTTCAGCACTGAAGTATCGTGGAGGCTTAGTTCAGTAGTGGTCAGTTTGCATAAAGAATAATTCAGAGTTTCATAGCTTCTGATGCCTGCAGTTTGATAACTGACCCTCAATGTGACTTGTAGAGTTTGTGATGGGAGCTACAGGTAACGAATTGCACTCTGCTCCTTGAAGGCTGATTATTTATTTATTTATTTGTTTTTAAATTTTAAAAATCTGAGGTAGGAGTTTTGTTGCTTTGATTCTAACAAGAAAGTATTGTACTGAAGTGTAAGGCAGGTTTTCAGAGAAGTAGCGTGGAAGGGGAAAATTCTTGCAGGAATGAAATTAAAGAAAACTTGCAGAGGTAAGGTTGGATTGTATGTGATTCATCTGTGATTCTTCAGGCATCTTCTCAGTGGAGACTCTTCATCAGTATTGACTTTCTCATTCTGCAGTCATCACTTTGTATGCCTGCTTCACAAATTAACCCGCACATTGTTGTTATTTCAGGGCTACTGTCTCAAGTAGACCTAGTTCCAGTATAGGGATGCCTGAATCATTTTCAGCTCCTAGAGTTTTTTGTCACCTGTCTGTCTGTCCTCTTCTTTCCTAGTTTCCTGTTCTGAGAATCTGTGGCCTATTAAAACTACCTTAAACTAAGAATACCCTTCTTGTCTCTCCATCTTCTCTCTTCTTACCACCACAGTTATTACAAGACTGAAGCACCCATGCATCCTCTGAAATCAGAGCTCTCTGTTCTTTCACTTCCCTTCCTTCAGTGAGTCTCAAAAGTTCCTTGAGACCTTTACACAGCCTGGTTGCTGAGTTTTACGAAACAAGAGATCGGTCAGTATGAAATATGTTTAAAGATGGCCCTGTATTTTAGAGACAAACTGAAGTAACATCTCAAATCCCCAAATGCTCTGCTCTGCGTCTCTGCAGAGATCAACCTGAAGCATGAATAGGCTGCAGTGCTCGTTTCACAGACTGATGGGGAACCCCAAACTGCCTCTGTATAGCTGCTCCAGAAACCTTCCCCCTCTTTTCTCTAGTCGTAAAGAAATGAACTTTCAGACCTTAGAACTACTTCAGCCCCACCAGTGCCCCCAGCCTGTATTGTATCTGGCTGGCCGTCAGGCATATTATAATGTTGTTGGTTATTAATTACCTCCAAGTTTCAGAGGGGACCTCATATATGTGGTCTTGGAAGTGGTGAGGTAGGTGGACCTTTCAGTAAAAAAAATTATTTTAAGGCTTTTTTTCTGGAAAGAAACTATATGACAGAGGTATTTATACTTGATTTTGCCCATATAGTGTCTGAAGATTATCCGTTTTGCCTCTGTTTCTGTCCAAAATGAAGCGGTGATTTGAAGCACTAAATCGCATGGTTCTGAGTCACTTAGAGCAACTTTAAATATCCTCTCACTGTAATTCCTTAGCTGCTAGTATCATCTAGTCCTAAGGAATCTATTTTGAGAGTGACATTCCAGATTGATTTTTTTTGCAGAGCTAACAGCCTAATTCTTCTCCCTCCACTCCCTTGCACCCTGCTCCAAATGAACAGGTATTATTTGGATTTAATCAGCCAGGAAACCATAAATCCAAGCTGACATTTTTACAAAGTCAGTTTTCAGAACAGAGCTGTGCTTAAATTACAAACTTTAGTCTGCCTTAAATTTCTCTGCTTTCAAAGGAACTTGAATACATAAGGTTTTTTTTTGTTGTTGTTAGAAAAATGTAAAATCTACTGATAATTCAGCAATGTGTATTTATACAAGGGAATAAAGTCTGGTTTATGTCTATTTTTCCCCTTACCCAACTGAAAAAAATGTCTAATTTTAGTAAGAAGTATATTTGTAGCAAAGCTGTGTCTATCTCAAGGGCAAGCCGAACTTCAGGATTTGGGGTAATGTACTCTCAACACGAGCTTAAGCAGATATTTTTGTGAACAAGGAGTTTAGTTACCCGGGGTATGGTTAATAAATGCTGGAGTGTTTTAATGTAAGCATTAAAATATCCCAAATAGCATTTCATATATTTGGAAATGTTGGTTACGGCACAATTTTATGGAGAGGCAATTGCTTTTTACATTTAGTAAACATATTCCTTTTTTTGGCAAAGGAATTGTTTTCAGTATTCTTGTTATTCCAGGCCACGATGAATAGTATAACAAATTGTTCTTTTTTGCTGTTGTTTTTTCAAGTCACTATTACCTGACTTAAAAGGTATGCAAAGGACAGAAAGAAACAGTGTTTGCAGTGCATTGTAAGCTGAAGGCAGCTGATGTGTGTAACCACAGTTGGCATGGGTCAGCCGGTTGACCATGGGCAAAGAACCATTCCTTAGGGACCTCCCACCCCCCTGCCACTGAAAGTCTGCCTGGTGCCACCTACATCAGACCCTGTGACTGCTAGTTGGTGTGACCCAGTTTTCAGCAGGCTACATCCTACCAGGCAAGAAAGTATCTTGGCTCATCGCTACAAGCATTAGGCTCCAGGTCGGAGTTTCTTTTCAGAGAGAAAAATAACCTTTCCTCGGCACGCTTCTGCCATGGATGGGGAAATTAGTCCTTCAGGAGCAGAGGTGTAGGTCCAGTGGGCCTAACGTTTCTGGCTGCTGCAAGGCTCAGGACACTTGACTAATATTTAACACGTGATGTATTGTCTTGCCTAAAACTAAAGTTTCAGTAAGTCGTCACTGAAGCAGAGGAGTATTTATATAAAAGGTGGAAGTGGAAGTGTGGGTGGCCAGCACTAGCTGCTCTGCTGCTTTCTGAAGAAATAATGCTATTCAGTAGATATATTTGGTGTGGTTTGTTTTTTTTCTTTAACTATTCTAAATCTGTAGAATAGACTGATTCCATTTGGTAACTGCATTCGTTATTGTTAGTAAGTTTGCTGTAGTAGCCTAACTCAGTTGTTCTCATGTTTTTCTTGGGCCTGATCCAAAAATCTCTGAAGCTTTCCCTTTATTTTCAGTGGATATTGGATGAGGCACCGTAGTGAGTTGTTAGCTTTGTGTGAAATGTTTATTTTGATTTGATTTTAATCGCTCCTTGCAGAATATTTGGTTATGTGTTGGCAATGTGTAGCTTGGTGAGTACAAATGAAGTCGACATTTATCTGTATGGTTTAATCCGTATGGCTGCGATGTGATCTGTTAACAAAACAAAACTTCAATCATCAATGTTGTATTCATGTGTTAGATCCACATCTGTTTGCCTGACATCTGATTTCTTGGACTCATAGTTACTGTTATCTTCTACAGTTCTAAAAACAGAGCCTGCAAAACTTTATTTGATATAATGAAGTACTTCTCTTTTCTTTTTTTTTTTTTCTTTATGTAATAAAACAGGTACAACAAGCGGATAAGCAATGTGCACTGCTCTGAGCCCGAAGGCACGTGGGCCTGGCCTCTCTGATATGCATCAATACAGTCAGTGGCTTGCAAGTAGACATGAGGCCAACTTGTTGCCCATGAAAGAGGATTTGGCCCTGTGGCTCACAAATCTACTGGGTAAGACACAGTAAGATGGAATGCAGATACTGGGCAGTAACAGAGCTTTATATACTGTTAGCTGGGAATTCAGTCCTTCAGGTTTCTTTGTCTTTCAGAAATAAAGGTAGTTATGATTAGGTAGCTACCCCCACATAGTGCAACTGTTAGCAAGGTCAGAAAAGCTAGTAAGTAATTTCCCTCCACAGTGTTTCTGTGAGAAGCATAATTGAACTTTATTATTCATTTAGTGTTTATTTTTCCTGACATTTCCTTTTAAATGTTCTTTTGCACATGTTTTCTATATGAATACCATTAAGATGAATGGTGCTAATTACTGCCATCAACTACGTCTTCCATTTTTATTGGTAGGCCTCCTAAAGAGTATGGCTGTGCTGACTGTCTTGAATGGAAGGAGCCATTAAATAGTTCTTCACTGACCAAGCAGTCTGGTGATTGATAACTGCCACCTGAGGCAATGCATGCTAAGACCTGTGGAAGCTTGTGCATAAAGGGGTCTGACCTAGTGGCTGCAGCTGGGACCTGGGGATTTACTGGTTGCAGCTGTACGTCTTGGTGTATGAAGCCAAAACCTATTGTTGATGAAAGAGGATGCAAACCAAAAGCCAAGGAAAAAAACCAAAAAAACCCCAGAATGAGAGTATGTCCCTGGCAGGAAGAAGAGAGACAGTTCTTTGGGATATACGACTCATTCAAGAAGGTGGAATTTAGAAACTATGAGCCAGGAAATAGTATGTTGTTTGTTGAGAACATTCAGGGGAAAATGGCTTTTATGTGATCTCTGTAAGTCCAAAGGATTCTACCAAAGAAATACATGACTTACTTACACAATACCTCATCCTAAGGGAACCATGCCAGCAGTTCCTCTCATTAAACAAAGAGGAGAAAATATTTCAGAGGAGGTGATGTTTACATGAAATGTCCGTTGATGTTACTTTGGAAGAAAATCTGGATGATTGTTTTTAAATTTGGTGTCTGTGGTTTTGGGGGTTTTTGGTTTTTTTTTTTTTTTTTTTTTCTGGAAGTCTGTTCTGGTGAGACATAGGCAGTGTCTTGTCCTGGCAAATGCTGTAGCCGAGCAGTCTCAGTGATACTATACAATAATAGAGTATTTCTAGTGCCTTTCATCTGCACATTCTGCATTGCTGTATTTCCTCTTTTTTTTTAAGAGGAAGGGAGGTATCACTATGTTATGAGAGGTGTAGTCTATAACTGAAGTGTCAGTAAAAGGCGAGAACAGTGTTTTGCAGGTAGGCGATACCCATTTTAAAGCTGGAATAGTTATGAATCCACAAGTGCAAAAACGGCACTTCCATCTTTGTGTGGTACTTCCATTTAAATTAATGAGTTTTGAATACAAAATTGTCTAGGCAATACCAGAACAAAATCCAGAAACCCTGACTTTTCAATCCAATTGCCACAAGACAGCAATCCAAAAGACTGTTTTTTGAATCAGAAGCGGCAGATTCCATTCGGGATTTATTATATTGTTTAAATGTTTTAAACAATGAAGTTTTAGTGAGCCACTCTAAAACAAATAGAAGCTTGTTTGCAGTTCATAACAAGAGTTCTCACAGTGACAAGTTTAGGAATGAGGTCACTTTTTTAGCAAGAAAGTAGCAACCAGCAGGAGGTTCTGAAATGCCAACTATAATTAAAAATCCGATTTTTCATATGGCCACCAAATTCTGTGCTGCAGAACTAAATGGGCACAACCTTCTTTTAATTAAGCAGCATACACAGTTCATTTGCTTAATGCATTCCCCTACACCTTCTCACACCAAGCTCTTCTTTTCTCAGTTTGTCCTGAAGAACGGAAATTAAGAGTGATTTGTTAAACTACTTTGAATTCCTGTGTAGACATTGTTATTCAAATTCGTAATTCAATTAACTTAAAATTCACATTCAAAATAAATTAAGTGTAACTGAATTAAAGTAATTAATATTCATATAACTATATTAACTCAGAATTCAAATTTGGTTTAATGACTGTATAATTTAGGTTAACTTTAATGAGAGGAAGAGGGACAAGTGAGCGTGTTGCTGTAAGATAAAACAGGTATGAATGTATAGCATGCCGTTGCCTTGTTGTAAAAACCTGTTTGAACTCTCACACTTTTAAGCATCCAAAAGGATAAAAGGATATGCAAGACTTTTTTTGTTGTTGTTGTTGTCGTTTGGTTTGTTGTGTTTGGGTTTTTTTCCTCCATGGGAGAAATAATGTACTTTTCATTAATGGCCAGATTTTCACGTGCATGGATGTGCAGATAACACAGAGCAGATAATGTTCTGTGCATCCATGGCCTAGTTTGCTCTGTGCTATAACTTATCTGGCCTCATTGTAAGTGCCTTTATGCCAGTTCTAACGCAATAGGATTTCTCAATTTATAAAGAAAATTAATATGCACTTCAATTCATTTTTGTCTTGTTGGTGCATGTTTTGTTTCATCTATATTTTCTTCATTCATTTGTACTATGACTCAACAAGGACACATAATCTTTTCAAATAAATGTAGGTTTAAAAAAAATCATAGAAAGTATTTTAGGCAAGAATAGGGGTGAACCTCTTTGAGGTAGTTTGATCAACTGATGGTGGTTTTGGAAATTTTTGTGGAGAGGCAGATATGTTCTACACAGTGTTACGGGAGGTTGAAACAGTGACAGTTTTGCAGCAGCAAAGCCTCGTGTCGGTTCAAAATGACAAACTGGCAAACATTAGAAGGATGTTGCACTTCATAATATGAATGGAGGGTTTTGATATTACATGGAAATTAGGCATAGATAGAATTTGACCTTACCCGAGTGACAAATTAGAAGACTGCGATAGATGGTGTAGCTGGAAAATAACGCTGTAAGAATTTTTAACCCTGAGACTTTGGACATTTTATTCTAATTTAGCATGGACGTTATTGTGGTTTTTTTAGTAATCACTGGTACTTTGGTACGCATTTTGCTAATTAGTTTTGGAACCATGTCAGAGAAGCTCAGAGCTTCTGAGAGGACAGTTTGTCATTACAGCTCCATTGCTGAATAGATTTTAGCTGCCTGCGTTCTGGGGGCTGGAAAAAGGACATCACAGATGAAATTGATGTGTCAGATGGGATTGACTCATACAATATGGCACATTATAGCATTTTCAAAGGGAGACACGTCAGCGTTGCGGGGGTCGGGGTTTGCATGCTGGAGAGGAAGATGGGAGCTATGGATGTTGTGTCTCTTACCCTTATTTCCCTCCGCTGAGCTCTGGTGGCTCAGTCGAGAGGTCCTCGTAGTGGCAAAGTTAAGGAGATGTGTTGACCCAACTGTCTTGCAAATCATGATCATCTCTCAGCCTTGCTTTTATTATGTATGGAACCAATGAAGCACTTTGGCAATGGTTTCACTGCTGATACCCTCTGAATTCGGTAGTTCATGTATATACTTATTTCAGCAGAATGCTCTTGGTGGATACTGAAAATTTCTATTCCACCAAGCTTCACATGGGAATTAGCACAGTTGGGCCATAGTAATCTTCTAGCAGAGGCAACGTGGCAATTTGAAAGCAAAGAAGGTTTGCTTGTCTGCTGTACTCTCCAGTACTGTCTTATTTTCTCTTGTGTGTCTGCAGAGGCCAAGGGGCTGACATCAGGAGGAGCAGGCCTCGTCACCAGCCTGTAGTTTAGGGCACATTGAGAGGACGGTTTCTCTGTTTCCCCTTTGGTTATTGTGTAGAGCTCTGATCTTTTTTCCTATTACTGGAGCCCACTTACCAGCTGCAGAGGATTATGATATTGTAGCTTATTCCATCCAGCTTCATTTAGCACATGGGACCATGGAATAGACCTGCAAGATATGCCTGGGCACATGTCTGTGCTCCAAGGTTTCAGTGTTGAGGTCTCTTCCCAACAGAGCTTTCTGGGCTTCAGAAGCTCTTAGGAAAGGAGCCGGAGAATGCAAGATGCTGAGGAATGGCATATGTAAACATGGAATGTTGCATGAGGCATGTAAAAGTTGCTGGGTGCAAAAGTGAAGTAGGCTTGGAAGAAAGGAACAAGATGTTAGGAGAGGCATTGAGTTGAAGATCAGGTGTGGAATTTAAAGGCATGTTGAAGGAGGCATAAAGTTTGGGAGATGAAGGCTGGGAAGTCTCTGTAAGGAAACTGTCTTTGATTCTCAATTAAAGCGAAACCTGCTTCAGCTCGGTGTTCTTGCTCATCTTGTTGTCTAAGAGGATTCTGTAGCAGTACCTTTGTTTTCAACACCAGTGTGTTCAGCTCAAGCCCATGGGAAATGAAGGGTTTAAATATCTGAATATCAAGACATTCATTATACTGATATGTCTAGTGATTCTGCTGGCACTGATGCAATTTCTTATTTAGTTGAGTGGCTTTATGATTTTCTGTAGTATCACCGTGCCTTTGGGATTGTTTATATGTCCCATTTCAAGTAAGTGATAATGTCTCAATGCTATCAAAACTATTCCTCTTGCTGTCAGCTATTATAGGAAGCAGGGTAGCCTTGTCAGAGAAAAAAGTTTTGCATGTGCGTAAAATCATTGGCCTTTGTCGTCTTTGTCGTCTTTGTTTGTATTACATTTCATTATCTTGGGTTTAAAAGCCACACAAGTTGAGAGGGTCAGGAGCAGTTGTTCCACTGGTGCCTCAGTACTGCAGAAGCTTATCCTCCTATCGATGTGTTTCAGAGATTCACCTGAGTGAAATGTTCCTCTGTAAACTAATAGTTTTGTGTTACCACTGGAGCGTACAATGAAAGTAGTCGATTGGCTAGTTGTGAGGTTGGAGTCAGTGCCTTGCACTGTTGCTATTAAACTACAGTTCAATAATTGTGGAATGAACTGTGGAAATGTGGAAGAACTCAGTGCAATAATAGAGGCACCAACTAGGTTTGGGTACTTTGTTTTAGCTTTTGAGTCCCTCTGCCTTCTTCTGAAGGGTTGCCTGAGACAGCCTGTCAGGAATGCTTTATCTTGGGCTTCTTGGGCACACTGGGCCTGGGCTCTTTTTAGCTATTCTTCCATAGACCTCCCAGTCTGGTTGCATTAGGACCCCCAGGACTGGGTGGCCTTACAGATAGCTGCCCACAGTTTCCAAGTGGTAGGTGTTCAGGTATAACTGTCTTTTTAAAGGGCATCTGGTGATTGTGGTAAAAAAGAGGGTAAGCAATGCTTGTGAGGGTTGAGAAAGCCTTCATATTCCTGGGTTGGTGGTTTTTATTTTTTCTTTTTCATACTTTTAGTGTTGTTTTTTTATTATACTTAATGTTATTACCATTCTATAAAAACATTGCAACTGCTTTCTTGTAATTATAGCAGGAGTTATACATTTTTAATGGAGTTTAATGTTTTTTCCATACAAATATACAGAGCCACTTTTTTCCTCAGGCTATGAACATTACTCTCATTTGAATCAATACATTTCAACTGTTAAATATGTCAGAGCGTCTGTTTTAGCAAAGAAATGCCACCTTTTGGAGCCATAAAATACAGTGAATTGAAAGCTGACACCTAATATATTTTTCATTGGATACAGATGTTCAATGCAAAACTCATTCTTTCAGCTTTCATAAAAGGGAACAGAACTAAAATACTCTGGCTTAGTTTGCAATATGCAGTGACCAAACTGCTAATGCAATTCAACATTTGAAATAATATAAATGCATTGTTAAATAGCAGAAAAAGATAGAAGAGTTTTTCCATGTCTGTGTAATCTAAATAGGTTTTACGTTTTTTTTTAATGCTTGACCAGTGAAATAATAAATCTATAAATCATAGGACAGGATAGTTATGTAGAATGTGATTTTTTTTTTTTTTTTTTTTACCTGTGTGAAAAAAAAAATGCTTTCCAAATCAAAATAAAAATATTGAGTAGGTTAAAAATATTTGAAATACATTTTTAAGAAGAAAATGAGTATTAAAAAATTCAATATTGTATTAAAAATAAAGCATTTCCTATAACACAGTCATATTTCAAATTTAGCTTTCTAATGCCTTTATACCTTTTCCCAAAAATGCTGATGGGGCAAATGGGAAAGTATGTAGGCTAGAATGGTGATGAAGGCTTCTGAGGTGCTGAGATATTCAACATTTGTATCTGTGGGCTATTATATTATAGTTTCAGTCCTGGCTTCAGCTGAGCTGGAGGCATTGCTAAAATATTGTCAGTTATGTACAAGCTACCACTGAAAGTCTGCAGTGCTGCTACTGCTCTTTTGCCTGGAGAAGTCATTTAGGTACACAGGAGCTATAAAGCGGGCTATATGGCAGAGAGAATTAAGGAGGAATAAAAAGGGAAAAAAAATTCACATTGAAGAGATATTTCTGAAGTAGAAATGTGTTAGAAAAAACTTCAGCCAAAAATACGTCTACTGTTATATCTGAAGATGATTCACTGCAAAGATCTTTATCTTAGATTTTAACTGCCCAGACTGAAAAGACTCACAATTTTTTGCCCAAAGGATGCTGAAGTATCTTAACAGTTTTCAGGCAAGGGCATAGAGAAATCAACTTTCCTTTAGCGTTTTTGTAGTAATATTGCTTTATAATACTGCTATCTCCAGTGTTATAAGTGATATCAACAATATATTGCAGAAGTACAATATTAATTTTTGATTATCTACTTTATTTTTGTTACTTTTGAATGTTAGCTTTTTCCTCTCTTCTGAGTGAAAAGGTACAGAAAAACTTTACTTCTTTTTTCTAAATCTATTTTTCCTGGGGTTTTTTGACAAAAAACCATGTTGTGAACATGTTCTAAACAGATGAATGTCTTCCGTTTCCAGACATCTCATGGAAAATAAATTACCCCAAACTAACTAGAAAAACACAAGACCTCTTTTAGTCAGGCAGCTGCTTGTTGGTCAAAATCTGTGGAAAAAAAACCCTGACCAGCAGTGGGCAGAATTCTTGTCCTGCTTGCAAAGACGACTGTTTTGAGTAGCAGGAGTGGGTCTGGATGGGATGAAGAACCACTCTCATTTTAGACTTTTAATTTGGGTTTGGGTTTGGTTTTTTTTTTTTTTTTCCAGAGTAGACTATTGTTACTGATGATTGCTGTGTAACAGCCTATGAAAAATGAGTTGATGGTGTTATTCCTGTTCCCAAACGACATATGTAATTATCACCAAAAAAAAATAAATCCTGTCGTAATAGGAAGAGCAAGAATCAGTCCTTGACGCTCTCTTGATATTGGTAGAAGTTAAGAGGGCTGAAAAACACAGCTGCTGGTCAAAAAAGTGTCCAAAGAGAAGGCAAAATTTCCAGTAGAAATGTGAAAGTGGAAAACCTTCAATAACAAGTAGGAATACTTTTTCCTGGAAATGATGTTAAGGTGCTGGAAGTTTACTTTAGGGTGGTAAGTGATTCTCTTCTCACCTGGCCTGCCCAGCTTGGTCAGAAAGCACATCTCCTTGTGGGACTGGTGTGATCTCTGCCACCAGGAGGGTTTAATTACTGTGTAGTGGAAGGTTGTCTCATCTGCCATAGCCAGGGAGGATGGTCAGATGAAGTACAGCATCACCTAGCATGATAGTAATTGATATATTTTGAAATCAAAGTATTTTGGGTTTGTTCTTTGGGTGAAAATTGTAATCTGTGTGGCAAGTAGATAAATAACACAGGAATTTCACTCTCGCCCTTTTCTAGTGTACCTAACTTTACTTCTGAACACGCTCATTAAAAGGAGCATTGAAATCACTGTAGTATTTTGTCAACTTCTTGCAGTATCAAGTCTTAAATCTTTTTTTTAAAAAAAAAAAGTCCTCTCCTTCTTGGTGTGGTTTTCTACTTCTCTTACAAAATAAGCTGCAGCAATGTTAGCAACTCTTATGCTATAGCTACCCACACACACTGGTGTAAACCATTTTCCTGCTGTACTCTGTCTTTTAAAACACTATGTTAAAGGCACTGGAATTTCATAAGTAAAATGAGATATGGGGAGTCATATGCGCTAGAATAATTTTTCAAATACCACGTCTTCAAAAGAAAGCATGTTGGTTTTGAATAATTTCCTTTATGTCTACAAGTAAAGTAGTAGTGAGGTTATTCACTAAATACTCAAAGTAATGGAAGTTATTCAGTTCAATCATATTTCAAATTGTTGTCAAGATTCCTGTTGATTTCTCTTTTTACACAAATGTAGCCTATACTATTGCATGCTTTCTGCCATGTTAACTTTCTGTTTGCTGTTCAGGTAGAGAAATAACAGCAGAAACCTTTATGGAGAAATTGGATAATGGTGCCTTGCTTTGTCGGTTAGCTGAGACCCTGCAGGAGAAATTTAAGGAAAACAGCTTTGATGCAAACAAGCCTGGCAAAGTAAGTGTTGGTAAATCTTCTAGCATGTATTATCAATATCTGACTGGTTTGGTACTGAACTTCTTTGCACAGTTAAGAGATTTCATTTGTAAAGGGTTTGCAAACGGGCAGGGAGGCAATTGGACTGTGTAGAAAAATTACAATATAAAATTGGGGGAATTAATATTTCTTGGGTAATTAGTAAAGTAACTACGAGAGGAAGTTACTCAAAAAATGACTTGTAACATGTGGAGGATAAGGCATAGAACAAGATCTAGCAGTGTGATGTGGTAGCTAATAAAGAAAGCGTGATCCTTGTATTTATTTGCAAGGGAAATATTAAGTAGCTGCAGGAGGTGCCTTTTCCTCCATAAACAGCTCTAGGGAGGCCAATAATAAAATTCTGTAGTTAGTTTCGGTGCCTTGAGTTTAAAGGTCCTGTTGGTGTACTGGAAGGGGTTCAGTAAAGAGTTGTAGGGATGATGTGGATAACATGAACATTCAGAAGATACTGAAGAGCTTTGCAAAGATCAGGTTAAGATCTTGCTTGACCACAACCTCCCTTTAACTGAAATTATTTTCTTGGAACAATCTTATTAGGAGAAATTACAGAGTGCAGCAAGTTTCTTTTTGGAAGAAGTTAAATGGTTGTCATACATGTTAATGCATTTACTGTGAAACTTTTTTTCTTGTTGAATTCAGATACAACTGCCTTGTGAGCTAAACCAGGCAAATACACAGCAGGTAAAAAAGAGCCCAAGAGCAGAAATCACATAATGCATCTTCTATTCTTGATGTTTTCATAACTAGTCTGTATCAGAAATTAGGGCACAACATACATTTTATCAGCAGTTCTGAGAACTGACAGCCTTGTGTCAGCTGTAGCTGTGTAAGTTTTTTTTTCTTGGTTCCAAGCTTATAATTGTTGTCGGAGAGAAATTGTCTGGACTAAGGCAGGCTTTCTTTACTTAATTATTTTTAACCTTCTGTGGGTTGGGGGTGCAGGGGGGTGTTGTCTTCTGCTTTTGGGTTTGTTTTTTTTTTTCTAAAGAAAATGGTAGAAAGGGTTGGGAAGAAAGATAAGAAGTTAAGTAGAGAAGGAAGGAAGCCTTCCTCCACAAAGGAGGAGAAGACAGCTGGAACTCACATTTCATATTTCAAATTATAATCATGGTTTGGTTAGTACTGGGTGACTTCTGAGTTCC
>NW_009258765.1:258599-270232 GCF_000687185.1 Egretta garzetta | reverse complement strand
TTCCCTAAGTGATGGCCTGTTAGTGTCATGGTAGCTCCCAAGTTGAGGAAACACTTATGGCAGTCTTATTGACTGAGCCTAAATAACTTGCTAGGCAGAAAGAAGGGTTACTTATGGTTTGGGTTTTTTTCCCTTAAAAAACCAAACAAAAGGTACCATTATTGACAAAACTCCTAAAAGCTTCTGTAAATACCCAGAAGGTAAACTTGGCTACATACTTTTCAAACAGTCCCTTTTCACATCTTACCCAGCTGGCATACTAGAAAATCAATTGCATCACAAAGTGTAAAGTATTTTTTTACAGACTGACATCTCGAAAGCCATGTCTATTTAATATAAATTCTCAGGAAAAATAATAGTCATAAATTCTACTAGAAAGTTCCAGTGAATATTCAAAAATTCAAACCATATGTGTTTGCTAGACATCTAGCTACTGCTTTTGGGGATTTTGGTGGTTCTGGTTTTTATTTTTGTATCATCAGACTTTTGTCTGATGGGGGCTCATTTGCTACCGTTTAGAAAAATAACCCAGAAATGTACCAAGAGTTGGTACTCCTGTGTTTTGCCATTGAGAAGAGCTCAACTCTCTTTCGTGTATTAACTTCCTCATCTGAGAATATGGCCTTCCTTACTTAAATTAGCTGATCCCCTTTTTTTGACCCTGTTAAATTAGAAACCAATTAGACATTTGTAATCCAATATGTTGTAATTGCTTAGATTTGTTGGTCTTTTATTTGTCAAACTGGTATAACAGGCAATGCAATTAACGGGAAAAATTCTGCTCCCCTGCTATTTTCTCAATGTATATTATTTCATACTTAGTACAGTAAGAATTCAAAGAAGTGGCAGAATAATAGATTTGTGGCATTGTAGACTATTAGGGAGCTATTCATCCTTTCAGATTTGAATTCCCTGTGTAGCGGTCCTAAGCAATAGGACTAGTCTACACACTGGAGAATCTGACTTGTGGTGCCAAGGAAATTTATAAGATTATACTGTATGAAATTTAGCATAGTAAGAATTCCACAATCCTCCCTTGAATCATTATTATGCACTCTGTTAATAATACATGTGGAATTTTGAAGCCATTTGGCCATTTCTGTGTGCACAGGAAAACGGAAACATTATGCTCTATCACCCAGGTGCCCTGCTGACTTCACTGGCAGCTGGAAGAAGCTGCTGACTTCTATAGGAGTTCAACATTTATCAAAATAGATAACATGCTTTTCAATCCGTATATGTAACTTTCAATTTTTTTTTTTAGATGGAAGCAGACTGATATAAAATTGAGTGGCTGCCAGAAGGATCAGCTTGCAGGCAGCACCGGGTTGCAGCTGAGTGAGGGAGACAGGATAAGATCATGTGGGGGTGTGTGTGTGTGTAATCTTACTAAGGCCCTCCCCACGCTTGAAGATTTGGTCTGTTTTCATAAGTGAAGTTTTTCCTTGTATGTAACCTACTTCCTAGATGGCAAAGCTCTGTAGAATATTTTGGTTTTAGTTTTGTTTTAGAGGAAGGTGATATATCCTGTTCTGCTTGATCATGTACTACGGATCATGATTCACTTGTGCAGCTCTTTGGGGCTGTCTGGCCAGTTTAGCAGCTATAGCAACATATGTAAGATGGCATTAGGAACTGATATTGCATACACTGACTTGTCAGTTGTTTGCTGTCATTCCTTAAGTTCATGTTGCAATACTCTACAGAATGGTAGAAGTTAAATCCTATTGCTTCTGGGTTAACTGCTTGTGCAATATGTTTCTAGTCACTCTCAGTTTTGCAGTTTGTTTCTTACCAAAACTGTATCATTCTCCTTCTTACTAAGGAGGACTGAACTTTCTTCAGCTTTCCGGGACCCCCTACGTCAGCATCAGCCTTTCTGAGTGTGGAATAATTAAGGAAAGTATAAACCAAAAAAGTTGTGCCTCCCCAAATACTATGTTTTCCAAATCTGGAAGGAAGATGGTGGTATTTATATCAACACTTCCTTTTTGTGTCGTGGAGACACTTGTGGATACTGGGGATGTTTTCAAAAGAGTTAGGAATCTACTAGTATATGACTTGGGAATACAGCTTCAAGAAACTGGAAAAAAAAAATTAAAAGGTATGCAATACAAAAGTAAAGTCTTCTTTCCTTAAGTCGGAGGAAGACAATGAAGGAGTAACAATTTTATGAGTGAAGGAGATGAATGGAGTAGCTTTTTATGAGTGACTGAGTATGGTAGGATTCTTCAGTGTGGAAAGAGGTAGCATGGGGGCATATGATGGAACCTGCAATATCAGGAGTGGCGTGGTAGATGTACAGTCTTTTCTATACAAAAACTATGGGACATCGAATGAAGCTAGTAGGAGCCAAAAAACCAAAAGGGAGGGTCCTTGTTTATGAACCTGTTGGAAATTTCTTGGCAGTGAGCGTTAAAGTTTACCTGGATTCAAGAAAACACTGAATAAGGTAATGGAAGAGAGATGTCTTGGAAGGCTGAATACACAGAAATGCCATCTAGATGAGGAAGTCCCCATCCCCATAGCTAAAAGTGGTTGGAGCTTGAGAAAGTATTGGGAGGTGTAACATGTTTGCTACGGTCTTAGTCTTCCATAGATGCTTGCTTACGTCCAGTGTGGGTTGGATGACCCTTTGGCAGACCCAGTAGGGTCACTCTTATGTTCTGTGCATCCTTGCTTCTTGGGACTGAATACCTTGCTGGTTGTGCAGGTGGACATGGACAAATCAATCCATTCACAAGGGTCAAACTGGAAATAAATTATTTTAAATTGAAGATGTACTTTTTGTTCTGTATAAAGATGCCTCTTTAGGACTGAATCCCTACACCCTACAGCTAAAACCAGCACCTGAGTCGCACTCTGCTTTGGTACCTGTTATCCAGGGGAGTAATGTGTGTTTGGGAGCACTGGAGCTTGGCAGCCTCTGGTGCCATTTACGCAGTCTCTGCTCATTGTCCTTCTGAGCTTAATGCCATAATAGTCACTTCTGGATATCATAATAGATAATCTGAATGCATCCTCCAGGAGTCTAGCTCCCTAACCCTGCGGCGTTTGATTTGTTACTCATTCAGTAATAAGTTTCTAAAAGCATTTCACTTTCTAAAGGTGAAGCATTTGACAATTGCTCACTTCAAAGGCTGTTAGGTGCTAGGTTCTTTTGCAAATCCCAGAAGGCAATGTTCTTCATTGTTAAGCGGCTAAAGTATGCTTCAAAACCTGATGATCCTGAAGAAGTTGATGTTGCATCTGATCCTGTGCTTCAGACAGAAATAACTTTGTTTTAAATGAAAATGGAAATTTTAAACAGGGAGAGCAGTATTAGACCGGTGTGACTCTATGCTATATTTTTAACGAAGTAATTTTTTCCCCCTTTTTGGACACTTAACAGTCATAAATAAATTTAGTCATGTACACTTACAAAATGACAAGGAGATGACTGATATCCATCTCAATATATGCTCAAGATTTGTATGGTACTAAATTGCTGGAACTACCTGTGCTGCTGCTGCTAATGATCTACTGTCTAGAAACTACAGACTTATTATTATAGCAGGAGTTATTCCGTAAAAGTGATTCATGTCACAGGATGCCATTTTGTAATTTTCTCCCATTGGCTTGGATTTCATCTCCATGCTCTCCTGGCAGTATTTTACTTTTCCTGACAGATAGTTAATTTAAGAATTTCACAGCTGTACAAACAAATTCCAAGCATCAAGGCATGTGCAGTGTGCACAAAGCCCAAATTTTCCTGGACTTGGTTTATTAAGCCCACTAATTAAGATTTTTAAATAAACATAAATTAATTGTGTTAATAGTTATCACCATTTTAATAGTCAGGGCATAATAGTCTGCCCACCAGCCTTGAAGCTGCCTATATATTTGTGAACATTCCACTGAAAACAATGTTTTCATGGCAAATGAATGAAAACAGGTTGGAGCTGAATCATCCCTTTTCTCTGAGCTTTCAGAGCTTAATCAGATAAATCTCAACTCAAATGTCTCTTAGAAATACTTTTGAATAATGAATCAGAATCTAAAATTCAACTTCATTTTCAGGAAGCTGGGATCTAGATTTGATTTGGCCTATAAAAGAAATAGAAGTAAGTACAAAATAAATCCAGATGCAAATATTTCCTAAGTCCTAGAATGTTTAATTCAAAGATGCATTTAATTTTATTCTTCCAATGGGAGCTGATTTAATAAAATTAAACTGAATGTGCACTGAAATAAAGCTGTTGTGTAGAAAACGGTGAGTAAATTTTGTCCTTGGATGTGCACGTGCACTTCCCTTGAAACTCTCTATGAAAACAGTAATTTATGCAGACACACGCTCATGTATTTGCTAGCGTTAAGAGATTCTGTCCACGTCTTGCCCGTGGTTCTAGTATCTGAAGTGTATTTTGCAATTGTTCTGTATCCAAAGCTCACATTTGCTCTTGGGAAATACACTTGGGGAATCTGACACTTGGTGGGTCAGAGTTGGCGTAAGGTGAGGTTTTGGCCTAGCAAGAGCACTTTGAGAGTCACATTGTGCATTTTGAGAGTTACAGTTAAGAGATCTAAACCAAGATTTGGGATGGAAGTTTTTTGCCCTTGATCAAGTTCTGATATTGAAGTTGGATCTCAGAGGTGAAACAATTCAGCAGTTGCACAACTGAAAGTTCACAGGTTGTTTTAAATTTCAAGATGTTTATGTTTCTGAAGAGGATGATGTGTATCTGTGGAACCAAAGGCAGAATCCTGTAAACTAAAGGACTTGAAAAGCCAGGGAATTGACTTGAATTCTGTCAATATTGAAAGAAGGGGTTAGTGGCAAAAGAACAAGATTATAAACTGGAGGCCAGGTTAATTTCCCATCTCAACCCTAAGCTTATTGTTTGCTTTTGGGTGAACACAGCTCTGTGCTTTCATTTTCCACAACTGTAACCTGGGAATACTGTTCCCTGTACAACAGTGGCTTGATTTGTGAACATTGTGCAGTGCTTTGAGCTCTTCTTGGGCCAAACAGTATTGCTACCCCATTTGGTGAGCTGCGATTAGTATTGGGTAGTTCCCATTATGAAAACAAATTGATATTTGACTCTACTTGTTTACAAGGAACATGGAAACTCATGGTTCTCTAAATGTAGATAGGAGACAGGCCTTTGCTTGTGAATCTACTGCTTCAAAGAGCTTTGTGTCTGCTGTGCAATGGGGCCGCAAGCAAATGTAGTGAACCTAGTCCTCCGAAAGTAGAGAGTATGGACCAATGGTTTAGGATTTGACTCATCTCCAGAACGAGTGAGAATTAGGATTGAGTAAGAGCTCTGGGATTGCTCTAACAATTTATAAGAGCAAAAGATGTGTGTTCATGTTTGTTCTCGCTTTTCAATAATTCCTTCACATAAAGGGAATTGTATTAATGGAGAAATTATCAGAATCCTGGAGGTTCACAAGAAGTAACAAATGCCTCTGAGTCTTCGAGGTACGCATCGTCAAGGAAAGCAAAGCATCTAGCAGCAGTTCAGAAATGAGGAAATTCATTTTTAAAAAATGTTATGTATCTTCGTATGGATATTTTATCACATAGGTTAAATGACAAATGAATATGCTCCCTTAACCCTTGTTTGTAAGTAATCCAGGAAGATCTGTTCAAGTCTTGGACAAGGTGAGACACTTGTACAGATACTGTAAGGTTAAATTGTTGGTTTTGTTTACAGAAGACCATACACATCTGACAAACTGTAGAAGGTATAATAGGTCATGTTAGTATATTTTCACCTAAACTGATGAAATAACAAACCAGGAAGAGAACTAGGAAAGTGTTTAATAATTTCCCAAAGCAGTTAGCTTGGCTGGCGGACAGGAGGCAGACTGTGCTTGGCGTAATTCAAAGACTCGGTAGTTGGTTTAAGACCTAACTAAATCTGAATGAGGTAGTAAAGACCACAGTGTTTTTGAAAGGATCTTGAAAATGAGGAGGGTTTTAAAAATTCTTTGGGCTAGTATTGTAGTCTATAAAATCAACACTGAAGCTCTTCGACCTTCCCTTAGTGGCGTTGTCAAAAAGTAGGTGTGCATTAAAATTATTCAGGATATTAAAATGAAAAAATAGGCCAGAACAGGTAACTATGTTTTTCTTCTTCAAGTAGAAAAGGTCCTGCCCTAAGGAAATCTTCCTCTTGACAAATGATTGGGGTGCTGTGCAGTGAAAATTAGTAAACTTATAATTTTCTTTCATTTGCTCTTTCTGAAATATAATAATAGTTTTGAACTTACTGCATCAATATATTCTCAGTTAAGAATAATACTAACATTCCTAAATAGAACTGGATCAGTGTGATTGCTATGAGAACACCCATAGGTACAATAGAAAGAATTGCTTCAACTTTTTTTTTTTTTTTAAATTTGGAAAGGGTATATTTTTTTATGACTGAAGGTGTAATTAAAGTTCAGATGGGAAGGGCTAAGAATAAATTTTCTCTTTGGACAGTCTCTTCTGTCTTTGTCTGCTGTGAAGTGTCTTCGTTTGAGGCATGTGAATCTCAGTCCTCTTAGACCCTGCATGGCCAAGCTGAAAATCTGATCTAATTGACATGGTGGTTCTGTTTTTACTGTAAGCTTCAGTTTCTCAAGTTTATCTGTGTCCTGTAGATGGGATGGATTCCCAGCAAATTGAGTTTTCTGTAAGCCTGGTGCCTTGAGCCAGCCTGCCAATGTAAATTGTCCTCAGCTATGGCAGAGCCATGTTCAGGTGCTCTCTGTAAGTCATAAATCTGACTCTCCAGTCCAGAATTGCACACTTGTGGTTAGGCTATGAACAGATTCTTTGTGGTCTGGGGCAGCAAGTTGCTTGTCTGCACACTTGTACTTTCTGGAGACTTTCGTTTTGCAGCAAAAGCTTGTGGAGCCAATTTCTAATCATTTACAGTATAGATATGGCCCTCAGTTACTTGGAAGAAAAAAAAGAACATCATTGTCTTTTTGTATATTAATCTTTATAGTGGCAGACTGATGTGGATATGAGAGGAAAAGAATAATCTTGTGAAATGACTCACAAGTGCTAATCCATCTGGAAGGAATCATTTCCACGAGGCTGTAAAGCTGTTTGTTAGAGAATTCCTTGTACCTTTCTCAGACATGTCAATAGCTTGCTGAGCTCATGTTTGACTGGATTGCTACCAGGTTTCTTGCAGACGCTGTAAGGTTTGCTGGCCACAGGTCATGTGGACAAACACTGTGTGCCTCAGCAAATCGTTCTTGCAACTAAGGCTCTCCTGCTTGCAGGAGGATTGCATGGTAGGATCGAGTTCTGTTTCTCACCAGATGGTAAAAAGAGATTTCTGAACAAATCTGGGATGGTCTGTGGTTGTCTGCTTGGCACCTTCCAGGTGAATACATTGAAGAACTTCTAAGCTTCTAGGTGCACTTGAAGCCGTGCACTCTGTTGGGGGCAGAGCTACATGATCCCAGAAGGAGTACTGAGAGTCCTCTCTCCAGATCGCTCTTCAGCTGATGCTTCTTGCCCTTGGGAAAGCACAGTTTCTTCCCTCGTTTGGCTGGAGCACATTTAATCTTTGGGTGAACTGGCCTTGCTCTTGTCACTGAACCTGAGGTAGGGATTCTCCTGCATGCCCCTTCCTCTGCTCCTATTTGACATTGCAAAAATAATTGGAATTTGCATCTCAAAGTAGTTGTTATGGAAAAAGCAGTGCAGGTTGAAGCAGTTAACTGCCTCTTAGAGCCTGCTTTGGAAGAATCCTAATGATTCAGACTGACAAATCAGGTCAAGGGGAGAACCAAACTTTGATTTGTAACAACATCATTTCACTAGATGACATCTCAGGTTTTATTAATTAACATTGACTTTGTATGGAATACTAATACTTAGACACTTCATAAAATTTGTATTAAAACTGGAAGTTTTCATAACATTTTTACTGTTAATTCAGTCCAGGTATTGCAAATAGGGACGACATATTTTCTGAGATAAATATGTAAACAGCCACTTTCAGATTTGCTGGATTTTGCCTTTTATGTGAAATGCACTGTAACAATCCCATTATTTATTTTGTTAAGGCTTTAAAGCAAACTGTAAAAATTTTTGTAACAGATCTTTCTGTAGGACTTTTTATTTAGAATCTTAGGAATAGCCCGGAACAGAAATACAAGGTTAGGGACTTGAATGGAAATTAGCATATATTTTTAAAAACTTGAGAAAATATAATTTAGACCAACTTCCTTCAGCTTAATTGTGCAATTCTTAGGTCAAACTTAGTAGTTTTTAGGGAATAATTAATAAGCAAGAACTACAGAATTTGCTCCATTTACCAATAGTGAATCTTGAAATTACAACAATGAGCCCAAATTTCTGAAACGAGGGGAATAGTGACTATACAGCCATAAGTGATGACTGCAATGCAGAAGGAGGAAACAGAAGTCACTTTCAGGCATAGACACCAGTTTATAGATATAATTATGTCTAATTTGTTTATTTAAATAGACATGTATTCCCATTTGGGCTTGTCTATGTAAATTGGCCCCAAATGCTTCAAGTATACAGTAAAGCTTTGTTTGCAACTTCAGAGGCTGATTTAAGGCTGGTTTGGAAATTTGGCTGTATAGATTAACATTCCAACATGTTTTTCAAATCATGGACATTTTTAAATTCTACGCCAGCTTAGAATTCCCAGGGCTCTCGCAGTTTCCTTGTGGTTTCTAATTGGAAAACTCACAGAAAATCAGATCATAAAGGCAAAGATGCAATTTTTCTTAAAAATGAAGATACAGGTCTTTGGAGAATCAGACTTACCTGCAGTGAAATTCACCTACATGTGAAATTCTTTCTGAATGTTTGCAGCATCTGCAGAAAAATTGTATCTTTGTTAAACATCTGGAAATCCAAAAAATGAACAGATAAAGCATCTGAAAAAATTCTGTCTTCCTTTAGACTGTGTAAATCTTTATCACAGTCTTCCTTGACACTTGGCTCGTGTTAGGTAAAGCACCATTTGGAACTAATCTTACAGAAAGAGCTGGGAACCCCCACCCTGCTTTGCACTTCAAAAGGTCACCAAGTGTGAGATTGATCACTGAGAGAAAAACAGGAGGAAAAGGATGAAGAGGCATGACTGTCATAGAGCAGCATACCCAGCGTTATAGTTATTACATTGAGGAATTTGAATGGCTCCTCACATTTGTTATTCAGACCGCCAGTGAAAGGTTATCCGCTATAATTCTGTAGATCAAAGAAATATGTTGGTTATTTGAACTATATTACACCATACTGTAAGTGAAATTATGGAAACATCTTTTGATATGAAATTTTAGAAGCTATACTATGTGTCTTTGTGGACTTCAGCTCTTCCTATTGAAATTTTCTAAGCATTGTCCTTAGGTTGGGTTCTTCTGGAATAATTAAGGGGAAAAAGTGATTTTGAAATATCTGAGACTAAAATGAGTGTGATGTTTGACAAGACATGATCGTGGGTTAATAAGATGCTTTTTGAAATGTGTCCTATGAAAATCCACTGAGATTTGACTGGTTTATATCTCATGGAAAAATTGCTGCTTATACACCTTCATTCACAGGTCCTGCTGTGTGACAATGAAATAGCCACAAACAAGCTACTCAAATACAATCCTCCTCTTTTTCTCTTTAAATTGCAATGTAAATGAGGGAAATTTAGAAACTAGCATTCTTCAACTAACTCTACATTAATTCAGCTCTGTCTTCTGTGGTTGTGATGGGGAAAAGTTCGTGATCACCTATCAAAGATGAAGTGTAATTGGCCTCTGAAAGAGCAACTGTGAGAACTGCCCCATTCTGTTCTAATCAGACATTATCGAAGAAACCTCTTATGAAATGCCAATTTCAAAAATCCCCATCTAAACATAAATTCTGAAAAACGGAGGTCTAAGGACAAAGTACAGAGCATTTATTGAATGGGAATGAACTACAGAATCCCAGGCTTTGCCCTTTTCACTTGTTTTCAGGAACACTGCAAGGTGGGCTTTGCCATGACTTATCTTAGTGACTCTGTCTCAGTGTCTCTGTTTATAAAATTGTAATAAATGTCTTTTAAATTTTGATTGTAGTCTCTCTTTAATGCTACTTAATGGTAGTGTCTCTCTTTAATGCTATTATAGCATTAGAAAAAAAACCCAAACCACCTTTGATTTTTGCATTTGGCCTGCTAGCATTTTCAGATTGTAGGTAAGTAGAAGTAAGAAGTTAAAACTAATGCTAAAAGGAGGGAGTGGGAGAATGTATTCTGCTTTGACACTAATAGCATGGCTAAACTATTCCCTTAGTTTTGTATTTATTTTAACGTTGTCATCTATATGTTGATATAAAGCTGTAGTGATGTTAATTATTTTTATTGGCACATCTTAGAACTATTAGGTATTCCAAAGTGATTACAAATGTTGTCTTAGAATCTAGGAAGTTGATAATGAGTTGATTTTTGGCTTTTGATTATCTCTGCAGTGATTACGTAGGGTAAAAATCTGGTCAACACATGATCTTTAAACTTGAAATCCAACCTGCTATTCCATTAAAATGACATCTCCCTACAGTACTTAATATGACAGTGCAAAGACTATTTCACTGAAGAACAATGTTTCGCCAATTGTTAAGTGAATTGCTTAGGGATGCTTTCTTTGTTGTAAGTGCGATGTAATTTTTCATTCATCTGGAAGCTGTTCCTGGTTCCATGTCTGTTGAAAAGTTTGGCATTTTTTATTTTGTTCCATGCTGAGTTTTTGTTTTTTAAATTTGCCTGGATTTTAACTTTTATTGTGGCTTTGGGAGGGCTGGGGGGGGATTATATTTTTTTCTTAGTGTTTTGTTTTTTTTTTTTTTTCAGTGGGAAATGTTTCTTTTTAAATTCTATGCATGTGTTTCCCTATTCAGTGTTCCTTCTATCTCTTTTGCTTATGCATTTAGCGCATTCTTTTGATTGTTGGCTGTTGGATTTGGAAGGTGTTCTCTCCCATAGTAAATGGGGGAGGGAGAAAATAAAATTGAGCCTACCTTGATAAGGAGTAGTTATTTTACATTGTAGGTGTTACAGTTTCATTTATTTAATGTCTAGTTCATACTTGTCTATAATTTATGGCTATTCACTAAACCTGAATTTTGGCACTGCAAAGCAGTCTAGGGTAAACTTAATTTTCCTTTGCTGAAATGAGTGTCTGGGACACCGCTTCTGTGATTTATAAATGGGATCTGAAACACTTTAGGTTTGAGTTCCTGAAGAATTAAGAATAGCAACTGAATAAATGATGGTCGGCTAAGGGTATTGTCACTCGGTGGTGAGGTGAATTGTAACAGCTCAGTAAGTTCTTGTAGCAATGAGCTTCAGTTCGTTTATGTTTAACTAATAAATATGATTTTTCACCTTACCTTTTATTAAGGGAGAAGGTTGTACCTGAACTTTTTTTTTGTATTCCCTATCCCGAAGAGCTAATTCAGATTTTGTAAGGGGAAGGAGAGCTTTTCTAAGAATACTCGAGCAAAACAAAGGAAGAATTTAAGAAGGAAAAGAAGAGCTCTGTGGCCAGGAGCAAAGTTAAAGGCAAAATTGTAAATCTTTTTCCTTTTATTCAAGTGTGAGTGACAGTTTAAAAAGTTATGAAATCATCTATCG
>NW_009258765.1:242491-258574 GCF_000687185.1 Egretta garzetta | reverse complement strand
CAGTCTTCAGAATATGGCTCAAGTCTGCTTGAAAAAAATGGGGGGTTTAACATATATTTGTGGACCCTCATTTTGGAAAAAGAGTACAAAAAATACATTTTTCCATGTGATTTCAGAGCATCAGTGTAAGAGAGTCCCTTTTGGGTTTAGAAGTGAACCTGACAGCATTTTTCCAGGATTGCATCATATATTTCACTCACACTTTCACATCCTGCATTAAACCACATGCATGCACATCAACAAGACAAGATTGTAAAAGGAGTGTAACAGGGGAACTGTTTTCATGATATTTGATAGGAGTAATTGCGGCCACTGCTGTTTCAAAGCAACTGCGGTTATACTATACTATGTCAACAAAAGTCACTTTTGCCATATGGAAACCTAATTACTTCAGAATGATCTGTTAGAAAGCACTTTTGAGATAGTCAGGCCATTTATACAAATCAGTAAAAAATATTTGTGCCTGCAACCTGTCTTAAATAAGAGCTTTTATGTGTTACCAGTTGAACATTACAGTGATAGTTTTGGAAATATTAAAAAAGTAGACTTCGATTTAAAAGGTGGTAGGGAAATTTATTAAGTGATAAGAAAATATTAGTATTTTCCTATGATTTCTGTGTTAAACTTGATTGTGCTAGTGTTGAGAGGAGGGTTTTTTGGTGTTCTCTTCAGCAAGACTCTAATATTGTGGGAAATGGGATGAAATACAGAATGCTACATTCTAGTGAGATCATGTGATGCCCAGGATATTTATCTATGTAGTATTTGTTCCATAAAATGACTTAAAGCATTCCCCCCTGCCCCACCCCCTTCAATAATATAGGTTTTGTTCCCTTCTGTAGTTCAGGAGTTGTCTAGGGCATCCCTTAATGAGACATTTTTCCTGCCACTGTGAAACTAGAGAATATCACAGGTTTGATCAGTTAAGTGTGCTAGTTCGGTACCCTGACTCTTACTGTTTGCTGTCAGTAGCTGTTACTACAAAAATTTACTTCTGAAAGACACTCTAATCTTTATAATTGTGAAAGAAATGTTGCAAGCTCCACGAACGTATGGGTTTCGCAATGAAGCGTGATTGACTGATGTGTTTAAAGGTCTGTCTTAGTTGTTGAGGTATAGATGCGTAATTTATGGATAGTCCGCTATGTACATGAAGTTTTAGATGGTTTATTTGCTGACTCCTAACTGCATAGATTTCTGACACATAAACCATCTGTTCTGAATTGCTTTTCTTGAAGGCGTTTCTATGTTCAGTCATTACGATCTACCTAAATCAGAAGGCATAAAATATTTAGAACCAGATTTATTCACATGTTGTTAGTACTGGGGAGCAGCAGTGACCCTGGGGAAAACTAGTTTTCTGTGTTCCTGCCAGGCATTGCAATGCCTTCCCAACAGCCCCTTGTTAAAAAGCAGTGTAGGTTCTCCTGGCTATCTCCTCGCTTCCAGCTGCTTTTGTACTGCTGAGGGCATCTGTGCCAAGGAGCAGGTCCTGGTCTCCAGGACCAGTGCTGCAGGCTTGCTCATACCCTGTGGGCTTAGGGCCGAGTAGAGCAGATTGGTTGTGCCCACGCTGGCCCCAAGTCTCCTCTGTGCCGTATAGCGCAATATTTTCTTTGTGTGTGTGTGTGTGTGTTTTTTGTGTTTTTTGTGTTTTTTTCCCCCTAGTTCAAATTTCCTGAAATAATATGAAGACTTCCAGAACAGTGTTTAATACCCTTAGCATGACATGAAAGAATGTAGGCTGGTTATTAGGGGATGTGGCAGGGCAAAGTAGTTTAAAGGCACAGAATCAACTGGGCTGAAATTGGAGAACTGAGTGGAAGGAGACAAACCTGGTATGATTCCACTTGTAATGCCCTTCTGAGCTGTTCTGGGGTTATAAACAGTTTTTGTTTTGGAGAAGACTTTCTATGCACTATGGAAAATACAGAGATGAGAGCTGAGGAGGGAACTAGGAGATGACATGATTTGACACTGCAGTTCTACTTTCAAATGAAAAGTAACTGGAGCTTTATCTCCTTTCCATGGTCTCTGAAGTAGCTTATGCACAAGTGTGCAAGTGCCAGGAATACTGGAGCTGGCTTCTCTCACCTTGTTCCTGTCACAGTGCTGCTAATCCATTATAAGGTCATCCAGGATTTGTGCTTAAAATTAGACATAGCCATAAAAAATTCTGAAGAGTATACTTTTGTCAGATAGAATTTGCCTGGTCTCCTTACATTGGCCTGTTAACTCATTTGCTTCAACATCTGTGTATCACTTCAGATACTCTGGTCCAAGCAGAGATATCATGGGAAAATAATTTCATTCAGTTTGATTTTAATGGCGTTAAACCAGTTTATAGCTGCTGGTAATTTGGCTATGTGAGAATATGATCAAGCATGTTGTATGTACAGTGGATGTTATGTAATCATATTAAGGTATGGTGCTACGAAATGGCACCTCTTTGAATCTACTGACAAGTTAGAGTTGTTTATAAATTAGCTAATTTATTTCTCAAGGGATTGATTCCACTGAAATACTAAAACACAGAATAATTGCTGTCAGGACCTGAGGGAACCAAAATACCTTAATAGCCATGACCAGCCTCACCTGGGACCCCAGCCTGTGCTCTCTGATGTAGCCCAGGAGCTCCCTTTGAGCTTGGCCCCACTTCTTGCTTGAGCCCACGTTGTGGATAGATCAGCTCTAGCCTTGCTTCCTGGGCAAGACCAGCTGGGCTTTGCGGCTGGAGCCTCAGCCTCTGCTGTAGCTTTGCGTCCAGCCTTGCCTTCTGCTCTTTGTGACTTGTCTTCCTGGACAGATACTAGAACTGACTTGTCACCTCGTCTTGTCACAGGATAGTCAGCTAAAGTTGCTATGTCATGGGCACTGCCCTCCTTGGGTGCTGCGGGAGGGCACTGCTACCGGTGAGGGCTGCCACTGCTTCTGCTGGGGTCACCCTTGGCTCCTGGCTTATCTTCTCTCCTGGAGCAGCCCAGCTCTTGCTTCTAGTGCTAATAGCTTGCTTGTTTGTTGTTCTGGTTTTTTTTTTCTTTTTTTTTTTTTTTTTTTTTTTTTTTTCTCCAGAAGAAGGGAGAGGGATTTAAAATTATGGTTAAACACTTTCTTGTGCTCTGATCATAGGATCGTTTAGGTTGGACAAGACCTTTAAGATCATCAAGTCTAACCATTAACCTAACCCTGCTATCCCACCACTAAACAGTGTCCCTAAGCACCTCATCTATCCTTCTTTTAAATACCTCCAGGGATGGGGACTCAAACCACTTCCCTGGGCAGCCCGTTCCAGTGTTTAACAATCCTTCCGATGAAGAAATTTTTCCTAACTTTTTCTAATCTTTTCCTGCTCTGAAAGTTTGTTCCATATCTAGAGTCGCTTGGAAGAATTCAGGTTTCATTGGGTTTTATTTATACTGGATTTATTGAATAGTCATGTATGCTTCCCTACTTCCTTCCTTCTTCCCCTCTCTAATTCCAGGGTGTTCCAGGAGGTAATGTGGTGTCTATGACACAAGGTATACTGGCATTTTTATTTAATATATTATGTAAAACTGGTCAGTGTTTTCTGAGAAGACAATATAGAAAAGTATTAATATCTCCTTTCAAATATTTTGAAGTGTAAGCATCATTTTTGCAAAACAAGGAAATAAATGTAAAAAAGCATAACTGGAATAAGAAACACGGGGGAATGAGAGGTAGGTGGTGATCTGAGGAATAGGTCTAAACATTTATAAAGCACGTGTATGTGTCTAAGGCAATTCCTGAGCTCCCATTGACGTACTGATAGAACATGTAGAATGGTGTGTATCCCTGTAGGCATTCTATTTGCAGTTTATTTGGTTTATCAAGTATATAGAGGTGAGTAGTTCTGTGCATGTAGATGTGTTCTGCAATTACATTGTTGCTATCAAATGTCTAATATAAAATCATATATAAAGTCTTTCTGAACTGTCTTTAAATACTGACATTAGTATGCTACCAGCAGCTGTTGTAAGGGGAAGCCTACTCCTGTGTCTTCTGTTCCCTCTCCACATTTCCAAGATTTATTTTTTGGACTGTTGAAAAAGGAATTTTGGATGTAGATCCAGGAACTAGTAGACACACCATTTTCCGTTTTCTACCTCTTAGCTCACTTGCCGTTGAATAATTACTGACTCCAGAACAGAAGCAAATATTTCATAAATCAGCACAAGAGAAAGGCAGGACATACAAATCAGCATGGGGCCTGAATTTCTCTGTGATTTAGAGATTTCTAAAGTCATGTAGCAACAATGTTTCATTCTTTGTTCATTTTGCCATGCCATATTTTTCATTTGAGGAAAAGAAACCTTACATGAGACCTAAATGCTGAAGTATTCTTTGTATGTGTCTCAGTAAATGTACCAATATAAGCAAAACACTTGCTGTGGTAATTACTGTGGTTCAGATATTGATATGCTGTATTCGTAGCAGGTCCTCTGATACTGAAATCATGTAAATGGAACTACTCGGATACAATGAGAGCCTGACTCTGTTAAACCTAGATCTTGTAGGTACTAGACTATATTTCTGTGGTGTGCAGTGGGGGCTTATGTGTATTGTTAAATGGGAGACAGTGGCATTTCTGAAGTATTTATGGCCTTCGGTCCTCAAGGCCTATTGCTTTACACTGTGATTCCTTCCTGATGTAGATCTGAAACTAATTCACCTGTAATTTTGCAAAAGTTCTGTTCCTAGTTTAAAGTCTGTCTTCATAAATTTTTTCTTTTCTTATGATTCAGTGAACTGGAGCAAACACTAAATTCTAACATTGTAGTTTCTAATATTGCTAAAATGTTGCTAATACTGATTCAGCTCTGAACTTTACATCATGATGCCAATCATGACGCTTTTGAAACATCTTTGTGGTTGATGATTTTGTGCCATTGAATTCACTTCTCATTCTTCTTTGTTTGGAATTATTTAAGGGACAAGGAAATATGTTGGTGGCTCTGTAGTCATCCATCTATGCAAAACTTGCATAGTGATTTCAGAACACTTAAGTACTATGCTTATAGAATACCGTTTATCTAAATAGATAAATTCTGTTTTTTCAGACCTTACCAGTACGGAAGATTCCATGCAAAGCCAATGCTCCTTCAGGGTCTTTTTTTGCACGAGACAACACAGCAAATTTCTTATCCTGGTGCAGAGATGTAGGTGTGGATGATACCTGCCTGTTTGAGTCAGAAGGTTTGGGTATGTATTTGTTTTTATAGTAGCTGGTAATTCTGAATAACTTTTCTTTTGCATTTTGCCTTGAAAGATGGAATGGCTCTCTTAACAAATCCTGACTCCAAATCTGACCTGTGTCTGACTGTGTTAATTCTGCCCCTCATCTGGAGCATGAAAAAATAAAGTACACATCACTTAAAAATCATTTAAGTCAATTTGAGAGGAACCTACACGAGACAAAAATCTTGCTATAATTTCTTGCACACAGATGGTTTTTCACCCTACACACACTTTTTTGATCACAGGATGCTGTTCCTTACTTCAGTGAATAAGTTGGTCCTTTTTTGGTTAGGGAGAGTAGGATACAAGTGCTTTCTCAGTTTTGGCTGAAGATATTTAGCTATTCACGCAGATTGAATGGATTGCTCAGGAGGCAAGAAAATACAGATTTTTTTTCTGCAGCCTACACTGACATTTTTTCCAGCTGATTCCCTTGTACAGCTCTGGACAAAAATTATCCAACACTAGTGCTTCAGGGTGTTCCATTGAAAGAATTGGACTGCTTAGAAAGTCACTGTTCTAATAGTACATATTTTTCATTATTTTAACTTTTTCTCTTCAAAGGATAACTTAAGAATCTTACCTCGAGATTTTATTTCAACCAAATATCATGAAACAAAGAGAAACAAATGTTTGTTTGTTATCTGAACTCAGATAAAAGTGTAAAACAGTCCTGATGATAGACAGCTGTTTCTATGGAAGACAAATGAACATGCTACACTGCATCAAGAGACTTCCTTGTTCTGCTGCTTAGAAGGTCTTTGACTGCCCAGTTGAAGTTCTTACCTGTGTTGCAACTGATCTATTCCCCTTCTCTTAAAGTCTTGCTCTTCTAGCACAACTATTCCTGAAGCAATTTTTTTCATATCTGTGTTCCTTTATCCTGTGAGGTTTTTTAAATTAAATTAAATTATTTTATTTCTCCAGGAGAAAATGCTTGGCAGAGAAGAAATTAGTATCACAAAAGTGACAGATAGTAAGGAGAATATATATACTATCTCTGTTTTGTTAATTAAATCCTCCAGATAAAACTTTGATTGGACATGGTAAATCATGAAGAAGATGAATAATAATTGTATTGCCAAAGGCTTGAAATTATGTAGAAGTTGGACATCACCTAGGACAAAGAAACTTGCAAGCACAAGAAGGAAGGAGACATAGACCTCCATTGTCTGAGATAAGCAGAAGAACCTGTGGTTAATCCAACACTTAAATGAATTTAGACTTTATACTGTTGTGGTAAACTCAGCAGTTTAACGTTGTTCCAGTAATAGGTTAACTATGTAATTTAGGGCATGTTTATAAGGAATTTTCTTGTGCATTATTGAGAAACCAGGTCTTGTTTAGAGATGGAATTGACATAGCTGAAATATCGACGTTCCCTGGATAAGTTAATTTTTGCACATGCACAGTGCTTTGCCTTCCAGAGTATAACACTGAGTGCAACTATACCTGGAAGGTTGATGTTCAAGATGATTTCCTCTCTTGGAGAAGTGAAGTGAAATATGCCCAAATACACAGTGTGCCCACCTGTGCTGTATTAGAATTGTTTGATTAGTGACTGATTTTCTTCACTGATTGAAAACTAAGTTCTGTTGTTTTCTTTCTCTGAGTATTACTGTTTATAGAACGTACTTTTTGAAAACTCTTATGGCACTGGAAATAGGGTTAAGACTTGATAATAATTTGACCTATTTTTCTGAACTTGAGAAGGGGATAGTGACCGCGCCATTTGTAAAAAAGATCAAAATAGAAGCTACCATTCTCCATCAGTTTGAGCTAGAACTCTTAAAAGATTTGAGATCATAACAGTTGCCAATCTGAAGCTTTTATGTTCCTCTCTCTCCCACAAATCACTCCTCCACTGCATAGGAAATAAAAAATCAGCAAAGGTAAGTAATATAAAAGGTTCTATTCAAAGTGATGAGAAATGTGTGAATGACATATAAATGTTTGCACCGCTTCATGGAAGTCTGCTGTATTTTTGATAATAAATAGTTTTGGTGAAATTATGGTTACACAGGTAACTGGTTTTAGTGTTTTCTTGTGGTTTTTCACCATGGTTAACAAACTGTATTGGTATGTAAATTGCTAGTGATAAAGCAACTATTTTCTGTCTATGTTGAGGAACCTTACTGTGTTAAAATGTTCCTAATTGACTTGATTTTAATCCTCCTTTTTTACTCTATTCTGCCTGCCTTATGGTATGTAAATACCCTATTATTTGATTAGATGCACATAATGATACTTTCTTCATGTCATTGTATCACGTAAAACATTCCTGAGGCCTTTTTCTGGCAAATTTGTACTCTAAACATTATAAGAGTAATTTTGAAGCTGTATTTGCACTGAAACATTTGAATGATGGATTTATGACATTACTGATTAAAAAGAAAAAAAAGCCCCAAGTCATTCAGAGATTGGCAAACTTAAATATATACTAGCTAAGAAATTATTAATTGCTATTATTTCTCGTTAATTAAAAATATGTTCTCATCCTGGTGAGTTCTGAAGTCTCTGAAACCATGCAAGTGTAGCTGCAGACACTATAGCAGATAGGTGCAGTCCATGCCTGAGGAGCCTGCAGGCGAGTGATATTAGTGGGAACCTTGAGCGTTCCTAGAAGCTTGGTTCTGCAAAGCATTAGCATTCTAGGGCTGATCCAGACAAGCAGGTGAGTAGACTTACTCGTGTCACTTTGTGTCCTTGTCCATCACTTGTGGACTCATTTAGTAATTAATTTATTTATCTAAAGTTAAGCCAGGTTCAAATGCTTTGTTGGATTTGGGCTATCCAGCTGAGCTAAACAAAAAAACAGGATCAAAGTCTTTCTTTAAAACAAATAGAAGGGAAAAAAGTGGTATTTGTTATGCTGCTAGGAATGCTTGTGCCTTCTAATCAGTAGAGTTACTTTAAAGATCCTTGAAAGGGATCAGTCGAGAGCTCAAAAGTTTGAAAACAATGCACTTGTACTACTAACCTCTAGTTAGTATTCTGTATTATGATATATTTTGTCTTGCTGAATGTTATGATGCTTTAATATAGTTTGAAAAACAGATTGGAAATACAGTTCTCTAGAAAAATTTATAATAAAGCCAGAGCTGGTAGCAGTCTCTGTGTATCTTGCTATTTGCATTTATCTTAATGCAGAGACATGGCAGGAAAGCCTCAGAGTTAATGCCTCTGCAAAGAAAAGCTGGATGCTGTGCCTGTTGTATGAGCTGCAGAGCGGACACTGGCGTCTGTAACAAATACAGCAACACAGTATGTAGGGGTAATCCTGAATGCTGCAAAATAGAGGGAGACTCTGCATGCTCCCACACTTGTTGGCCAATGTAGCATGCTTTTCATGATTGTTATTTTTATAGTTAGTGTATTTAAAGAAGGAGGAATTAGCTTTGTTGATAGCAAAAACTATGATCCAAAGCCCAAACTTTCATCATCTGGGCAAATCTTGAGATACACTGTCTTTGAATGGGGTTCTTGGACATCTCATAGGTCAAAATTTGCCCCATATCTAGGCCTTGGAACATAAAGCCCTAACTCTTTTCAATCTAAGAAAAGTAATGCTGTCTTTAAGTCCTCTGTTCCCATGATATGTATATTTTGCAAGTTACCCTTTGTAGGTTTTAGGGCAGGAGATCCACACAGCTATGGTAATTCAATTTATGGAAGCATGCTTGATGGAGATATTTGTAAGTATGGTGCTCAATGCTGAAGAGTGTAATACTCAAAGAAAACTTTTCTTGGCCAAATAGTGAGAATGGGAAGATTTTCTATGATTGCTTTAGTTAAGTGAACTTAAAGCTTAAATTATGAAATGTTTGTTGGTAACATAGTCTTTTTGGATGATTGTAGGATTTGGAACCAATAAATATTCTGCATCTCTTCTATGATAAAGACTCCACCCAGCAAGAAAAGGGTTTGCCACCAAGTGTGCCAGCATGCTAATATGTGTCACTTGTTTTGGGAGTTATTGGATGATATTGTAGTATTAATGTTTTGTGCTTGTATATTCTGTAACTGTGCGTGTGTACACACAATGTGTGATGTGGACTTCTTTTGATGCAACTTAATGATTATAGAGTTTGATGGGCAGGTTCCTTAAACAAGGGCATCTAATGTTTTAGGGGAAATAATAGAGTTAAACACCTCTGATATCCTATTCTAATGTTTTGGGGTTTTTTTAAGTTTTTAAAAAAAAAATGCTCAAATGTTGATTGCTTACAAATAATTTTTGCATAGGGGCAAAGGATTTTTTTAATTAATGCTCTAGTTTATCTGATTTCATATTACAAGATGGAAGTATTTTGACCCATCTTTCAGAGTGACACCTCTACAGCTTGTGCTAAATTTTACATGTAGTTGCATCAGAATAAGGCTTTGTCCCTTCTTTCACAACATTTTACTAAACCACTCATACTATTGTTGAATATGTCTTGTTTTGAGGACTATAGAAGCATCCTGGGTGCTGTGTTATTTCCATTGGATTAGCATCTTAAATTAATGAATTCCAGTAAATTATTAATGTTTATATGGTCTCTATGTTCATTCTAGATAAATTCTTTATTATCCATTGATCTACTGCATTTGAAATGTTAATTGTTTTGAGACTTCTGTAAGTGATAATGCTGAAATGAGGGGCGGGGGAACACAGCTCCATGATTTAAGGAAGCAGTGGCAATTGGAAGCCTATGATAATAAATACTAAACCCCTTCGGAAAGTCTCTTTGCCTCTAGTGAGCTAAAAAATGCTTTAGAAGCAGAAATCACATTCACTTGTTTGGTTCAGCTACGTCTGAGATCTTTTTTTTAAAAAAAAAAGTTTATGTTAACATAGAGAAGAAAAGCTGACTCCACTAATAAAGGTTTATAAAAATGTTAGGAGCCAAGGCTTGAACGTTGGCAGAGAGGTCTAAGAAGTTTGTTCCTGTATCATAGTTGAGCATTCTGCTAATTTAAAAAACCCAACCAACCAACCAAAAAAAAAAAAAACCAAACCCAAAACCAAGCCACAAACAAAACAAAATCCTCCAGGTTTGTTATTGTGAACACTCTTGGTTTAAATGTGCTCAGCAAACAGGCGGTCTCCACATGTAGGGTGTTCTGGCTTCTCATGGCCCCAGGGGCTGATCAGCGCTGAAATCAGAGGCTGTTCCTCCTGTGCTCTCTCTGCTTCTCCTGGTAGCATCCAGGCACTGGGGAGGGGAGCGGTGAAGGATGCAGAAATGTGATGAACAGTAGGTAGGAGAGAAATGAAGTACGAGGGAAGAGAACAAGGGGTGAGTGATCAGGAGAGGAGGGACCCGTAAAAGGAGAAAGGGGCAGCAACAAGATGGAAGCAATGTGGAGAAAGAAGTTATAGCCAGAGAGCAGCAGGGATAAAAGCTTGCTAGGAGCTGAAAAGGAAGTCTTGTTGAAAAAGAGTGGCTGGAAGTAGCTTGAAAAGATGTTGGCAGTGAGGACAGCAGATAGGAAGGATTTGAAATGAATGAGATGGAAAGCAAAAGGGCCTGTAACTGGCAGGACACCTAAAATAAGTTGGACTTGTATGCACTATTTCTAAATCTTCATGTTGCTTTCTAGTCAAGCAAATATCGTCAGTGAGATTTCCTGTTGAGGTGCACATTTCCTTTCATCTTATGCAGTGGGGCTGTGTAGCGCATGTGTCTTCTACATTTAAAACTTATAGCTACCTAATCGGACGATTCACCTTGTTACGGGATGACTGGCCAGTGATTCTTCAGGAATATTGTTTTCTTCCTTATGTAAAAGTGTGAAAAAAGACAGAAAATTGCATACAAAAATTGTATTAATGCTGCAAAGTGAAGTACTTGGACTATAATTAAGGCTGGGTATACTACATTAGTTAACCTATTTAGCCATTACGATACACCTAGCAACTTTTCATGTGGTCATGGCTATTTTTTCCTCCTAAAAGAGCTGTGTTCTCTTTAGAGACCTTGCTCTGCCAACATCTTGGTGTGGTATGGTTTATGAAGTAAAGGAAGCTTTTATTGGTATATTATTTTCTCCTCACATGCCTCATTTGTTGCAAAAATCTGAAGATGTTTGGAGAATGCTGCAAGATGCTGCAGGATACTATTTTGATGTTGCTACTGAATGGAATCAGAAGAAGTGACTATGGCTCTATCGCAGAGCTCCCACGTGCAGCGAGAGGATCCCTATCAGACTTTGTAGTGTGATCACTAGTTGTGTTGGCTTGGCTTTCATACAAAATGTAGCATTAGGACACTCAGCAGTACCCTGGAGATCAGCCAGTAAGTATTTTAAAATAGCACCTAGATGTGCTTTTTTTGGTATCTTCTACTTATGCCTTAATTCCGTGTATAAGATGGGGATGATAATACCACAGCCCCATAGAAGTGTTAGAGAAATCCATTTTTGCTTTTTCTTCGAATTTTTCACAGCATACAGTAGCACTGTTGTGGAAATGAATTGCACTGTGTTGAGTGTAGACTTCAAATGATGTGCAGTGAGTTGTGTATGTGGCTGGAGATAGAATGAAGATGGCCTCTAAGAATAATTTTTCAGCTTCCAGCACTTGCTGTGTGTTAACTGTGTAGAAATTGCTACAATTACAGAAAATGTGTTGCTTAGCAAATATCCATTTGCCATGTAGTGTATCTGGGATTAAGTAATCGGTCGGGTCAAAAAGTTGAGGTGGTGCCTATTACTAAAATGCAACTATTAATATAGATTATAGTAAGTAATTCAGAAAATGGTAGATGTAGTTCCCAGAGGACACAACAGAATACCACGGGTACAGGTGTCATATTTCAACCGTGTACATGTATGTAGTGTAGTTAGGCATGAGCTGCAATATGGTCAGAATTAAAATGAGAATCTAAATTACAGTACAGTGAGAATTTAAATGTGGACTTCTACAGATTGCTTTTTTAGCAGCATACTTATTTTAAGTAACAAAATAAGTGATTTCAGCATTGTGTAGTGCCTCTGAAATAGTTTTTGCCATCTCTTCTATCAGATGTCTTGAAGTGCTTCAAAAATATCGATTAACTCAACTTCTATATGTAAAACTAAAAAAAAGGAAGCATAAGAAATGTTTCTATTTCTGTTCTCTAGATGGAAAAAAGTGTAAAGGTAGCTTTTTTTTTTTTCCCCCCCCCAATATGCTTAGGAGTCAGCCTTTTGGAAGTGACTGTAAATATAGAGTGCTTTCAGTTATTTTGGAATAGCACCAGACAAAAAGTATCTCAAAATAAGTACTTAGAGATCAAGGCACTTGAAAGTGCTACTTGTTCCAAAAGGCAATGGTCGTAACTTGCGCGCTCAAGGTTATACTGAATATTTGGGACCAAGATAGGTGTGGAAATGCTGTCTTTTGACTCTGTGGCTTTTGCGGTAACTCCTGACCAGTCTCTTGCAAGGTGATAGCCCATTAAACAGTTGTGCTTTTAGAAAAACAAAAAACAAAAAAGAAAATTTTGCTTTAAGAATGTAAATTACTTCCAGTGGGTATTGCAGTGTACAAATGACATCTGTTTGTCTCTGAAGTTCCCAAATGCATATGCTGTATAGTCCTCAGGAATGCTAACATTTTCTTGTTAGAAGTGCTGTGTCACCGTCGTCTTATCAGATGACCAGATTGTTTGGTTTTGTGGCTGGTTATTGCCTGCACAGCTCTTCGTCCTCTAACAATGGTTTCACTGTGTCATGTTGTTTGATGTGGAATGCATGTAATGTGCCTAGACACATGTTGAGTCAGATTTGCTATAGGACTTGGAATTTTGTTTGGGTAGAAGAGCTTTAAGCATTGACAGAAAAACATTTTACCTTTCTTAATCAAATCCTCTTCCAATTCTATTTATGGATCTTTTTGCACATAATGTTACTTGAGCCTCTCTTTTCCTCCTCCCTTCCAAAAATTATTCTGATGCGTATATGTGTGAACTGCAATTAAAAAATTTTGGACACTCTTTGTCTATTCCAAACACGGTTTATTCCATTTATATTTTGGGGAATGCCTTATTTCTTAAAATCAAGTTTTATTTTGGGGCAGTCCCTACTGGTTTAGAACGAAAGCAACAGAATATGTTTCTAGGGTCATGAATGTAACACTAAAGAATGCTGATTGCTAGTAAAGGTAAAGGTTTCATAAAATTACTGTGTTGGGGCAAGGAATAATATTGAGAAAAGTTGAATGTCCAAGTCTTCATCTTTTATATTTTTAATAACAGATGACTGAAGGGTAGAAATACTTTTCCTAGTGCAGTGCCATTTTAGTTTTCATGCTCTGCAGTTTCACTTCTGGAGATATATTGCATGAGATTAGAGGGGAAGAATGCGTATGTCTCAAAGTGTACCTATACACTAGTAAAAGATATTGGGACGGGCATTCAACTTGAGCACCTTACCATAGCTTTATCCAAGCCAGCGGAGCTGGAAGTTGAAGTTGCAGAAGCTGAAGATCTGCCCCAGTAGGCAGTAGTTATCTAGAGATGTTGAAGGCTGTGGATTCCAGTTCTGGGTCTCATATGAACAGTCTAGGACAAAGCAATGACTTTCAGAGCTTTAACTAGACATTGAAATATCTTTTTCAGGTATGGTATTTTTTTCCTCATGCATTTGAGTTAGGTGAGTCTTAAGATAATCAAAATGTTTATACAGCAGATGTCTTGACCATAACTCATCAAAAGCAAAACAATTTTGTTGATGTTTCTATTTTTCTGATTTACAGAAATGTTCACACAATTATGTTTTGGTATCAATTCAATCTAAAGCATAAGGTACAAATCTTTTGATTGTTGTGGAAATTTCTAAAACCTGAATTTTATCCACAACATGAGGGTTTTACTGCAATAGGCATTTCTAGAGCGAAGATGACAATGCACTCATAATTCCTTTTTCCTTTTTTTTTCTTTCTTTTTTTTAATTTTTACGTTCTGCTTTTTGGACTTTTGGGGACTGGATTATGCAAACAGCTGCAGGCCTATCCTCATCTGTTGATTTTGGATTTTGCTTATATATTTTGCTGGACTTCTCTACAGAATCTTACCTATCTAAATTGTGGGGAAAAAAGAAAGCATTATCTTGGATTGTGGTGGTATTTCTTAATGAGAAATTCATGCTGTGTTACAGCTGCTTCTGAAGCTTGAAAGCTACAGGTCTTGTGTGGAATCCAGGCCTGAAAACTTGCATATATGTGTGTATATAGATAGAAGAGAAGTTTTTGTTTGGTTGAGGTTTTTTTCTGTTATAAGCTGAATTTCTGAAGTACTCTAGTTTCATGTTTGCTTTAAGAGTAGATGTATAAATGACTTCAGGACTAAATTTATAATGAGATATATCTTTGCTAGTGCAATTTTATTATTTTTTGTGATTTAAATAGGCTAAGGAAAATAGTGATCTAAAGGATAGTAATTCTCTTAGTTTATAGAAAGAAAAGTATGACTTTAATTTTATTAATTGATATTTGACATTCTACTAGTTTAGTCTTCTGACAAAGATCTGGATTATTTTTAAATAGTTCTGAAGTGCTTGCAGCTTACCAAATAGCCCAATAATTACTCAGTGATTTAGATTCAGAATGGTATTTTCAAAGGAACTAAAGGATAACTACATGGAAACTTCCTAAATCATTTGCACTCTGAGAACCGCTCCTCAATCCCATCCTTTTTATTCCAGTAAAACTCCACTTCAAGCCAAAGAAAACCAAGTTTTATCTGAATCAAGATTTACAGATGTTTGTGATTAGGTTACATTCATCACGAAGATCTTTAAAATAGCTTTTATTTATACATGTTTTCCATCTTCGTTTTGCTTTTTCAGTTCTCCACAAGCAGCCAAGAGAAGTGTGCCTTTGTTTGCTGGAACTTGGAAGGATTGCAGCAAGGTAGGTGAAAATATTTAAAGAATGAAGAAATATTTACATTCTTGACAGCAGTGGCTATTGCAAAACTTACTAAATCAGCACATCTCAGGCTAACTTTTGTGCTCATTAGGTTCAAGGAGAATGCTTGTCTTGACGTCACTCAAGAATATCTTGTGGGCAGTTGTTAACAAATATAATAAAATCTCTGTACCGTTACCTCAATGAAGGTATTTGTTGGCTATCCTCGTATTAGGAGGGGGAAGAGTTGAGAATTTTTTTCTAAAGAAAGGTTTGAACTGTCTCCTTCTAACTGTCAGATCTCTCTATAAACAACTGAGATTTCCTTAACTTTACTGATAATAAATTGATCTTCGCATGACAGAAATCTGACATAAGCAACAATGATTCATATCTTACTTATTTAAATAAACTCAGCTCTGATTTTTGCCAACAGAAGCAATATGAGAACTGAGTTAACAGGCTGTGTTCTGTCTCTGCCAGACCATTCTAGCCAGGCTGGACCCTCAATATGTGGTAGCATTATTTCTGATGTCAAGACAACAGTGACTTTTGCTAGACAATCAAAATGGCAGTAATTAGAATGTGATTTTTCCTTTTTTGCAGATGCAGAATTAACCAGCGTAGAGCATAAGATTTGCTACAAAACATGTGAACAGCAGTGCTGCTGCCCAGTCTTGCGTGTAAATTTGTGTTGCATTCATCCATGTGTATCAAACTGGAGTGCCTTGCTATTCAAATAGTTTCATTATAGTTTCATTAATTTCAGAATAACTCCTTGTGGTTACAGTCAATGTGAAGGACACCCCTGCTTATTCCTACCTTAAGAAATAGTATTTTCATGTTATAATTGTCATAGAATCATAGAATGTTTTGGGTTGGAAGGGACCTCTAGAGGTCATCTAGTCCAACCCCCCTGCAGTGAGCAGGGCCATCACTAGCTAGATCGGGTT
>NW_009258765.1:218344-242247 GCF_000687185.1 Egretta garzetta | reverse complement strand
TCATCCCAAGGCGGAACACCCCCAACTCTGTCAGCCTGTCCTCCTAAGAGAGGTGCTCCAGCCCTTGGATCATTTTAGTAGCCCTCCTCTGGACTCGCTCCAACACTTCCATGTCCTTCTTGTGGTGAGGGCTCTAGAGCTGGACGCAGTACTCTAGGTGAGGTCTCACCAGAGCAGAGTGGAGGGGCATTGGGTATTCATATTTTTATGGGTATTCATATTCTGTGAATGCAACTCGGGAAGCTGCTTAACTAGAAATTTGTCTTAGTCCAGTCTCAGAAAAGCCCTCACTGCCAGCGGAAGCTTGCATAGGAATAGTGTGGGCCAGAAAAAGCTGATTGCCAATTTGGAGAGTTTTCTTATCTCTAAAACTTGGATTCAGAATTTCCTTATCTCTCTTAATTTAACTTGCCAGGAATAAGGAAGTATTCTGATGAGTAGGTGCTCAATGAAATGGATTTTCATGAATCTTAATCTACCTGAGCAAAAAAATTGTGCTTACAAGATCCCCAGCTTAGAGACAGACCTTCCAGAATCCAGAGACCCTGTACCCAGGGCATAGCTGTCAGGAATGTCTGCCCCAGGTGACTTGATAATATTCAGCTTCCTCAGGGAATGCAGGTCAGTGGTTAGGCAGTATTGGATTCTACTAAAGTTGGTTGAGATAGAGTAATCTCATTTTGCAATGAGTTTTGATTTCTCAACAGATCCACATGGGTATTAAGAGAAACTCTTACCTTTCATATTTGTTTTTTATCTTGAGCTTCCATGTCTCAGTTGCTCTCTGTTCCAGGCATAAAAAGAAATATTTGACCAATGAATGAACCACGTTTTCATTTTTCATGCACACCTATCCCTTTGCCTTTAAAATATTTTAAAAAAATTTTATTTGTAATACATATATACTATCACATACCATTCATTTATTTTAGATATTCCATTTATGTTACTGTATTTTATTCTTACTTATAGCTTAGGGGTCAAATAACAAGTCTGTTGGCTTGTTCCTGCTGTATCTGTTAGAAAACAAACCAAACCCTATTTATTACCTTTCAAGTTTCCAAGGTGCACAAAAATGGTTGAAGGGGAACATTAGGTTAATATAATTGAAAAGCAAATATACGATGCCAATTCTGCCTGAGCTGTGGTCATCTAGAACTACATGGAAAGGGAGAATAGATAGTTGCCTCCACTGAGCATAGGAAAGAGCACATTAAACTGATGTTGTTGTGCTGCTTAAAATGGGAGAGAAGTCAGATGTCTGCTTGCTTGGTAAAGCAAACTGGGTCTATTGACAGTCTTAGGGAGCTGCTTTCCAGAGCAGGAGCTGCAGAGATCTTTGAAAAGATGCCTCCGTATGTTTTAAAAGAATGAAGAGAGTAGGAGACACTGAATAACTTCTTACTTCTCCTTTTCTGTTTTAGAAGCAGAAAGACATGTTCAAAGTGGCTTAATCATTGCAAGCAGCCAGTTCTTAGCACACTTTGCCCAGCTAGATTACTATTAGTCTTCAGGATCTGTAACTGCCGTAAGTCAATCTAGGCCTTACTTTGTCATGAAAAGAGGCTTGGGATTGAGGCACAAGTGAGCAGGAAGGGGGATTCACTGAGGAGGGGATAGAATCGAGCTGCATTCTGCTAAACTCAAACCCATTCAACAGGTATTCTGTGGATGAGGGGAGACAGCTGATAATTTACCTATGCTTTAGCAATGCTTTTAGCATATTCTCTTATAGTGTTCTTTTAGCCAAATTACAGAGACATGGACTACATGGTGAGTGGAAAACTGGTGTGACCACTTGGCTCAAAGAGTGGCACTTCAAAGCCCAGGTACTAATAAAAATAGAATAGCCTGATAAGCTATCCTGGTTTTCAGTTGTTTATGAAAATAAAATGGAGGTCATCCGTGAAATTTCAACAGTTAACATGTGCCATTGTGTGCACTGGCAGATATCGTGTGGGTAGAGTGAGAAGGTTTATGGGAGAGGGAAGTGTCCTACAGGGTGAAATTGAGCATTGACAATACCCAGGGCTATTGCAGGGGGTTGCACAGGTCCAACGTTCTCCTAAAGTATTTTAAAGGGGTGAGTGAATCATTTTGACTAAAGTGATGCGAAAGCAGAATCTATCACTGCATAATCTGAGTAATCTTTGTAATCACAACTTCACTGAGAATGCAATTATTTGCAAATAGATGTATAAATGCTCTGTGTGTGTGTATGTTTAAAGAGCAATTATACAATGGAAAACAGCTAAATTATCTTTTCTGCAGAAAGAACAAAGTTCTTGGGTAACTATTAAAATCTGGGGGGTTAACCATCCCCCCCACATCTCTTGAAATTACTGTTGAGCAATTTCAAAATCTTTCTGCTATTGTATTCAATTTTTCCTTGGTGAAAGTGGGAAGTGGTGCTGTAAGAAGTCTGTTGGAGATCATGTTACAGTCCACTGCTGCTTCATTTGTAGTTATGAGAAGGCAGGCTAGAAAAGAGCAGAAAAGGAAATTCTCAGCATACCTTCCAGGCCAGAATTTGCACCTCTACCCCTCCCAGAAAATGTGTGTTTTACCTTTTCAGTTTTCCAGTAACTTTGCTTGGGATTGAGAAAATATGTGAGGGGAGGAAAAAAGTGTGTATGTATGTTTGTTTGTTTGTTTTATTTTTCATCTCATGACCAGAGGAATTCAGAATACTGGAAGCACAGAGAAGTCTGTCCCAATGACAAAAATTGGAGATTGTGAAAAGCGGTAGAAGCAAAGCAGCAGCATTGCGTAGAGTGGAAGAGTTTTATTTGATGACTAAGGCTGCATGCAGGTGTAGGCTTTGAGCCCAGTGGGAATTTAATGATTTACAGCCTGTCGGCATCTGCAGACAGACAGGAAGTCAATGGATTGTATAGAAGTGCTTGCTTCAATATTGGCTGACTTTTCGTTAGGCAGACTGCACCAATTAGAAGCCAGTCCAGGCACAGATTTGGTTCTTGGTTTTCCTTATATTAACTTACTAGGCAGTAGTGTGACTAAATTAAAAGTTGTCATAAAAATATGAAAGACAGTATATGCACTTACGGCCTTTCTCTGTACACTTTTAACATGATTATGGTATTTAGCTTAAATTTTCATAATGTGTTTGTTACTGCTCAATATTTTAGATTCCAGATCTTTAAGTCAGCATAGTTCTGCATCTGGGCTATGGATTTTTCTACTACAGAAGAAAATATGGTTTCACTTATGGAAGTGGTTTGCTATGAGAAGCCTACCTGGCATGATAACTTTTTCAAGCTGAAGTCCTTCTCAGAAAAAGGAAATCTTTCTATCTTTCTGGGCTTTGTTCAGTATTGGCAAATAAAAAAACGGAGGGGAATTATCAGTGATTAGGAAAATGGGATGGGCTTTTAGACTTCTGACAGCTGTCCAAGCTCTGCTGCTTGCTGTGAGATACTGACTTAATCACTTGCCATAAAGCTTTCAAAAGCAGGCATTGTTTTAAAGAACCTCGCTCTCCAAGTGTTGTGTTTGAGATGCTCCCTGCCAAAGTTGCATGTATTTTGTTTTAGTTGGAGCTACAAGTGTTTTGCCACTGTAAACAGAGATCTGAAGATTGGCTGTCAAAAATAGGTTAGAAAAAGCATTAGCCACATCTGAAAAATATTGGCCATGTCTCAATTTATTTATCTATAAACTCAGTGCAATAGTTGAGACTGGGATAACCTTTAATCCCTTTTCATCTGGATTTCTTTGAAAAATACTAACACAAAATATAGGGGGGGGAAGAAAAAAAAAAAAAAGCAAATATACTGAACTAGAATCTGTTCTACATAGTATAGCAATTTTTGAGGCCTAGTGTTCATAAATCAAGCATTCACCAACATATTATGATAACATATATGTTATCAGACAGAGAAGTTGAAAAACCCCTGTATTTCCTGTACATTTTTCAACTGAGAGATCCTATCTAAATTAATTTCCTGTATTAATTTGGAATGATGGCATTGATGATTGATATACTTTTTACACGTTTACTAATGTGAGTAGCATTCTATTATTGTACAAGAGTGCAATACAGAAAGTATAAATTATTTACGCTGTTTTGTTTTAAAATATGTAATACTTTATAAAAAGACTAGTAATTTGTTTGCATGTTTCCAAAAGGTTTGGGGTGGAGCCTCCTGGATTAATAAAGTTGGAAAAAGAGATTGAACAAGAGGAAACACTTTCAGCCCCCCTTCCCTCTCCTTCACCGTCACCAACAAAGTCTCCTGGGAAAAAGAGCACAGGGAAACTGTTGGATGATGCTGTAAGTTGTGGGAGGAAGCTTCTTCCTACCTGACCCGTTCTGGTATGCACTTACTTGCAAAGCAGACAGGAGCCCGAGTTTAGTGTCTCACTGTATTTTCAAGATTTGCAGACTGATAGAGTTAATTTATTTTTGACCACAATTATTTATGCCTGAAGCTTGGAAAAAATGTCACACTGTGTAGGAGATCTGCAGTTTAGCCTAGCTTTGTGCTTAGGGCCAAGTTCCCTTCTTATTACTCCATTTTCTTTTTCTGTTGACTTCTTATTCACCAACTCCCACTTGGTGTTTTGTCCGAGAAAGGACTGAGTCAGGACTAGGAGATTTGGCCCATACTGACTTGTACAGATTGTTAACAAACACTTCTAAGTTATCTCAGCCTAATTTTTGTGCTGCTGTTCTGCATGTTTATCATGCAGTAAAAAAGCAAGCATTTTTATCCTCATTGTTAGAAAGAAAGTATCTTGCTTTGAATTTCATTAAACTCTGCACTGTAGTGTTCATTTCTCTGTTGCAAACCCTAGAGGCGTTCATTTGAAACAGCTGGAATCAGATGAAAAGGACACGTTTTGAGACCATGAAGAGGTTAAACTTGAAAAGTACAAATATATTCTATAAAAAGAAGCAGTTACTATAGGAACCACTATATTACAAGGTAGATGTGCCACCTGGGAGTTACAAAGCACTTCTTGAAAAATCCATGTGCCACTTTTTTGTTACAAAGAGCAGATGGAATATAATGTTTGTTCATTTTATTGAAGTAGTTTGTACTATTTGATGCAAATAATTACATTTAATGTCTTTTACATTTTGTCTTTCTTCCTTAACTCTGCAAAAGCATCACTTATGTTTCAACAGAATTGAGAAAGAACAGTTACGTGTAGAAGGAGGGTGGTGACTGCGTTATCTTGTAGGAACAGAACAAAGTATGAAGGTTGTCTCCAACAACCTCCTTTAATTTAGAAAGCAGTAGGGATAGAAACAGAATGGAATTCATCCAGCTAGATTCCTGACCTGCACTGCCCCAGACGCTCACACCATAAAGTAGCAGCAGTGCTCATATAGTCCAGATGCAAAATAAAATAGGATATACTTCTTCCTTCTGCTTCCTTATTTGATTTCAAAATTCCACTCAATAATAATTCTGTGCCCTTTGGGATAGTAAGGCAATGAAAGCCTCAATGGCAGGATCAGCAGTGAAGGTCTCATTATCCTGTTTTACACCAGTATAAATCTGTTGGCTTTCATTCTCCACAGGCCTAAGATGGCTCTATGTTGCTTACACAGCTCAAAATAACCTTGAACCTGTTAGGGTTTTTGCGTGCTTCGATGAACCCTGGTAGATGCAGCTATTAAGGCATAGTTCACACTATCTGTTTTCAGCTTCGAGTTTCAAGAATGTCTCCAGAGGTGGTAACTGCCATGGGATATTATGTCAGAAATTCCTGATTCTCAGGCAACATTCAGAGGATTGTCACCAAGTAGTCCTCCAAGCACTATCTCAGTCTTGGTATCACATTCCAAGAGATACAGGAATGCACCTTTTGCATCCTCAGCAACCTGCACTTGGATTTAAGTCATCCACCACTGACTTCATATACGTTATTCCTGTTACACATTGACTCTAAAAGTCACTGGAGTAATTAATCTTAAAATAATTCAGCGATTGTACATTCAAACTGAGGATAACTCATCTGATACTTGAGAAACACTTTTTGTGTGTAAAATACAGGTAGAGTTCCTCTGCTACGTGCTATTTTAAAACTAATTTTTTCACAAAAATACCATGCTCTGATTAAAAAAAAAAATAAGGTAAGAATAATTACAAAAAATTGTTCCACAACGTATTAAAGTTATTCAGACTTTGAACAATTTCAGAAATTGGAAAGCCTTTAAATTGGTCAACAGGGCTAGTTTCAAATGCATTTTGGCTCCCCATTCCAGTATGGAAACAATAACTGTTTAACTTCTAATTTTTTTCTGGTTTATTTAACATACTATAACTTTATTCTAAAACCAGACCTGAAAAACGCTTTTTAGACTTCAGAAGCCTTTCCTGCTCCTTGGTATTGAAGATAACCAAAACGCCTATCAGAGTGCCATAGCTTTGCCCTGAATTTTTTTTTTTTTTTTTGTGTGAAACAGCTTAAGACTTAATTTGTTAGCTATTCTGAGAATATTTTTTCCCAGACCTGAGACTGTCTTTACAGGCCTTGGTTTGCAAACTGTATTGGAAAAGGTTTTTGTACTACGATTTGAAGTGGACAAAATCTCTAGGAAGTTCCGCTGGCATTTTGCACTGTTTGATGCTGACATACTAGGTCAGCATTCATCCAAGCAAACTGCAGTATATGAAAATGCTGCACTTGTTATTGTTGTTCCTACGCAGCAGTGAGATTTGAATGTCAAATAAGAGTTTCGCAACCAATCTGCTCTTTTGGCATTGACGGCTGTGCTACTTTCAGATCACTGAAGAGTACAAAATATACTTTTACTGAACATTAATGCCTTTGGTAGCACATGCAAGGCCAAGTTTTCACAAGAGGCTGAAGTCAAGCTGATGCAGCTGACAAAGAGCAGGAAAGTAGTTTTCATCTATATTTTCTCAGCCCTTATTGTTGGCAATGATAGAGTACTCTTGAGGCCCCTTTAAATTACCCTTGATTGCACTAAGGCCCTAAGGTAGAGGTCATCAAAGAGTAGTTAGCAATACTGGGGAGCATCTTGGCATGGATTTGCAATTATGTCACAGTATTCTCTGTATAGTTTTTTTTAAGGTGTAAGCGCACTATTTGAAAGTGCCAAGTGAAGCTATTGGGCAGGGCCTTTTATTGATAAGTAAGGTGCTTCTGTATTCATTATATTTATTTAGAAGGGAAAACACATCATTATGACGTCTTCATTTTGCCTGTCAGCTCTATTAGCATTTTGACAGTTGACCTTATTCACCATAAAATACTTAGAACACATCTACAAAAGTTTGGTGCTGAACTAAATTAACAAGCTGTTTGACTTCAGTTAAACAGTGCAAATGTCGTGTTGAACTGTGTGACACCCATCTCTATTTTTTACCTCATCACAGCTGTAAAATCATTGTTGATACTGGAAAAAAACCTAGTCTGGGATTAGAGAAATATTAAGAAAATGAAGAACTAAGAAAATATCATCGATGAAGACTTAGATTAGTGATATCATGTTATGGCAAATGTCATCTTGGATGTTTTGCTACATGTGCTATTTTAAACAGTTTCTAGTAATAGCTTCTGTGTTTTTCAGGTTAAACACATTTCTGAAGATCCACCTTGTAAATGCCCTAATAAGTTCTGTGTGGAGCGTCTTTCACAAGGAAGATACAGAGTTGGAGAGAAGATCCTCTTCATTAGGGTAAAGGTTTTATTTTGTATTTTATAATGAATTGCTAGTATCTGCTACCTTTCACTTAACAAATGATATCACTAATTAACAGGAGAAAATACTTCATTATTAACCAGCACTGACTCATTTTCATTATGCTGTCGTGGAATAAACAATCAACAGTGGGTTAACGGACCCAAGGAATTATTAGCATGTGGTAGATCCTTCTAACTTTAGGTCATTGAACTTGCAACCAAAAGTCTTTACAAACGGAGATCACGACTTCCTCTGAGTTTGCTTTGAAAGAACCAAAGAAACGGCCATTCTCCCACTGTGCTTTGACAGATAGTATTTGATGGATCAGGAAACAGATCAAAGACTTCATGATAATGGAATTGCCCAGTCATGACTAAGACATATTGCTAAAGTAGGGTGAGCAAAACGTTCATGTCCATAGTACTTAATTTGATTATCAGGTATTTCCAAACCCAGTGTTGTATTTCAGACCTCGTATGGAGTATATTAACTCCTATAGCACAAAGTTAATTGTTAATATAAATATTTGCTAGCATTAGTATTTGCCTGAATTTAGCACACATATACTATCCAAACTTAATTTTGGTCCTCTTCATCTTCTCTGTATATGCTTATAGTAATAGTAATGAAAATATGCTGATGATATTATTCTGTAGTAGTAGGTTAAGAATCTGATTCATGCAATGCTGCTTTCCACTTTGCTCCCCATATGTACTGTCCTTGAGTAATGACTTGACAAAATGATAGCTCTTGCTCTCAAATAACTCTTTTTCCTATTTTGCTAAAGGTATGCAATTGTGACCTGATAAAACTGAGGATTTAGCACTTGTAAGAACAAAAGCAGTCAGAGGCACTCCTTCCCATCTCTAGAAGCCAAGTTCCCAGTTCAACAAAACACCAGAGTGCTTGCTCTGTCATAAACTTTTGCTTAACTTAAAATGAAGTAAAATTTAGATAAGGATTTAGGTTTTCTCCAGTGTATAAAATTGAGAACATGTTTAAATACTGTGCTGAATAGGGATTGGGAACTCCCAGTGAATTCAGTAATAGCTTAGAAAGAAGAAGAAATACAGGATTTGTCACAGATAGTTTGAGATTTAACATGCTAGTATAAAGGATTAATAGCTTTTCTGTTTCATAGCCAGTGACACTTTCCTTAATTCTGCAGTATTTTTAGGTATTAGCTTTATTACTAGCTTACTTTGAAGAAGGTAATGTTCATTAACCAAAGATCCCAGTAATCTGGCGCAGTTTAATACGTATGTCTTCTTCCTTTTGATTTTAATTTCAAATAACAATATCAAAATATTTTTAATCTTCTAGTTTTGATAAAGTAAGTTTTTCTGCTAGAATGGCGAGTGTCAAATTCCCTTTTGCTGGCTTTTGTATTGTACAATCAAGTCCAAGTCAGATTTCATTCCAAGTTTGCAAACAAAACACCATTTTCATATCATGCTACCACATTCCAAGTTGGATTGTGCCAAAAAATAACAATAATATAGATTAGACAATAAACTGCAGTATTAGAGATCATTCCTACTACAACACTGATATTAATGGAAACTTGCCATGAACTTCAGTGGGAGCAAGCCCATATTCCTAGGTTTTAAAAATGAGTTACCTTTTTGGTTTTGGTTAGTTCGAATCTCATTTTGGAATGCTTCAGTGTATCACAGTAAGTTATTACTCTTTATTCTACATGTTCTTATCATGTATTTGAGTAGATTTATTAGCCATTCTTTGGAATCCTTTGGATGCTTGTGCAAAAACACGTTTGAGATGCATAGCTGACTTCTAATTTTGTTGTTATTTGGCTCAGTGTTTGATGCTGCTGAGGTAGGAATGTTGTATGTTCTTTAAACAGCATGACACAGCCAGATGTATGCCACTTGTTTATAACCCCATGTGTTCTGGTTGAATTGAGATCGAAAGTTTCATTGGTTCACGTTGCCTTAATATACACATTACAGTCTCTATTAGCTTTCTTCAGTAGCCTATATAGGACTTAAGACCTGTATAATTTAAGTATGCCATGTGATAAAATATTCCAAGAGCTAAGTTTAAAGTGGAGTTAACACATATTAATTGATGGTTAAGATTTTTTTTTTCAGAAATTATTTAATAATACTGTATCAGTAACAAATTTGTCATTCTAGTTCTACAAGTTCTCTTAAAAAAAAAAAAGTGTCTAAGTCCCTCTTTTTGTTAATCTATATCTGCATATGAAACAAGTGAAAAAGGAAAAGCAAAGAAAAATAAAACCTGGCAGAACATAGAATTCATGCAAAATATCACACAAAATTATACATGCCAATCTAAAGTAATTTTAAAGAAAAAAAACTTTGGAATAGGTAGCAAAATTCACAGGGAATAATCCTTCAAAATTTCTCTTGTATCATAGTAACTTCTTAAGGTAATGGTCCCATTAAAATTACTTGAATAAAGATTTTTTTTTTTTTTAACATGGAAACATGTTTAAATTTGAGATTAAAATAAACCATGGAAATCCATGAAGTAATGTAAATGATAAAAATCCATCAAAACATTACGACACAAGTCTGCTGATACGAATGCGCATCACAGAAGTAGTTCTCTACACATAAGTAGTTCTGTAATGCATAAACTGAACAGGATTACCATAATGCTGTCATGGCTTATATGCTAAAAATTTGTTTTCAATACAAAATTATCTGCTCGTGAATTCTTTTTCCTTCCTGCCATTTAGGAATGAAAGACTCTAAATTCTACTTACACGAAAATGATGGAAGGTATGTTTTCTAATAATGGATTGTGTTAATAAGTTGAAGTAAATTAAATTACTAGCTTATTTAAAACTGAAACATTGTTTTTTGAATTAGTGTGGTCTGTCTGTATGTGCCAAATACAAATAATTATTTGCCTATTCACCCTTAGATCCTATCGTTATGCCATGAGGTGGTTTAGGGAACAAGCCTTAATCTTTCAAAATAGAACTGAATGCCTAAGCCTATTTTTAAAAATAAAGAACAATAAGTCATGAAAAATTACCTCACACAAATGCACATTTTATAACTTGGAGTAACAGAGTTTGAAGAGCTTTCTTCTTGCAGGAGAGAGTAAAGGAGTGTTTTAGATTAACAGAGATTTTTATAGTAAGAAATGTCCGTCAGGCCTTAAAAAAAAAAAAAAAAAAGTCTAATTTCAGTGGCAAATATTCTTACTTCATCTTATCTTGTGTTTATTACTGTGAATATGCATAAGGATGTACACTTTCCACATACTAGCAAGATTCTTCCGGAAAGATCTGCCTTGTTGGTCCATATTCATAACAACATTCAAATTGTTGGGATCTGCACAATGCAAAAATTACTTCTTTGCGCAACCGGAGTCACATTAGGCCCTGGCTTTAAAACCTATTATTTTTTCTATAACTTGTAGGCGCTCTCTACCTTTCAGACCAGATGGGTAAGCACATGATTGCTCTTACACTTTTTGACCTTGTACTTTAAATCATTAATATCACTTAGCATTATTTTGCTGTAGTAATAATAAAATGTGTTTAATACTAGCTTCCTCTAAATCCCAGGAAATGAAAGGCATTATTTGCCTGCTAGAACACCTGTATAGGAAACTTTGTTTTAGGATTCACTATAAAAGTGTGTGTGTGTGTGTACATATATAAACTCACTCTGCAGACAGTCCAGTGTATGTTATTGCTTCTTCCTGGTGAGAAAAATATACTAATGTATAAATATGGAAGCACGCTTTACTCCAAACTATCCAGGCAGGGATGATATACCATCTAAGAACTGGAAATAAGTAAAAGCAAGTAAAAATGGAAAGCAGATCGATTGTACAGTTCTCAAGACTCAAATGTCTTGTTCTGCTTTTCCAATCCAAATACGTAAGTCATATTCATTAGCTTTTGCTTGGTGTGCTTCTGTGTTTTGGTTTTTCTTAAGCATCATTTGGCTTTTATTGTGTTCCTTATTCCAAGGATTTGAACAGTTCTTCTGCTTTTCCCAGGCCCATTCACTTCTAGTCCACAAAATAGTTTACCTTTTTAGCACTGAAATTCCTCCCCTAGAGCCTTATCCCTATCAAATACCTTTCAGCGGTGTTTAAAATGTCAAAAACATAGGCAGACAATGATTTTTAATTGAACTAACTCCAAAGAAGATGTAGCAGGATGCCTGGAGTCATCTTGCAAGTGAATTCTGAAAACACATCTTGGGCCACAGGACAGCGACAGTCATTGGCCTCTTCTTTGGGCTTCTAATCTTGGTCTCCTCATGCTTATAGACAAACATACTAATTCTTAATGCTAGACTGCAAAAGACCCAGGGAAAGGCATATCTAAAGTCCAGCCCTAATTTGTGTCATGGACAGAAGATATTTTTGGAGACCTTCCATCAGTGAGTGGCTGGACACTACGTGCCAATTCCTCTCCAACTGCTTTACGCTCACAGAATAGTTGGCACATTTCAGTCTTACTTGTGCTAGTGAAGGTGGAATTGTTCTCAACCTTCTCAGGTTTTGGGGGTTGTTTTAAAAATCCTTAAAGAACTGGTAAAATCCACAAGCTGGACTGTCAAAAGCTCTTGGACAAACAGGGATACTGAACACGTGCCAGTGGGGTGATAGCAATCCTGTGCTGCCTGGAGGATAGGCGGTCAGGAAACCTGTTTTCTTCTTTACTCTCCTATTAATTTGTTGACTGATGTTAGGCAGACCCCTGCCTGCCCCCAACTTAAATTACAGCTTGCTTGTTTTCATAGTTATACTTGATCTCCTGCTTTTTTTTTTTCTTCTTTACTTGATCCCCTTCCTGCCTTGAGCCTTTCTTACTCAGGCCTAGCAGCCTTCATGGAGCAGGCGGCCATGGACGTCTCTGGGTTTACACTGTACTCGATGATGCTGTGTTTGTGCTCAACATGAGCAGCTACAGTTCCACTCTCTGGTGCTGTGAAGAAGACTTGACGTTTCTAGTTAAATGGTTGACATAATTTTGCTGAGGGTTAGTCAAACCCATAAAGTAGTAGAAATTAAATATTTTTTTTCCCTCTCTTGATTTAATTTCCTAGACTTTTTTTCTGAACACACTGCTTTTGTGTGACCATCCATGTTAATGTAGTGTCTAGAACTTGCATGTGTTGGGGATAGTTTGGAATTCATATTGTGAGCAGAAATGCTTTAAAGGATTTGTTGTAAACCTCTTTACCAAAAAAAAGCTGTGTAAGCCATTCTTAGCTGCTAATTTAATGAAAAAGTGATAGAGTTGCTCCTTTTAACTTTGATTCAAATAGTATTCTTGTTAGTTTTGGTTGAAAATGTTTTGACAGGCTGTATCTCCAGTGCAATACTCTGATACAGTGGAACTGACAGGCTGTGTAATAGCTTAGCAGTTTTTCTCACTAGCTTAGACCTGTTTGCTTTAGTGAACTCCTTCTGTGGACAATTAAATATTGTGTTGTCTTTAATTCTCAGTGTCTCCCTCTCTGCAGTATTGCTCAATGAGATCTCCACTTGCCTGTCTGAAAAATCTTTAACAAATCATACTGTGCTTTTCTAAGATGTAATGCATCTTCAAGAAGTGTCACGTTCTAGTTCTTGCAATGACTAATACACCTGCAGTAATTTCCTGCCAAGTTATTTATAATTTAGGCTCCTAGAGTCGAAGTTATAACAATATAAGGTTCCCTGTATTTGGTGGAAAGAGAAATCTCCCTCAGGAGCTGGCTCAGAACAGGAGGCCAGGGTAGGGTACTCTGAAAGCTGTATGTGTAATACCTTTAAAAGCACCACCCAAATATTCAGCTGGCTTCCTTAGCGATGTGATTCAGGCTTAGGAAGCCTTTGGCGTGCTCTTAATGCAGCCAGTGCCTGCAAGAGCTGAAGATGGCAAAGCAAGAGCTCCCATGGGTGCCCGAGTTTCCTCTCTGGCAGGATCACGCCGGGGCAAAATAGCCCTCAGAGCAGTATCAGCGGTTGCTGTGTGGTAACTAATTATGCAAAGTTTTTCTCAATACATTAAAGGTAAATAAAGATGGGTAACAAAGTTAAATACGTTACATATTTTTTTTTTCCCCCCCCCTCCTCCCCCCCGCCTTTTCTTTTTTTCTGCTCCTCTGACTCCTATTATATGAAAGGTACTGGATCAGCATCTGCATATCTAAGAGCACAGATGGACTGCTAATCCACTCTACCATTAGTCTACAGGCAAGAATTTGCAAAGTGAAAAAGCCTTTATACTTTATTGTGGAGAACCACAGACTGGGGCTCATAAGTTTATACTGAAAATGTTAATAGGGGAAAGGATTTCCTTTTTGATCAATTATTTTCTTGTTGTGGTTCTGTTTAACAGATTAATGATTTTGTTAAAATCCATTTCATACTTACTAGACTTTAATACATTTTACATTAACAGTGAGACAGCAGTTAATGCCCACAGTTTGGAACTGGTAAGCCTGGTGTATTAGAACTGGAGATGCAGCTATTGGTGCTGTTGCTCTTTAAGAAGGATAGCACTGAGCTTTACCTTTTCCTATTTAAACCTTTTCCTTGATGAAGTGAAAAGGTCTTATGTGACAGTAACGTGAGTAATACTTAACACAGTCAGGGTAAGTACATCTATCTTTTATAGGATGCTGCTGCAATATTTTATGGGGTGAATTAAAGTTAATATTTTTCACTGTAGCTTTAGATATTTAATATACAATGCTAATTAAAAAGAAAAAAAGCCAACCCTGATTCTTTAAGTTGTGGTATGTTTTGTGTACAGTATGCTTTTACACTATAAACATAACTCATGCTGTCATTTAGAGAAATGACAGTAAATGAAGTTTCTGCAGTGTTCATCAGAGATTCTCATTGAATGTGTAGGATTTGGGCATAAAAGTTCATTGATTGTGTCTCACAGTATTCTTTAGCTTTAGGGTAACATTCTTAAAGAACTTGTAGCTTGCATGGGAGTTTCCAGCTGGGCTTTATATCTTGAGTCAGGAATGATGGTTCTACATAGAATTGAATTGGCCATGATTTAACAAAAATGGTATGTAGGCTTTTTAAATATTTAATACCATGTGGTTTGACATTTCTGTTCCTGAAAAAACAGGAAAAATTTTAACTGTTTTAAGAAGTGTTTTATTTCTTTGTCATTTTCCTGTCAGTGTGAAACCAGGCTTTTTTCTTACTCGTGCATCCAGTTCCACTTTGTATGCATTCATGTTGTTCACTAAAAACTGTTTATACCTACTTCTATTTTTATAAAAATTATCATTTCATTTTGAAGTTAAGCTCAGTCAGACCTCTGTGGCAACAGAAAAGATGTGTGTAAAGTTCTTTTTACTATTCATAAAATGAATTTATCAACCAGCCTATTCTGCTAAGGTGTTTTTTTCTATCAGAAGTTCTGAGATGCTCACTTGTCCTAGAGAGACTAGGGGGAGTTGAGGTTTTATTTTTGTTTTTTCTCTTAAAAACTGAATGTTTTTAGAATTGAAGGGCTGGATTCATCTCGCCTAGGTTTGATGCCTACAGAGTTGTTTTCAGTGAAGAGGAACGCACAATTCCTCTCCATTTCTTTTATCTTTTTTGACTGGATTGTTAATCGACTTACAGAATTACATGGCATTTTACGTTGTCTATCTCTTAGATCAAAATTTTTTTAAATCAACTGTCCATTTGAGATACCCTTTGTTCTAAATTAAATTATAGGGAATTTTTTTTACATTGATTCCTTAATATTCCGTCTCAAGATGTTGTGTTCCAACTTAAAAAACAAAACAAACAGACAACCAAAAACCAACGAAAAACTTCAGCTGCGTCTGTGTGAGTCAATAGAAATTGATTTCTCTTTCAAAAACTGAAAGAAGTATTTATGAAGAATAAATTTCTTAGTGGAGAATGGATAAAACAATGAGACATTTATCTGTACAGTTATGTCCTTGAATTATTTACTAGTCTGCCTAGGAGTCAAAGACTATGAAGTAGTTGTGATAATTTAGTGTCTCTATCTTACCTATGCAATAGGATAGAAATAATACTTTTAGTATATATTAAACAATGTTTTTTAAGTGCTGATTTTTAGATTTTATGTAACCACAATGTAATAAATTTTTCCTTTAAAATGTAATTGGCTGTTCATAATTTAGCACAGTGTTAAGAATTAATTTTACTTCATGTTTTAAAATTCATTTTCTAATTTAAACCAATAATTCAAAAAACTGGTTGGTAAATCTTCTTGCTTAGAGAGAGATGAGGAAATTAAGCAAAGATGGTTTAAGGTTATGTGCACCCAAATTTGGTTGTTATTTTTTTCTCACATGGTGACAACTGGCCTGTTCAAGCTGTTTGTGCTGAACATATAAATAAAATTTAGTTTACGAACAAAATACACGTACAGATTAAAATCTAAATTTTACTAGTTCTCCATGGGTACCTGTCAGGCCCTAGACTGGACCATATCAGTTACTGTCTGCTTCTTGAACGTGTGGCCACTTCCTATGTCACAAATGGAAATAGTTGCAGCAAATGACTACTGCAGTTCATGTGGGGCCAAAATTACGCTTCCACGGCTTTTATTGATTATTACATTAATGCTACGTAGTAGGTGACAACTTGAGGAGACAGATGTAAGTTGGTAGACAAACACTGCAGTCAATGGTAGCCCACAGAAGCCAAGGGATGTAACTTCTGGCTTCTCCAAACATGGAATTTAGAGTTAAATCTGGATGTGACGTTCTGTTAAAACGTATACCCAGTGCCCTTATTTTTCCCTTTCTGAAAATAGCATAGTTTTCTTTACATAAGTCCAGAAGTAATTTCTGGTGGTTGTCTTATAGTAATGAACTATTTAATTGGGGAATATCCATATGTGAAAGCAAATATTCCAATATATGTTGATTTAAAAAATGGTGAATGTGCAAATTTCTGAAACTTTTTTTTTTAACCAGTTGTTTTAAAATCAGCTTATTTTGCAAATCTCTGAGAGACCTAATATGTGTAAAACTGATGTAAAACTTCTTAAACTATGTTGTGTGTGTTTTAATGGAAGCTTAGGAGCATCTCTTCTGCTCTTTTTTTGTCATTAATTTTTGAAACTCAGAGCAAAGCAAGGAGAATCTGTTGCTGTAAGGAAGTATAATATAGAGCAAACATTTTCTTTGGCAAAGATTAGTAAACTCTGGAGATCCCAGACTCAACTATTTATCTGAAGGGTATTTTCCAAAACCCAGCAACTATTAAACTCAAGACCAGATATAGATTGTTCCTCAAGTCATAAATCAGCATCAGTTCATTAAGACTGCTTTGTGGTGTCCTATCATGCTTGGCTTCCAACTCGCCAGAAAATGATCTACCTTAAGGATAAAAAAAACCCCAAAAAACCTAACCCAAAGCCCATAAAAACCCCCAAACCCCACCCCAGAGTATTTTATCTAGTTAGCATTTCAGTCATAGCAACAGATGCCAAAACACTTGAGTTGTTATTAACACTCCATTCAGGTAAAAACATGCTGAAATCAGAACTGATTAGATCATTTAAAATTCTGCTACCAAATATAAGCCTTCTGTCTACCCAACTAAATGCAACCCTATTTTCACTTTTAAAAAGTTGAAAGAGAGCCCGACCCATTGCCCCAAACATGCCATTTCCTGTTAGTTATTAGGTTGTGGTTGCTTTTATAAAAAATGCTGAAATAACATTAAGTACTTTTAAAATTTGCTTTGAGATCTTCTTTCAAACTGTACAAGAATACAGCATAGGGAAAAGGAGCTGCTTCTTCTGCTGTATTTATTACCTAAAGCCTTTGGCAGTCTGGCTTTTCTCATATCATCTTAAATGTGACCATCTTAAATATAATAATGTTCATGCGAAGTTAAAAGTAATTAGTTGTTCATAAAGAGATGTGTTTATAACTATTTCAGATGTGTAGCCATAATAAATTCCTATCTCATTTGAAGGAAGATTTAACCATCTCAGAGACTTCCTAAATACAAAGGAAGAGGGTTTGTGCCTCAGTCTCAAAGTTTTACATGTGTTAGACTACCTGTGCTTGGTGTAATGGAACTGGTTTCTACCTCAGCTGTGTTCTGCCCCAGCAGCCCTCAACCTGAAACCTTTCCTTTCCCTGAATATTTAAGTTTTCTTTTTTTCTTTTGGATGAGATACGGGTATAATAGTTGATTTCTACAGATCTGAATTTCAGCCTTGATCCCAGGCACAATTTGGAATCTTGCCATTAGAGCTATGATATATTTAAATAAGTGTGCTTGGTGCAAATGGTTCTGGTGTGGCAGGGAGGCCCAAAGATGTGGCATGTGGCCGTGGGCTTTAGGCTTAGCTTAGGGGATAGCTTCCCGGTCTCCTTCTACTGGTGTTATTTTACACGGAGCATACTAACAGACCACTTAAAAATGACCCAGCTAAGCCACAAAATGAGAGTGTCTGTTGTAATTTTATTTTTTGTTTTTTAAACTGACATGGATATTTTTAACACCTAGATACCATTTTGTTCTAATACGTTGCTTCCCATGGAAGACATTTGAGCTCAACTTAACTGGTATGGTATACAGTACCACTGCAGGTTCCAAAGTCTCTCCTCGTTTCCTTCAAGGGAATACATTCAAAAAAGTTTAAACCGTAGTAGTTACTCTATTTACAGGTTCCTCTTTGAATATTGGACCTGGGAAACATTTTGCCATTAGCTAGCCTGTTACTGAACCAGTTAAACTAATATAGCTTACTTAGTTTCAAACACTGTAGATGATCATAATACTTGAATATTGTTCTGAAGAGTAAAGTGAATTTTTTTGATAGGATTTGAAAATTTCTAACCTAAAAAGTTTTCCTGTCAAAAATTTCCTACGTTTATCTTGCTGCCACTTTTTTTTATTTTATAATCTGATCATCAGGACAATGATCTCTATTATTTCATTTCTTCATCTGTCTTCACTGTATTGAACAAGATTATTCTTTTTTTTTAAACACCAAAGAAAAGCAGCCGATATTTCTGTGGAACCTGACTGACTTGCTGATTCATAATGCTTCCAACTGTATTTCCCTTTTAGACAGTCGTACAGAAACTACTGATGTTTTCATATTTTGTTTCCTGGTTTTGGTTTGGGTCCTGTCCTCCATGTATTTAAATCTTGTTTTAAATCCCAGGAAGGAGTATCTTAGTGAAACAGTTAGGAAGAGTAGCACTTGGATGAAGCTGGCGCTTCATAAGTTTGCACGCACAACTGAAAGGAATCACTTGGTTCCTTAGATAGTCAAAAGTCAGGGGGAGAATAGGTTGGCCAGAGTCCACAACAAAGTCTTTCACAATTAATTTTATTACTATTTCCTTGTTATTATTATAGGTTAGTGAGCACTTTTCAACATATTAAGATGGATGCTGCTGAGATCCCATGGTGTTACAAAGTAAGGACCAGCAGGCAGATAAAATGAAATTAGAAGAAAGGAGTAACACATATAAAAGTTTTACAGCTTCAGCATAGATCACTAAAATTTAGTATCAAAAGCATGGAAAAGTGAATCTATAAAAGATTCTTACATGAGGAAAAAGGTAGTATCCAGCATAAATCCATCAGGATTATCAGTATTCCTGGTGTGATACTCTGCTAGCTGGGTGAAGTTTATCAAGGAAGTAGGGAAGGTCATATGCAACCAGAACATTTTAGTTAGGCTAATGTAAACATGAAGTGAACAAAAGCAACTCCCATTTTCCCTTTTTGGTGTTATAAAATTTTCAAATGGTTTTGTTTAGCTTTTTAACATGATTCTTGTTCTGTTCGAGGAAAAATTTTCAACATGGAAACCAAAGCAGATATTTGCTAAACTTGTTGCAAAATGCATATTAAATGTCAGTGGATTTTTCTAACCAAACATTGATTAGACCATCTTTAATTGCCTAATCTAATTGTGCTGTATATGGGAAAGCATAGCAAAAATTTAAGTGCAACACTTTGACTTTGGGCTGCGTAAGTGTTCCTGGCTGATACAGCAGCCTGTTAAATGCCAATAGGGTATAATTTCCCCCTGTAAATAAGGTCCGCTTCTCTTTTTTGGCATGATTAGAAGAGTGTCTATTTTCTGTGTTCCATCAAATGTATATCCAGTCTGTTCCCTGTTCAAACACACACACACACACACAAAAAAAAACCAACTAGTGAAGGCAAGTGGGAAGTAAAATTAATACTTTAAAGTAAACTAACTCTAAGCCAGTTTACAGCTTGAGCTAAAAAAACCCCAGACACACACACACATCCACAGCCCACAATGCCAAGGCACAGTTACTATTACGATTTCTTCTCTGTATACATGTGAAAACCAGACATCTGTTACAAAGAACATAAGGATAATCCTGGCTGGCCTGAAAAACCTCCTTTACGAAGAGTATGTATTTTAAATATCAATATTCGGTGGTATTTAAGGTCTAGAACTACAGTGGCATTCAGAATTCTGTGTAAAACGTTCTAACCAGAGTCACATAAATCAGGGAAAATGACAGGCTGGTGTTTTAGTTAAACCAGGTTTTCAGAAATGGCTATGCTGGTTGTGCTAATTTCTTGGTTCATGTTACTTAACTACTTCCCTGTGATTTACTGAGGGGCAAGAGGGAGAAGGAGTCATTTGGCGTTTCATAAGGGTACAAAGAACCCTGTTTCTGTTTCCTTCCCTCCTCCCCGCCCCAGTCTCTCAAAGTATATGTATTAGCAAGCCAAAGAATGATATCATGGCGCTTTCATGCTGAAAGTGTACATTGTTCTCGAGTCTCCCTCCTCCTCTTTGGTCTGCTTTGGTAGAGTGGTGGGTTTTGGGGTTTTTTTGTGTGATTAAATTAAATACAGTGTTTGCGAAAGATGCTATAGAAAGTCATACATAAAGCAGCTCTGAGCATAAGCCCTGATTTTGGAGTCGGTGAAAACCTGGTCTGCGTGTATTGATAACTGTGTTTTATTATCTTACAGATTTAGGTATAATGTCACTAATTTGCTTAAGATTACTGTTTTACCAGCCTAATTTTAGAACACATTTTCCAACTAAGGAAAAGTAATAGCAAAGTGTGTGTGTGTGTGTGTTATTTGTTTGGTTTTGATTTTTTTTTTGTCAGATACTGTAATTTAAGTATTCAGTCTTGACCTAGCCCTGATTCCCTTGCAAGTAGTGAGGGGGGGCAGAGGGGAAATCTCTGTGGAGTGAAGTTGGTTCTCAATGCTTCAAAAAAATCCCATCAGTACAAAAAAAGGTACTAAGGACAGGTAAAGCTGCCAGTGGGTTAGGAGCACCTGAATATGTATGGAACAGCAGGGGAAAGACCTTTTGTTGAACGTGCTAAGCATCCCACTCCCTTCTTTCAGCTAGTGAAAAGCATTGCAAAATGTCCTTAATGTACCGAGTAAGCTTGTGATACTGCTTTAACTCCTCTGTCTTTTCCCTACTGTGGTTTCAATTTTGCCCAAAAAGCTGGCCTGAGCATTAAGCCAGATGAGATGGCTTCAAGCTCAAAGCTTTATACTGTTTAATATGGTGTCTGTGGTATGAAATCTTTGCTGTAGGAAATGCGGAGATCGAGTGTTTGATCCAGGTCTGGCAATGTATCTGTATCTGTATAAAAGGTTGGTCAATTAATTCTTCAGTAAAGCCAGGAGTCTGGCTGCATTTGGCTTAGAGCCATCAAGTAATTTTTTGCAGATTCTAGTGAATATTAATATATTGCCATTTAATACTTCAGGAATTGTTATATAATATCCCCATTTTGCTAATAGTGAAGTAAAGAATCCTATACAAAAATAAGATTATACTGATCGTGAGAGGTTATGTTGACTTGAAAATAGAAATCATTACATTTTTACACTGTCATCTTCACAAGAGGAATTCACTCATGTTTCTTGGCTGTTAAAGATTCATAGTAGTTGCTTAGGAGATATTTTGAGTAGAAAATGATGTGGGAAAAACTTCTCAGAACTAGTGCTTAGCATTAGCAGTGCTGGTCTAAGGGGAAGGTCTCTGTTGCTCTGTCTCCATCCAGGGCTACTGCTTGGGGTTATCAGTGACCATGTAAGAAGTTAAAACCAACAGTCTAAACCTAACAATTAGTTTCCACTTCCAAGATTAACGTAATAACAAAAACTGCTTTAAAAGCAAAGTCTTGTTAGAATGAAAGCTAAAACTAGCTTAATAGATTATCCAGCCTGAAGACGTTTTGTTTTACAACATGCAATTCTTTGGCTTTAGTCATTGTACAGAAGTGGAAAAAAATGTTATGAAAATATTTTATGAACCAGTTGACTTGCCACCCAAATACATATGTTTGCGTTTAGGAACTCTGGTCTGCTTTATACACCACGTTACCTGGTGTACTTTGCGTATTTTATGTGAAGGGTGTGTGTGCATGTGTGTGTGTACACACACCTACACACGGTTGTGTACAAACACACATGTCACACTGTATTAGGAAAAACATTTTCACCCAAAGGGTTGTTAAGCATTGGAACGGGCTGCCCAGAGAAGCGGTCAAGTCCCCATCCCTGGAGGTATTTAAAAGATGGGCAGACAAGGTGCTCAGGGACATGGTTTAGTGGTGGGATGGCAGGGTTAGGTTAACGGTTGGACTTGATGATCTTAAAGGTCTTTTCCAACCTAAACGCTTCTATGATTCTATGATCAATGAACCCATAGTCCTCTGACTAAAATTCATCTGACATCAGCTCAAAATCCATCAAAGAGCGGTGGTACCCAGCTGCTGCTTTGGTTCCCTGAGCGATGGCTGCAGTTCAGGTTAAGGCACCAGGCAGATGCTGGTCTGGAATGGCAACTCAGCCTGCAGATTTGCTTACCGTGTGCACGCTTATGCACACTCCCAGGTGTAATTCCCATGTCAGCTGGGTGGTTCTGTGGTTCCATAGAATCATAGAATGTTTTGGGTTGGAAGGGACCCCTAGAGGTCATCTAGTCCAACCCCCCTGCAGGAGCAGGGACACCGCTAACTAGATCAGGTTGCTCAGAGCCCCGTCCAACCTGGCCTTGAATGTTTCCAGGGATGGGGCCTCCACTACTATTCTAAAATTCAGAGTCCTGACTGTACTCTTTGTTCTTCCCATTTCCCTCATTTCTATGCTGTGCTCTGCGTTGGTGGTAGCTGTACGGCCAGTTGTGAACTTTGTAAGATAGAAGAATGAGAAAACAAATCAGTGCAAATCCAGAAATACTCTCCTGCCTTTTTCTTGGTGCTTGAAATTCACCACTTCTTCTCCAATGTTTACTGTGGATTTATATTTATTCCCCCAATCTCCCAAGCTTAGATATTTTCTTTCTGAGAAATAGCTCATTACTTATCCTGAAGACATCCTTACTGTCCTGGCTACACCACGAAAAATCCTGTGGCTTCAAGCAAGTTCAGGCTAGCTGGCCTTCTACTTCTGCACTTAAGATGGTCACCTAAATGCACTGGCTGCCCTGAGTGTAGCCCCGTCCTTGTGGTGTCATCTAACCCTGCCAAATTCCCACCTTGAAGAGCAATCTGTGAAATTGCAGTTTGACTTTTATTTTTTTGTCTCCTTTGCTTCAATATGTCTCTTTAAATATTTTATCATATTCAAGGACAGTGGTGTTCAATCTGCTGTATTTGCCATTTTGTGATATATATTATCTGGGTGTTTGTTAGACACACAGGCTGAATTAAAAGGGAGAACTCTGCCCTTTAAACATTTTAAATGTAAGAAGGGAATGTTGATTAAATCTTCTCTGTTTTGGCCCAGAATTGGAAATATTTATGTCTATATGCTACTTTCTAATCCAGTCACTGTTTTGCAGAATATATACACTACAGTGAAAAGAATCAATTAAAAGAGCACAAGGTGAGAGACACTGAGGTCTAAGATCAGTGCAAAAGGATTCAGTAGGAATCAATCTGCCCAGTGCCAGTTGGGAAACTGATTTCTCACAAACAGTACCCTTGAAGTAAGACCTGACTTTTTTCATAAGGTACATGCCACCAGGATCTGCTTCCAAGCAGATATGGCTGAGTAACTGTATTTAACTTGTCAGGCAGCTGCAGTGGATTTCTCTGCAGGACTCTGGGCGTGAAGACTGGCCTTTAGTATCTCATTTGAAAGGATGCACTCTTTAACTTTTTCTGCTTAAGTTTAGTATGTTACATTTGTAGAATTTCAGTATATGATTTCAAGAAGTCGAGGGTCATCATGCTTTGTGCTTAGATTATATATATATATA
>NW_009258765.1:204897-218331 GCF_000687185.1 Egretta garzetta | reverse complement strand
AATTTATAATAATTTATTCACTGTGGATGGATTAAGGGACCATAATAAGGCTTTAAGGATTTAGCAGACCTGTAGATTTAACTAAGATTTTTAGGCACTAGAACAGTAGTTCCTTCTAGGCAGTTCTGACTATGTTTAGATTATGAAATAGATGTAATTTTGGACACATGGGATTTCTTGAATGTCCAGATTGAGTGTACAACTAGAACCGTTGGGGATTCTCTTCTGTGGGAAGCTGAAAGTAAGAGGAGAGATAATGTTAAAAAATAAAACAAAATCTTGCTTTCTCATGGATTAAGATGTGGCCAGGGCACACCATACAGGTGTGGAGCATAGGAAGCATGCTTTCTACCCCGCAGTTCAGATGGAGCAGCAATGAATGAGAGGGACTATTTGAGAAGGCATTTCACCCAAGAATGTTTCCACAGCTTCTCAGGCTTTACTGGAGCATCACCTGATTGCCTTAATAGGAAAAATAAAAACAACCCAACTCCCAAAAAACCCCAAACAAACAAACAAACCACCCCAAAACCCACGCATGCAATCATAAAAATAGATGTCATCACTGTGCAAGGTCATCTTGTAAATATTCATTAAATTCTCTATTGGAGCATTATCAAAGTAAAATCCATTGTACTGACAGTAAGCAAAAAGCACTTCTCGGAAGGGAGTGAAATCTAAGGATGAAGTATTGAAGTATGCAAGTGCCCTTGCGTACTTCATCCTTGCATACTGGTTTCATCTCAAGGTAGTTCTTACTTTTGTTAGAAAGACTTCTTTTTGTTGTTGTTGTTTTTTGTTTTTTGTTTTTTTTTTTAAAAAAAAGTGTTTTCCATAGTTCCGGCTGTTGAAATCACGGTTAAAAAGCATACATGCAGTAGAAGTACTGTTTCTGTCTCTATCTTGTGTGCAGTCACTCTTTCTCCTGCAATGTAGGACTAAATGGTATAAAATTGATTTGTGCTTCCAAGTAAATGAAAACTGGTTTGTGTACTCTAAGACAAGAGAGTCACATATAGTCTAGCTGTATGCAAACTAGCAGCAAGGAAAACACCTTTGCCAGGAGAGTCAGTTCTAAATCAGAAACAAGTTTACATATTGAAAGGAAAAGGATAGAAACTCCAGGCTACTCTGTTACAGTCATCAGTGCCTTTTTGGCAACTAGCACATTTTCCCATTCCAAGATCTTTGCCAGAACCTAAAAAGATCTTTCTTCTGGTATTTGCGGAAAGATATAAAACTGATGAGTGCAAAGAGATCCAGCATACTAGAATATATACAGCAGGGGATTTCCATGCGACTAAATCTAAGTGCCGTCAGGTTACAGCTGGCAGCTATCAAAACTAAACTAAATTGCTAATACTAACTTTAAATAACTCATTCCTGTGTCAAGAGAGTTATCAGAGTCCTAAAATTATTAAATACCCCAAAGAAAAAGAGCACTACATGAAAAAATCCGTGTGCTGTTTAAGTCTGATTCCTTTTCCCCTTGAACCCATCGGTTCTTTACCTTAACTTCCACACCAGGGAAGTGGCTCTTTTTTGGTAGCACTCACAGAGCTTAAACAGGTTTCAGGTTTTGGCACCTGGTCAGCCACTCACGAGTGTCATGAAAATACAGTACAGTGAACTGTCCTAGAATGCATTCCAAAGATAAACTTGGAATTCTGCAGAACAAAAGTGATAGTATTACCATGATTTTTTCCTGGATCCATCCCGTGGAAAAGTGAGGATTAGGCACAAAGTTAATATCAGATGTGCTGTCAAAGTAGGGCTGAGGAGAACAAAAACATCAGTATTTTCTTTCTTATCGCCCAAATTTACCGAGCTGGTAAATCTTGGCAGTTTCATATCCATAAAAAATGTATTGTCTGCTGTCAAAACAAATAAAAAATCAACATTACGCATCAAACTGATGTGATTTCAGCTGATTTTCACTTTGAAAGCAATGCCTGTAAAAAACAAAAACAAAAAAACCCCCAACTCAGATGATTCATAGGTGTACAGTTTAGAACACCAGAAAGATTTGCTAATGTTCCTGAGAACTGAACTGACTGTAATTTGTATGTTCATTACGGATGGAGTAAAAGTGTAAGACTATATATCGGGTGCTGGTAAGGACATCCAAAAATGGGTGTAAAGACTGTGGCAGAGTAGTTATGTGGGTCAAATGAAATAGTCAACTTCAAGATGTAAGATTCATACATTTTGTAAGCTGAAATGCAGATCCTTCATTTCTCTATGGCGCTATAATTTCAGAGTAAACCCATTTTAGGTACAAATGCATTGGAAAATTGATTCAAGATGGCTGCAACTGCTAATGTGAGTCCAGAAAGAAAGGAAAAAAGATGGAGCAATAAATGTTGGTAATAGTGAAATACTGTGCAGCCATGTTGTCATATGCTAACTTGTGCTTATGCTACTCTCTTCAATGCAATTAAATCGCCTCTGATTTGCATTTGGATGGCTGTCTTTAGAAGCTGGGAGATTTCCTGCTTTCAGATTGTACCAGGAGTAAATTTTGTGCACTTGATGTGCTAGTTTAAATTCTCCAACCGTTTGCACTCTTCTCCAGTTGTACCTGGTGGGTAATTTCCAGCATTATTTATTATTTTACCAAATTTGACCCGAAGACTTCCATGCAAGCTGCAGTCACTTGAACTATGGTGGATTTGAATTTAGATAATATACTACAGATTGCACTTGACTGGATTTGGCTCTATAGCCAAATATTTGCATCTATAGTCAAGACTGATGATTGCAGTCTCAGATAAATAATTTCTGGTCTGTAATATCTTAATTTTACTTGAAGTTGTTTATTCCATTCAGGTTGTTTTCACAATTTTTTAACACATTAGTATAGCTTTGGTTCGTTACTTACAATGTTGCTTTCATAGATTTGCAGTGACATAATTTCATTCCAGCGTTGTAACATCATACCCCATAGACTCACACTGACATCATTTTGAAAACTTTGAGAGGATGCTTTGTACGGTTTAAAGGAAATTAAGCTTAAGTATAAACATTATTGAAATTATGCTACCCTCGTTCTCCCCTCATTACCACAGTGTAAATTAGAACACATTTTAATGAAACCCATGGAGCAAAAAAAGTTTATTTCAGGCCTGTTCATTTAAAAGAATAATCTTTAGTCTTAATTCAAGCAAGATCTGATAAAATAATCTGTCTCTAGATAGTTTCCAAATGTAATTTTCTTGGTTACGCATGTAGCTCTGTTGATTTAAAAAACAGGGGATGGAGGTAGGAGGCAGTTTCCAAATCTCAGCATCTTACTTTAGGACATCTGTGACTGTTTTCATCATCTTGGTGTTGCCCTAAACTGTTCATATATAAGACTGTGGAAAACAGATCTTGAAATTTTTGTGTTCTTTGTCTGTTAGATCTTAGCTAAAAACTTGTGGGCTAAGGTTTCCAGCATAATGAAGAATCACAAAAGAGAAGGCATCTGTAGCCCTCTATAGGCAGCCAACCAATATCTTGGGCTACCTGTGCTTTGTACGGGTTTTCCAAAGTATCTTAGAGAATCATGACAGTTCTTGTGAATAAAGTCAGTCAGCGACAGTTGCAGGAATGTTATCTGAATATTGCCAGCTCACAGGCATTTTTATTGTAAGCCCTCTATTGTAAACCTCTAAGTTCTAGGTGCTAGTAACCAAAAGATTCTTCTTTGAGATAATTTTCCCATAAAAGCTATAGATGTGCCACTTTTAGTGATAGGTCAATGCAAGCAGCTATACTGCAGGATGGACTTGGCAGTGTACTTAGTGCTTGGCATCTTAGGTTTCTTAAATAATGTTTATTCCTTTACTGTGTTATTTAATTCCAATTTACATAAAACTATTTTTTTTATTTAGACTGTACCGCATAAGTAAAGGCATATTACAATCTGAAAAGAATTTGAGGTGGAATTTGACAATAGTGAGAACATCATGTTGCTGAAAGAGATAAAGGTCGTTTTTTTTCCTATGAATTAGGATAATTATAATGCAGAGACTTGCTGGCACTCAGGACTAAGATGTAGAGGTAGTGTAAAAGAGAGTGAAATAAAATACACAAATGATGCATTTTTCAAAGACAACTGCTGTACAAGTAAAAAAGCCGATATAAACCTGGATTGAAATGAATCAAAAGTAGTTGTTAGCATGAGTGTATGATGTACTGATATTCAGTATAATTATTGTTAAATATCAATTGTTAGCTACTTTCTTTTCACCAGGTACATGACAAATTAATAGAGGAAATACGGATGCATGTATATTGTGACCTTTAATCTAAAACGTTGGTCAGCTCTTGGTTTTTACTTTAACATGCTCTGCCTACAGGGTTTATGAATCTTGGAGGGCATTTTTCAAAAGGGGAGAAAAGGGCACCCAGTTGAATGGAGCTGTAGAGGTAAAACTGTATAAATTTGGGAGAAAAAAAAAGTCTTTTTCTCTTCTAAATATTCTGTCATTATTCATACTTTTGTCCCTGGACCCTTCATTATATACATGACATACTCCAGATGAGGCAGGAGTGGCATCAGTCTGGAGCCCAGAGTTCCTTACTGCTTATCCTAAGTCGTGAGGGTGTAAGGTGCTTAATGCAATGTGGCGCTTGCCTGCAACTCATCAAGGGAAGGAGGTGGAGTCTGGAGTGGTGGAAATAGTCCAACCAGAGAGCGCGTGAGTGGGAGGAGATGGGATTACAGCTCCTGCTGCACTACACCATGGGGGGAAGCAATCGGAGGCCAAGCCTTCACTCCATGGTCCAGAATTTTTTGGAAGAGAGTCAGACTAGAATATCTGTTTCAGTGTATTGGGGATTAATTTACATCTTTATAGAGCTAGATTATGCTACATAGTTTTTTGGGCAAACTAACCAAGTTACTTTTTAAGATGTGAGTGTCAGCTACTCTACAACAAGTGTTCACGTGCAGTCTTTCACCTTATGGTAAATGTTAAGCAATAGCCCCTACAGCACTGGTACAAAAATTATATTGCACCTATTGAAGGAATATTCTGGCCTCAGAATAGCAGAGCGCTAGGAGTCTGGGGCGAGAACAGTTCCGTGTTCTTCTCCTTGCCAGTTTGGAGTACTGGATTGCCGTGGGGCACTTGTAACGAGAAGGCTTGTGCCCTTCTCCGTTCCTGTACTTGTTTCTTTGTGCTTCCATTCTTGGGCAGACTTTAATTTTCTCTCACCTATAACGCAGGGAGCAAATTTCCCTAAAGTTTGCGGGTTGTGGAAAGTGAAAGAAAAAAACCATCCTGTAGAGGAAAAATGGAGGAAAAGTGGATGGATTAAATTATTGAAATGTAACCCGCCCTTAAACATGATAAATGTACCTTACTGGTGTTTACTAATTCCTGTTGCTATTAGAAGAGATTTTGTAAGCAATATCCTCAATGTAGCCGCATTTTAATGAGTCTTTGTCATAGAGAATAGTATAAAGGAAGAGTTTCCTTCTAACAGACCGTATTGTTACATATATTTAATGATGGGACTAGACAATAGCATGTAACCTTTTGAATTAGTCAGAAAAAAAGCCCAATGAATTTCTTTACATCTCTATTCTAAGGGTCACTAAGCAACCAAGGACAAATGGTTTTATGTCTGTCTGTCTGGTATATTGTATTGCTTTTAAAAGCTTTTAAAAAGAACATTAGTTCCTTGGCACAGGAATATAAATGGATTTTAAGCATATTACTGCTCCCCTTGAATAATTTCTGGGTTTTGGCATGTGATCTCCCCAGGCCTGTGTAGTCATATGACTGGGGCTTTCCCAGTTTTAAATTTCTCACCTTAATTAAACTTCATAATTATCATCAGTGCAATGCATTGTGTTGGTGGTGTTCTTTTGAGTTTGTTGATTTTTTTTTTTATTTTTTTTTTTTTTTTTTTAAATAAGCTGCAGTCACAGTGAGATAGGGGCTTGAAAATTGAAATTGTGCAGTGTGGTTGGTGCATCTTTGGACACATGTAGGTGGCTCGAAAGTTATGAGCACAGACCAATTTCATCTGCAAGTGTTCAGTGAGGAGTCATGATAATGTGTGTGTTAGTCTTAAAAACAGTTTTTAATTTCAACTATAGCTACCCTCTGACTGGTTTACATCAGTTATTGGAAATTGTACTTTCTAATGGTGATGTTTTATCCACATATATTCGAAGATCCTATCTTTGACTAGCTGGCCAGCCAGTACGCAGAAGAAATGGAAAAAATAAGGCTTGTTATACCCAGCCTAGAGACTTGGAAGTATAGGATTACAGTATATTTACTTGCTGAAGGTCATGCAAAAAGTATGTCTTAAGCTTATAATTAAACCTACATCTCTCTCATAAATTTGAGGAAGTGAAATGGTATTATAGTCACTGTATATTATTTACTCCTATGGTTGGATCAGACACCCCAGCACTCTGCCAGTCCTGAAAGTAATGCCATGAAGAGGTAAAAAGTCTGAGTACTAAAGGCATTATTGAACGTTTCATGAAAAAAAAATTCTAGGCAACATCTGCACCTGAAAGTGTAGTCTGAGAATGTCCAGAAAAATACAAATCTTACTGGCATTCTTTTGTTGGGGCCCTCACTGCAGAGTGCTCTGTAGGGTTCTTGTTTGAGTGTTAGTGTTTCTTTGCTGGAAAAAGAGGTAATGAAATAACTTTGTATGTAAATTCCAAAGACAGTGTTGTCTCAATACAGCACAGACTGGAGGCAATACAGAGACGCTGCTAGATGCAGCAGTGGACGTCATGGTTTTGAGAACTTCCCTTGGTACAGCAGCAAGCTTTTCATGGTAGGTATCTAAGCCCAGCCACACAGCAGGAGCTGTTGCCATCGCCTTCAGGTTCAGTATAACAGTTTTTCTGTGGTGATGGTTACTTGTGACGTAGTTGAGCTTGTGGAAATCAAATATGTGGATACAGAAAGAGAGAAATAATCTTTCTTCAGAAATGTCTTCAAACTAAAGGTAAGTGTGAATGGCAACTGAAAATAAGGACATGCCTACCCTTCAGGCATCTGTGCTTGGAACAAGGGGTCTGGGCTCTGGCTTAAACCCAGAGACAAGATTTTCCTCTGTTTCCAATGATCAAACAGAAATGATATATTTTGTTCCATCCTAGGAGCGTACAGTCTTTGTGGTCTCTCTCTCACAGCTAAGATAACGGCACATTGCCATTGTGCAGGCCTCCTTTCTCCAGTCTGTAAACCACCTCAGACTATTTTCTTTCCTTTCGCTTATTTGATAATGTCAAACCAACTGAGGCAGGTACTAATACCAAATGAGCTCACAGACTGCTAAGAATTATCTAAAGTCAAGGTACTGGTTATGCTGATCAGTGCAAAGACGTCTATAGTGTCAAACATTTTTTAGTTCTTCACAAAGATAAATCTGCAAACATAAAATACATGGCATTCAGTTCCTTGTAATCTGCTAGGGCATCTGGAGATCTTTAGTTTCCATTAGTATTCATTACGCAAGCAAGTGAAAAAGTTCCAGCTATCCTATCCTTTGTGAGATCTCCACTTGTCCTGAACATCCTTTTTTGTTCCTTTTTTCTCGTGCATTTAATTGATTGTGGTGTTTGTCTGCCTCCTTGTGATTTTCTTTATAATTGCAATCCTGATGTGTTTGGTGGGTTTGTTTTAGTGGGGTTTTTTGTTGGGTTTTTTTTGTTGGTTTTTTTTTTTTTGCACAGGCCGTGCTAAGCAATTGAATTGTATTGTGATGACTCTAGGCATGCCGTCTTTTATGTATTAAGCACGTAAGAGTGATGCCCTTGAGAGACTCATTAATGAACAGATGAGCATGATCCCATACTTAGTCATCAATTTTTGTTCGTGTAAGTGATAGCTGATGCTATCATACCTTGCCATTGCTGACTACGTTTTTGATCCTGTGATGCTGTAAGACATTACACTATCCCAGAAGCTGACTTCATTTTGTGTATGGCTTTTTGCTACTTCAGGCAACAACACTTTGTATTTTCAGTAATGTTTATTTGTAGCATGGGATGCACAGCTATGAAAAGTAGCTGTTTGACTAAAAAGGGGATGAAAATAAAATGGTTAGACTAGATCCAACTGTAAAAAGATCCTGAGATTTGGGAATCCTAAAAAATTATTCTGTTATATGTCTGTTTGTTTAAAGGTTAGGACAGAGCGATGATGTTTTTACAACTCTTCGGTTTGCAGTGTAAGCAAATATTCTGGTTTATGACTTAATTACCATTATATGTTCCGGTTTTATTCTGCAGTGAAGTCTGCAGGACCTAACCAAGATCAAGTCTCTCATGTTAGACATTGTAAAATCTCCTAATAAAAGCTGATTCTGTTTAGATTTTCAGATGATCAGGTTAGACAAAGTAAGTGGAAGGGTAGTGAAAGAAAAAAAGAGTGTGTTCATGGAATTAATTCCTCAAGGTCATGAAGAAGGTCAGTCGTACAAACTGGAATAATGGCCAATTACGCATCCAGTTCTTGATCCATCCTGTTTCACTGACCCGCTTGGACCCAAGGTCTGTGGAAGCTCAGAAAGTCAGCTAGGAAGAAATGTTTAAAAGCACCAATTGTTGGGGTTATGCTTTAATGTTGGGGTTTGTGGCTTGAGTTTTTTCTTCTAGTGTGCTATGACTTTGGACTTGACATGTTAAACTGCAATTCTAACAGCCAACTTGAGGACATTGCCATACCTATCTCAGCTGAAATTGATTTTGAAAGTTGGGTAAATCAAAATCCCTTAAACATAATTTTAAAATTGATGGGTCATGATTTTTACCCCTAAAGTAGCTGGCAGCATTTTATTTCAATAGGAGGCAAAAGATGGGCGTATTATTTTTCAACACAACATGGTTTAAACTGGAAGAAAATCCAGACACGCAAGCAGGGAAGGAATGAGGGGACCACAATTATGGGGACCAGTATGAACTGCCTTTAGATGTTGGTGGCTTAAAACAGCTGCTAGTGAATCAAAGCCTATGTGAAATGCAGTTTGAATTCCCATTGTTTGAGGTAAGGTAAGAGATTTCACCTTCTGGCTCTGAGCAATTTGTGTTTGTGAACACTTTATATCAGCATCTCTGTGTGATAGAAAAAAATATAGTTACTGATACTGAAAGCTTTATTTTTGCAAAAATATTTTCAGCTATCTTACTCAAATGTTTTTCTGCTCAAGGACTTTCCAATCTCCACAACATGCCTGATTGTCATATGCTTTAAGTGGAGTGAATGCCTTCTAATAATGAAATTTCCCTTCTTTCTTCCTCTACGCTTGTGAGAAACTGCATTTGCCTTAGTTGCTTCTCTGTACTTAGAGTAAGCTCCTGCTGCAACAGTGCTTCCGAAAGCATTCTTTTAGGTTTACTGTCTGTAGGGCTCGGAGCCTCTCTTGTCCACTGAGGAAGATAGTGGTTTGGGGAAAATGGCCTTCAGTCACTTTTGCGACAAATATTACAAAGCTCACAACTGCAGGAAATTTATTGCTGGGTCTGCTATAGTAATAGCCCTGAGGATATGGATGCACAAAGAAGGAAGCAAATTAAACATTTTAACTCCGTCTTCTGCATGAATCTTGTGTACACTTGAAAGTAGCTGTTTGAGGCAATTCAGAATGTTTAAAAAAACAAAAACAAAAAAAATCCAGGCAGAGTTAGGGAAACGTCACAGGTTGCTGCAGTTGGATGCGTGTGATAAGTCAAATCTATCTGTGCTAGACTTATAACATGTCTGCATCACTTATCACAGGCACATCATTTCCATAGGCAGGCAGTGAGAATTCTGTAGATGAAGGTGGGTTTTTTTTTATTTGTTGCGGGAAATACTTTCTTTTATTTGACTGGTTTGAGGCAGTTACTCAGAAAATTAGGAGAGACAGAATGAGTCTTGAGAAAATAGCTGGAAAACAGATGGCACTTTAGGGTTCAAAAGAACATTTTCATGTACTTCTGCAATGCTATAACACGAGCGTGTTCACATGCAACCCACGCACATTTGCATGGTGAAATCCTAGATTCGCTGAATTCAGTGGCAAGATCTAAATGGATGATCATTCTGTGCACGAATACACTCTGTAAATGACTTAATATCCTTAAAGGAATGTAAATTAGGAGAATCTTGGTAGTCTGGGTAAAATTAATTCCTTTTGTACTTAGAGAGGTTTCTGTTTTAAATTTTTGCACTGTTTATAAGCAGGACTCATATTTTTATTTCTCATTAGATTTTGCCTCTCTAACTCATTCTGAGTGGTATCCCACTGCTCCAATATATGATTTTGGTGGTATTCCTTGAGGGGTAAAAACTTAACTTTAGAAAGTGAGATAGAATTGTCTCGTAGCTATTTGTTTTTAAGGGAGACTTTCCAAGGATCAAAATGCTAATAGAGACATTAACGATCTACAATTAAGAAAATTGTTGGTTTTTTGTTATTCAAAGGTAAGAGTAAAGCCTTTTTCTTCTCTTTAAGCACTCAGTTGTACATTTATTTTGGCAGCCTCATGCTTATGTTTTTAAAATGTTTTTTCTGAATGACAGTTGTCTTATTTGATCTCAGTACATCTGGTTTTCCATGTCTCCCTCCAGAGACAGCATTTGCCAGTTTACACTTTCACTTAACCTCATAAGCTCTGCCTGATTTATTTCTCTGTATTTAATCGGTTTGCCATATCTCTTCTGCTGAGCGTTGCATAAAAATATTTCTTATGAGTCACTGCTGTAGCTAGAAGCAACTAGAATTCTGTTAAATGTCCCGCATTTTGGTTGATAGGGAATAGGTCTGCTTTGTGGCTGGCCCACCCATAAATATCTGGAGGGGAAGCAGCAACAAAGTGTCACCTTCATTGCCCTCGGAGTCAACCATGTGCAGGGTCTCGCCCAAAGTTCTTGGAAATGCACGGTCCCTTTACATACAAACACCATTCTGAACATGGCTCCCACATCTAATTAATTTTCCTTGACATTATTCCTTCTTGCCCAAGAAATAAAAGCCTCCACTTGTCAGAAGTTCACTTGTCTCTTAATGAATAAACAAGCATGTTTACTTCTATCCGCATCTGAGTCATTTCTCGCACACAAAGTGCTCGCCTACGCAGGATGCTTTTTTCAAACAGCAACCGAGGCCTGGTGTTAATTAGGCACCAAACGTGTACTATTCCCAAATCCTATAAAATTGTGTCAGACAGAAGCTAAAAGTAAGGTTTGAGGGAAAGTTTAATCAAAAGTGAGAATCCCAGAGGTTCAAACTCTCGTGTTATTTATATCAGTACACCAAGATGTATCTTGATTTCAGTTACTTAGGCAATTCAGTTAGCTTGAGCAATTTTTTCAATGAGTCTGCTCTGTCATGAAAACAGAAGTAAAGACTTCAATTTCATGAAGTGCAACATTTGTGCTACAGACAATACTTTAATTTGACCTTCCCGAGTGCTTTCCCTTTGTAAAAAGGTTTTATGCAGCTTTGCCTTTTCCTTAACCTCCAGAGGCCAACAGGCTGTTGACCTTAAGGTGTCTATGCCATGCAGGATTTATGTGGCTGTGGTTCACCCTCTAAGCCAATTCCTGGCTTCTTTGAGTATATGAAAAGTGGCTAAACTCCTGTCCTGTTACAATCTAGAGCTTTGCAAATGAGGCTGGCTCCCTGCACGTGTATTCAATCCGGAGCTGAACCAGTGGAACAGGCTATTTTCTTCATTAGTTTCCATCCACACACATTAGTGTTTTATGCCATTATACCAAGCATATTTGCTTCATCTCTTGCCAAGAACAAATAGAGGGAGGAGGTTGCATTTTCACAATATGAAGGGGGGAAAATTCCAGTTTCCTTGCTTAATTATTTCTTTTCCAGAAGGTGAGATGTTATTTCGTGCAATCTAAGTATGTCTAATGGTAGAATGATTGTGGAAATGGTACTGCTCAAGCTGGGACCTCTATACTACACAACTCTTTGTTCCTCAGTGTCTCAGGCTTAATGAAATCTTTCCATTCACTTCACTGTGCAAGTGGACTTTTCTTCTGTTCTACCCCATTCCTATAAAATTCTCAGTTTTCCTGACACTGCCTTCCATACGTGTCTTTGTAGGTATCTCAGGTTCTGATGTCAGGTAGCATGTGCAGTTCTCTTGGGCATTGCTCTGTAGTTTCAATCTCTACCGTCTCTTCAGATGACAGCGTGTCAGCTAAAAATCATCTCGATGCTAGATCCCATAGTATATGGGACAGTGTTGTCAGTCACACTTCCAGTTTGTCCCTTGAGTCATTACATTTGTCTTTCGGTAGTTTGAGGAATTACTGTTGCCCTGAGACCTCCCTCTCCATCCTTTACAATTCCGTATCTCACATCAGCTCAGGGTTTCAGTGTGCTCTTTGAGTCTTACTTATTGTCAGATGCCTGCTGAAAAGAAACTTTCTTTCCCCTGGCTCTTAAGTACTGCTGCCTTGAATGTTTCAGTGGGTGTTTCTGGGTCACCTATTTATCATCTTGTTCATCCCCTCATCCCTGGGACACCCTGTTTTATACTCTCCCATTCTGTCACCACCCTGCTGTTAGTATACTTCTGATAAATCCACAATTGCTGATCTTTCTTGTTGCCCACATACGCTGTTGGATTAATTTGCAGGAGCATTGTTTTCAGCCATTGCTGTTGCCCCTTCTGGGAGGCGGGGTGCTGTTCTAGTATGATCTTCTACTGAAGTATCAAATGGAAAAATTTTCTGGCCCATCGTGCCCAGTACCAGAGTGAACGTGCCATTTGCCTGTTCTCTGACTGCTTTAAGTGGCGGTCTTGGTCCTAGTTATTCACTATTATTTCCCTTGGATTGTGTGAGGCTTCAGTCATCTACCATCTTATTTGTTCTGTTTTCTTAGACACCCCATGTCTTCATGCTCAAATATATGTTTCCTGCCTTCTTTCAGACCATTATAAACTGCCCACTTTGAGCAGCTGTTCGTTATAAACCAGGATGTAACTAAGAAGGCATCTCAGCTTTTCCACATATGTACCTCTCTTGGTATTTGGTTTCTAACCCAATTACATGCTAGTTTGCTGAGCTGTGACTAAATCTAAATGAATTTTTGTTTTCATTTCATATTGCTGTGATGCTCAGTAGGAAGAATTTGCCTCCTGCAGAAGCAATAAGAGAGGAGAAGGATTTAGCTCTATGTAAGGGTAAAAGGCCTGAGATAGTTGTTTGCACTGTCCCCAGATTTTTAAAGGGTTATACAAGTTCCACTTGCCTTCCTGTTAGGGGGAATTTACAATCGTGTGTTAATTATATGTCACTTAAGCAGTGTTGGAGCATTTTAACATTCTTCAGCAGGTGACCAGGTAATATAAGTCATACCGGCAAAGTATGTTAATGTATGAAGCCTTTGGTTTTGAGCTACATCAGTCTGATTTCAGTTGAATCACTAGACGCTTATTTTTCTGCCTCTCTGCCTTCA
>NW_009258765.1:183373-204881 GCF_000687185.1 Egretta garzetta | reverse complement strand
TCAGCAGGACAGAGATGTCTTTGGTTCCCAGTTGCATCATCAGTCCTGTGCTGAATATGTGATATCTTATGACAGTGTTTCATAAGCACTATAAAGAAAGAGTTTTGACTGATAAGGTAGTTTAACAATTTGGGTAAGTATTGGAAAAATAAATCTAAAAGTTGTGAGGTGGAAATCTCAAATTAGGTTCCACGATTCTCGAGCAGGAACTTGCAAATGGAACAAAGAAGGTTTGAAAAGAAACTGTGTTCCATAGAGGCAAGGGTGTTCTCATTTCAGGTCTGCTTTACTTGCCCTCCTTTTGCTTAAGTTTATCACAGACAGGAGTATTTTTGCAAGTTGGAAGCAATTGCCAAATGGACAGTTGACAGGTGGACAGTCAATGTCAGTCTAGCACAAGGAGAAGTCATCATGCAAGCAAAACGACTGACTGATCAATTAAGTAAGGATGAGTTGGGAAAAAGCGTTTCACTTCATATTCTACAAGAAGAGAGCTCTCCGCAGTGTGATTTAGTGAGGTAAAAAAGTTGATGTTGTTATGCATCTTTTCATAGAAATATCTGTGAGATGAAAAGGAGAATGAAAAAGGAAAAGCTGCTTTGTAAGTAGTGGATTTAATTAAGAACGGACATGGTGGGTAGGGTTTTAAAGTCCTTATCCTTGGGGCTTTTTCAGAAAAGAAAAAAAAAAAACACCCTATTTTAGCAAAGGGGTCAAATTGAGATTTCAGAGAAACATGACCCAAAAGACATTTTTGAAGAATTGGATAAATTCCCATTGACTTCAGTAGGAACTGGATCAGTCACTTAATGAAAATGTTGTTTAACTGGTCTCATTCGGTTTTGCTTAAGTTTATCACAGACAGGAGTATTTTTGCAAGTTGGAAGCAATTGCCAAATGGACAGTTGACAGGTGGACAGTCAATGTCAGTCTAGCACAAGGAGAAGTCATCATGCAAGCAAAACGACTGACCGATCAATTAAGTAAGGATGAGTTGGGAAAAAGCGTTTCACTTCATATTCTACAAGAAGAGAGCTCTCCGCAGTGTGATTTAGTGAGGTAAAAAAGTTGATGTTGTTATGCATCTTTTCATAGAAATATCTGTGAGATGAAAAGGAGAATGAAAAAGGAAAAGCTGCTTTGTAAGTAGTGGATTTAATTAAGAACGGACATGGTGGGTAGGGTTTTAAAGTCCTTATCCTTGGGGCTTTTTCAGAAAAGAAAAAAAAAAACACCCTATTTTAGCAAAGGGGTCAAATTGAGATTTCAGAGAAACATGACCCAAAAGACATTTTTGAAGAATTGGATAAATTCCCATTGACTTCAGTAGGAACTGGATCAGTCACTTAATGAAAATGTTGTTTAACTGGTCTCATTCGGTTTTATTAGATTTCATCATGTTTCCCCTGAGACCTTTGGTGCATTTGTTAGTTAATCTGCTAGGAGACCAGGAGTTAACTTATGTACCTCATGTGGATGATTTTAATATTTGATTTTAATATTGATGTATTTTGAAGCTTGCAAGCATTATGTTGTGAGTATCGTTAGTGAGCCTTCTGGTTTTGTGGCAGAGTAATAAAGCTTCATCATGTTTCAAAAATCTCTCCCTTTGCCACTTAAAGACCGGCGTGTTCATGTTGATGCACAACAGTCTCAAGTCAACTTCGATTATCACAGAACACCCTGCGAGCAAGGGAGGATACATAAATAACACAGTCAAATGACTTAATACCTATAATGACCACGTTTATTACACAGTATTGAAGAACAAAGATCAGATACAACTCCAGCTTCCAAAGCTTCCTCAGTCAGCCTGGCAAAGGCCTTAACTGGCAGCATCATTTTGAGGAATAAGAGTTCAGGCTGGCCAAGTGTCTGATCTTTTCATTAACATCATCAAAAAGAAGACGTGATTTACAATCTGGCAACGCCTCTCAGCTTTGAGACCACCAGCCATTTTACAAAACCCATGAAGAATTACATGTTTCAGGTCGGCTTTGAGTAAGCAAAGCAGAAGTAAGAAAATCCCTATATACTGTCTACCCAAATTCAGTACATTCTGTGCCAAGTTTTCAATTTATTAATTCCCAGTTTCATCCTTTCTGGAAAAAAAAAAGAATCCCTTAATCAGAGAGAAGCATCAATCTCATTGATGTTAAACTTCTTTTCTTATTGGAACTAATTTTATTTTTTTTTCCAATGACAAATGGAAACAGATACAATGTCCTATTAATTTTGGAGAAGGAATAGGAGACAAAAGTGTATCTGTTATTGAGTAGGCTTCCAAACTTTGGCGATTGGATCTTCATTTTATTTATATATTTAAACATTTCCATTTCTACTTTATTGCGAAATCTGTTAGTAGTTTTAAGTATAAAACAATAGGTAATGCCTATTTTATACTATCTTACAATAATACTCTATTACAATAATAAGTTATAGTACATAATATTGTATATTAATCTATCAGCTGCTATCACTTTACAAATGCTGAAGGATTTTTACATGATTTTGAGGCTCAACTATGTAATAGAAAACTGGCAAATGTCAGGGTAGGAAAGACAATCTAATAAAACCACAGTTATAACATAATTAAAAATCCCTTAATCGAATAGTGGCTGTTAAAGGTGCCTGTTGATTGCCCGTTAAACCTTACGAGTCTCTATTATGTGTTAACTTATTTGAAGATAGGTGGCTTTTTAAAAAAACCTAAGTCTCACTATTAATGTGAGTCTGATGTGTGTATCTGAAGCATTTTGAGTTGAATATGGTAAATGGTACCAAAATATGTTGTTGTACCCTAAATCTTTATTTGTTGTGTGATGATGCCTTTGGGCACCAGGCACAAATCCATATATATATATAGTGAAAGATAGCATTTGTGTTAAAGATTTCAGTATGGGTAATATATTGTGCCACTAATATTCCTTCTTTTATCCTTAGCACTCTACTATAATAACATTTCTTGCCTAGGAGAAAGCATGGAGATTAGAACTCAGCTCAGAAAGCCTCACCTACTAGATTTTTAATTTCAAACCAGATATGGATAACCGTAAAACCACCGTCTTCACAGTGGCTGACCTCCTAAATGAAAGTCCTGTCTGCAGAGAGATAATTCTATAGTCCTCTCTGATTAATTTTGTTTGGCTGAGTGAAGTGATAGCCAAATTCTGAAATTTCTGAGAAAAGCAGATACTGAAACCTGCCACTTTCTGTTCCATACTTCTCATGGTTAAATTGCCTTTTGGGTATTTACAGGGGCAAATGATTAGTTAGAAGCCTTTTATATTTGCATACACAAAGCCTGTGTGTTCTTTTGATCTGAAATAACTGTTGAAAAAATTACTCAATGTATTATAGGAGGCTTCTGATCTGTATTTTGTGTATGGCCTGGTCCATATATGCTTTAAAGGCTCTGTTGGTGCAAACCTCTATGGCCGCCTCACCTGGAAAATCTATCAGGCTTCAGGATACCAGGAGCCACTTAAAATCATTTTAGCTGGAACTACACTGGTACAATTTTTTATATCACCTATTGAAGTCAGTGCTTCTTTCAGTTCCCCCCACCCATTATGTCAGTCAATAGACATGGAGATTGTAAGTGTGGTGGTGTTGCTGAAGCGGTTGGGAACTTTATTAGGTTCTGCATGAAAACTGAACCCCTTGTTCAGTGGGAAACATTACTTGATACAAAGCAATAAAGGTTATTCTGCCCAAAAATGGAGATTTAGGGATTCTGGTGAATGCCTCCATTCTGGTTTATTTTCCACTATTAATATTTACTACAAAATCAGGAATGTTTGCATTTGATTTGTTCCAGGAATATGGACTTGAACCAATGAAGCTTATAAATCATTTATAAGGTATCATTCCATCCCATTCTTTGTTTATACAGTACAGTATAAGAAATCATTTCAATAAACTGAGTGAATACCTATTAATGTGGTGATACAGCCCAAGATATAACATTAAAATAAATTTCTTTATAATTCAGAAAGTGTGTTAATTATAAAACCCCACTCTAGCGCAGCTACAAATATTGTGACAAGCAATTAGTGTGCGCTCTTGACATCTTTTTTTAAAGATGAGCTTTTTCATAATGCTTTTTCCAGCTAAGTGCGATTAATTTAGTGTGATTTACTACATATAAATCCCTGAATATGAGAGGGTGATGTTAATCCAGCGAGCTGTCTATTTTCCATGTCATTACCCTGGTGTCTGTGGAGAGGGGAAGTGCAGGGTCCTTTATTGGGGTTTTAGGACGACAAAACAGAAACTCAGTGGAGGTCCTTAAACAAATCCATATGTAATGACTGGAGTGATACAAGTTGCATCATTTGGAACATTTAAAACTAGTAGACATAATCCAAACCAGTTTTGTGTAATCCTATATCAAGAGGGGGACTAGGCAAAATGTGACAATGAGGGATGACAAGGAAATATGAGGAGTGCATTTTTCCCGTTTTCAGGTGGGGAAAGATTTTTTTTTTTTTTTTTCCTTAATACAGTCAGATGATAGGATAATTCAGGTTGGAAGGGACTAATACACTGTTGCCTGCCAAAATACACATTAATATACTGTAAGTAGATTACTCCAGAATGGATGAATAATTAATATCTGGAACCGGCTACATAATTTGCACTTTTTCAGATTTGCAGAGTTGAGCCTTAATTTGAATTCCTTAAATGTGCACTTAGGCACATAAGTGAGTGCTTAAAAGTCTAAAATAAGCTTTATGGTTTATCAGACTCAAACTTTTCTCTAAGAAGACAACACACAAATTCAGTGACAAAAGGAGAATGAAAGCCAAGAAAAAGAATAGTTGGAGGTAAGCTTTCTAGCTCTCCATCTGCAAGCTGGTTTTGGTCCATATCCTCTTGGGAATTGCTCCCACGATGCCTTGTGTCCATAAGGGTGAACTCTCTGTATGTAGCAGCAGTAACGCCTCTTACAAAATGTATGCTGCAGTGGCTGTAACCTTTTTAAAATAGGAATGTATCTAAATCTAACCTGACTGGTGTTTAAATCTGATGGCACTCCAGGGTTTTGCTATGAATTTTGCAATGAACTCTAGAGATGAAGTTGCACAATCTCTGCTAACAAGGTATTTTTAACATCTCTAATTACATGGCTCGCAGCAATTAATCAGGAGACTGTTACACATTCCTGATGATGTTTTCGGGTCACTGAGTTCTCAGGGAAGTAGAAAAACTCCTTATAGCAACAGTTACTTACGAATTTCTGAAAATTCACTTCCCCATTTCAATGGATTTAGAAGACTTGGTGTGAATGTCTACTACTGCATTTACTGCTCAGGCATATACTGAAAATGAGTAAACTGTCAATATGATAACATTAATGATGATGGAAATATGAACCTGCTAAACATCATCATGAAGTACCACTAATCCGTGATCCACAGGGCAGTGCTGCAGCTCTTTTTCTTTTGTCGAAGGCCTTTGCACATGCTCATATCAGGTCTCCGCAAAACCTCCACAGAACAGGCAGGAATCCTAACTCCTGTCTGCTACGGGCTTGCCCCATCAGAGGCCAGCCGCTCTCAGCATGTGCCGCATGTCTGTGTAGTTTCCCTCAATTTCTTTTTTTATCAAACCCATTTTCAGACAAATTGTCAGACCTCTATCAGACCAATGGTCAGGGCCTGTTGTCCTCTTTTTGGCCAGCCCCCAGTCATGACCTCTTTGTATGGGGTATTAGCATTACCTGTTAACATGAACTTTTGGATGCTGTGGTGACTCTCAGTCAGGGATGTTAAACTAATACTATCAGAGCTTCTGTGAAGGCATACAGCTGGACAGGCTTCTCTGCACATTGCCAGTCTTTCACAGATCTCTCGCAGGGCCCTACCAGGCTAGACCTGGCTCCACATTAAATGATAGATGTGGGAATTTTCAGCAACCACCTTTAAGAGGACCTCAGTAACTGCTAAGCATTGGAATTGCTGAGGAATTTGAGGACTAATTTTGCTGGCTTTAGAGATTTAGCATTAAAAGGTTTTGCCATGAGAAGGAATATTTTGACACTTGATGGCACAAACCTTGTTCTCTGAAACAGTTGTGTCTCAAGTGCCGAAGCTATACTTTTTCCTCTTCCGTAGAGATATGCGCACCAAATTCCAAGAAGACTTCACCTTCTGTCAGCCACACTCACGAACCACAGGCTGCAAGTTCTCTCCTAACATCAGTTCTTCAGGCCACAGCTAGGAAGATGCTGAGGGAGACCATGGTCTCTAGTGTGGAGGAGATGTCCTACTCCGTGAAAATGTCCACGTGAGCTTTGCCCTGTGGAACAATTTGTCATTACTTGACAATACCATATTCTAGATACAGGCTCAGAGGCTTGCTGGGGAAGGGTGATAGCCCAGATCTGGGGCCCATTTCTGGTCCAAGTTTTGTACCCTTCTCTCACCTTCTTTTTACTAAGAACAGTGAGTTTTTAACACTTTACTAAGTTAGCTAATACTACTGAGATTTGAGAAAGCCTTTTTTTTTTTTTTTTTTTTTTTTTGCGTAGACAGGAGGGTAGATCATAGATGTAAATGGTACAGACAAGCTGGAGCAAAATGATTCCTAAGTAGCATCAGCTGGGGTTGCAGCAAAATCATAAAGTAGAGGTGCCATGTCTGAGTGTACCCTGTGTGTGTGTGTACTTATCGCAGGCCTTGAAGCCTGCAATGATGGTGGTGAGATGCTCCAGCTTGCCATGGGCAGTGGTCTGATATGGTAAGGTGGGTAAGTCTTAACAACACTGGGATTTCCTTAATGTTGACTTGTGATGTCTCTGGGGTCAATGTGAAAATACATTGATCTAGAAGCCCATTTCATGAGCTGAACACCTCTCAAAGAAGGGCCCCTAAATGCTAAGGTATGAGAAACAAGGGTTATATCTACTGATGACAATGAGTCTAAGTGCCTCTTATCCAGTAAAATTCAGTAATTGATATGTATTCAATTATCTCCTTTCCCAATCTCATTAACGTTTCACTTCTGGAGTGCAACATTTGCTTTGCACAGCCACTGGTGTGATGCACTGCGTTATTTTGCCTAACACCTTTGGATTTTATAGTCAATATTCTCTCAGTTTGTAGCCTACATTGTTTCTGAAGTTGGCCTAAAATCACACCAACTAATTCCAGGCTATGATTTGCTTTAGGTTGCTGTGTTTGGCTTCCAGAGCCCGGCCCAATTTCCTTTCGAGTCAGTAGGATTCTTTCCGTTGGCTTTTGCAGTACTTGGGTCAGATTCATAGCGTGTAATTCCTCCCCCGCTTCCCCTCCTGTCCCTGAAAAAGCCTTTAAGAAAGTTATAATATAATCTGAAAAATAACAATATTGGGCCAGATTTTCAGTTCCTATAAAACAGAATAGATTGTTTTCAAGTTAGTAAAACTATGCTCATTTACATGAGCTTAATATTTTTACATACAGCCTAATATCTCTTCAATAAGCCATAAAGCTCGCTCAACTTACTTATGTGAAAACCAGAACCATTTAGACTCTATTGCACTTTGATGCCAAAGTCATCTGCAACTACAGCTTAGTTCACCTAACTTTTATTGATTATTTTTCATGTTCTCTCTTGATAGAGCCGTAATGCGTACCAAACCCGTCTATGATTCCTCCTCTGATGCTCTTGTCTGGTCATCTGGTTTCTCATCTGGTTGCTTCACTATAGACTCAGCTGTTCTAACTTAAACACACATTCTAGAGGGAGCAGCTTTAGTGACAGCCCTGCTTCAAACACAACAGAAATAACGAAGATTTACGGCAGTCGTAAACATATGTTGGATTTTATTTTACAGAAGGGGCTTTCTCAGTTTCAGTTGGCTGGATAGCAGCGTGAAAATAGATGGATGTCATGAATTTATTTACATTGATAACTGACTAATAAACTTTATTATTGTAGAGTCCAACTTTTCCTTTCTCAGAGATCTCATGCCAAGGAAAACCTCAGAAAATCTCAAAGTTTCATCTTCAACTGAAGTATGTTGGGGAGGAAACTGCTTTTTCAGTCAGAAAGTAGAGCAAGTTATTCTTTTTTGGGTTTTTTTTTTGTGAGAAATCCTTTATACTTCTGTGAACCTGGAGCAATTCTGAAGCTAGGAGAATTATTCTGGATTTGTGCTGGTGTTACTAAAAGCAAAATATGGCCGTAGGAGTAAAACGGTGCTTTTGTGGCACAGCGCAGCATGAGCAGTGACTATCTTTAGGATGTTGGAAAACCCAGTCTCTATAGAAAGCAAGCATTCAACGAATTTTATAATAGCAGAATAATACAAAAAGAAAGAAAAAAGAGGGAAAAGACAGAAGATGTACATTTAACCTGAGCATCAGGAAATAACATACCAGCAGTACGTTTTATTTGTCTGCAAAGTAGTCCCTAAGGGGAGTTGAACCAAAGATACTTTCTGCTAACTTTCCATTCCTAACTCTAAATCAAAAGTCCAGATACTAGCAGTTCTTGGAGCGTGACCCCCCTGTGACAATATGTGGAAGCTGGAATCCAGTGACAGTTAACTCCTTCCCACAGCAGCATCACCTGTTGTAGTGGATCAAAGTCGGGCTTAAAATACCTTTTAAAGTCTTTGGGGCATTTCTCACATGCTTTTTAGACATTCAAAGAGGAGAAAGTTGCTAAATAGAATTCTGTAGGCTCTTTTGTCTCAAGGCTGTGTCACCATTTGAACTGTAGTTTTCAAACTTGATGTAAAAACCATTTGCTGTTTCCATGACATATTGTCCAGACTAAAGACTTGATTCAAATCTCGTAACGCTGAAGGCTGGTCGTAGCATTGTCAGTTCAAAATGAAGTCTTGAAACTAAAATGCAAACCTGGAGAGGAAGGAGAAAAAGTGTGATTGGTGAAGCTGTGAGTCTGATTCTGCTTTCATATTCATGCAAATCTAGGGAAAAAATTCCCTTGTGCGTAGCTATTGCAGAGGCCAATGCTCCTACAACCCGGAGCAGCAGCGCAGGCAGTCTCAGTAGCTGAGAGATGTTAATTAAACTAAGAGTACTTGAGTATGTTCTTATCAGGATGGATCAGAAATAACTTCAGTTTTCAGCATCTGTAAAGCAGAGTTTATTTCCCCCTGTGTTTCACATAAAAACCAAAATTTGAAAGCAGGAACAATTATTTCCTTTGCATTAAAATGTTCTCAGTGAAAACTTTTGGACAATATTTCATCTGCAGCTGCTTGTTCAAACGAAGAGTTTGATTCCTTATAAACTTACCCTGATTCTCAAACTGTAGAAAGTTGTACAGCTTTCCGTGCTCTCTTCACTCCAGGTGAATCTGCCTTCTCATGTAACTGAAGTCAAACCACATATTTTTAGGCTGAAGTGGGGTGTTTGTTGGTTGGGGTGGTTTTTTAAGAGTTACACTTTTGCCTTTTATTATCTGTGATTTTGTTTGATTGAGAATTTCCCTTGTTTTGTGTCTATGCTACGTGTACTAATCCGAATTGTGCTATGTTACAAAAGGCTTATGTGCCAACTAAGTCTCAACCGCAAATACTGCCAGCCCTCGAGGGCCTTTTGGAGATGAAGAGCCCACGTACACATCATGGCCATAAATCCAAATGTCGTTACCCAGAGTACGTTAAACATCGAGCATGCCTTTTACAGGGCCAATTTTTAATTTCTAGTGCTACGGCTAAATGATGGTTAGCATTTCACAAGATGTACTAATCAAAGCATTTCTCAACGCATGATTTCTAACGTGGCTTCTATAGAATATGCTGCTTTATGCTACCTCACTGGTATTTGTTTGACTGTTCTGTGTGAAGAACTGGTGAGAAATGACAGTGAAATTGCCAGCTGAACTCACAGGCGCAGACATGGGCGAAGTTACCTTGGTATTCGGTGAAAAATTTTATTTGAGTTTAGGCAGCCGATGAGTGTGGATCTGGAGGATATACATTAGAGCTAGGTAACTAATTTGGCAGTTTGATATTCCTCTCAATCCAAAATTGCTTTGTAGGTCAAGCCCCACTGTGGCTGGAATAAAGACAGCAGGCATAAGCAGTACTGAGCTTCCCATTAGTAAGATCCTGGGGAGTTTGCTTGTATTTTCTTTCACAATTCAGCATAAATTCAGGTATCTCCAAGCAGTCCCAGACACATTATTTCTGATGTCCCTCATTAGACTAATTTAATTACAACATTAGACTGTTCTAGTTAGAATGTGTGTTAGCAATCCTAAATTGTTAAAATAAATGGCACTTCATTTTCCTAAATAACTTTTTTGATATTTCAGGAGATAGAGGAGATGATTTTTTTGGTTGTTTGCCCTTCAGTACTCCTTTTATATAGATCCCTATCCTATAAAGAAAAGCCAGTTTCAAGACACATAAAATGGTGTCTTTACTAACTTATTTTCAAAAAAATTAATCTGAAAAACATTCATATTCATAGAATCATAGAATCATAGAAGGTTTTGGGTTGGAAGGGACCCCTAGAGGTCATCTAGTCCAACCCCCCCCGCAGGAGCAGGGACACCACTAACTAGATCAGGCTGCTCAGAGCCCCGTCCAACCTGGCCTTGAATGTTTCCAGGGATGGGGCCTCCACCACCTCTCTGGGCAACCTGTTCCAGTGTTTCACCACCTTCATTGTAAAGAACTGCTTCCTTATATCTAGTCTAAACACATGAAGAACAGGATCACTTTGTGCTACGGGACTAGAAAAACATATAGCATTGTTTACATAAAATATGAAAATCTTTAGTTTTAAATACTATCTCATTTTCTTACAGTTTTTTTTTTATTTACTTAGTAAATTCAAATAAAACCCATTCTACTCTTTCTTTTCTTTTCCTTATATTATAAAGCAGACTGCCAACATATGCCTGTGACTTTTAATTAAAGTAAGCACAGCTTTTGCCAGTAAAAAAAAAAAAAATGACTTCCCAGCGAATGGTTCCCTTTCAAGAGTTTTGGGTTTTTTTTCCTGTATATGTAATTTCAGATGCTGCACAACAAACATGTGATGGTTCGCGTTGGAGGAGGATGGGAGACTTTTGCAGGTTACTTACTGAAGCATGACCCGTGCCGAATGTTGCAGATCTCCCGAGTGGATGGGAAAACTTCTCCGATCCAGAGCAAGTCTCCAACCCTCAGGGACATGAATCCAGACAATTATCTGGTTGTTTCTGCCCATTACAAAACCAAGAAGGAGATTAAGTGAAATAAGCTTCTCATGTGGTTGGGACTCTACGCGCGTAGGTCCAAATGATTTTCTCAATTGTAGTAAATTTAGTTTATGCTTTAAAAGGACTTTGGAAAATTTGAGACAGACTGGAAATGGCAACCCATTTTGAAGATCTTTGAATTGTAGAACTATTTATTTCTAGTACTGTATCTTTTATAGCAAATTACCCTTGATAGGCTAATTACTACAATCAGATAAGAAATAGACATATATTTTTAGCCAAATTATTACTCTTTAATATGTGAATGTATACTTAGAGTTACATAAAGGAGAGGATCCTGTTAATGGAAGAAAATACACAGTACAATATATTTGTATGAAAATCTTATTACATTGAATCCTTGACTGTTAGGCTAGTTGAAAAATATATATGCAGGTGGAAAATGAATATTTGTGGAAATTATTTGGTAATGCCTCTTGAAATGAAATAAAAATTGACTATTTTTGTGGGTTGCAAGATTTTCTTAGCCAGTAGAATATAAAGACTTATTGCATGCCAAATGACTTCCCAAAGCAATTACTTAAAAAAAAAAAAAGCTCAAGAAAAGAACCCCCGCACCTTCTACTCTGTAAAGCTAGAGACAATGCTCAGCGCAAAAGCTGTACGTAGATCCTTCCTGCTTTTTACAAAGTTGCCCAATATAGAAGCTGGGGGAAGTGGAGAGGTTGCCCCTTCCCCAGTCAGACAATGGAGATGGCTGGTGGTGCTGGCGGGGTGATGCACTGCGACCTGTGGGGGGAAGCAGTAAAAGATGCTCAGGCCTTTGACCCAAGGAGGAGCTTCAGAAGATGCTGGTCCCTCCCGAGTCACAAAACACAACCTGAGCTTTTCCTTCCCCTTATTTTTAATTTCGTTGGTCATGCCAAACGTGAAATATTCATTACCCTGTCAGTAGAGTGATTCACATTCTCGTAAATCATTCACACACCTCTAAAATAGCTGATGGCATATGGGGGCTTAGTTCATTATTTTGGCTACTTTTCTATGTTTATATTTGGTAATTTATGTGCCTTGTAACATCCTAGAAAAATCATTTTATAGGATTATTTCACTGACTGTATAAATTTGAGCAGAACTCAGTTGTTTCATTACAAATGAAATAAAATTTTTTAAAATACTCATACATTTTGAAAGTCTTATTTATTATTTGTAATTGGTGTTCCCGCACTTTGCTGCTCCTGACTGGATGCCTACAATATACGATGCCGCTTGCTAACCTGGTAATGAGCAACACGAGGCAAGCATTCACTTACTACAGATAGCCCAGAAATACCCAGGTTATATTGAAAATTAATTTTCAGGGGAACGAATAAAAAATTAATTTGCAGGGAAAGAAAAAAATGGAAAGCATTCTTGAAATAATTTTTTAACTACCAACTGGTATTTTTCTGTATTTTTTGATGTTTAATTTTAAACCATAGCCTTATGATCAGCTCCTGCAGTCTTTACAATTAACAGCAAAGTACCTAGTGGCTAGACCAGATCAAGACCTTCTTCTTTCACGTTCCATGCCTTATTAAAATCCATACATTGTATCTTACTTCTGTAGAACCACTCTACCTCACTGTCTAAAACTCTCTGCTAAATACAAAGATTTCACAATTGCTTGGTGCACCGTACCAAGTAGCAGTACGTAACTCCAAACATGTTTTTAGAAGGAAAAATAGCAGCCTTTTATTCTTATTTTCAGCCATTTTCCAGGAAGATTAAACATATACTCAAGCAGTAAAGCCTTTGAAAAGCCATAGGAAGACACAGTTCTCATAGAAACAATGCACACAGCCCATATGGGAGCAGAGAACAGACCGTAAGCAACGTTATTTAAAAAAAAAATGCAGCCCAGCTAAAAGAAATCATGATTTTAATATATGCACCACGAGATCTGTTTTCAAATGAACAGAGGAAAAAACAAACCACTCTTGAAAGAGCCAGATGTTTGTTTTGAAATAATGGATCATTTTTTAAACCTAAGTTGTTGTGTTTCCGCCATCCAAGATTAAGTTTATTACAGTCTTTCTTTAAAATATTTGAAGGGTGTTTACACATTAATAAATCAAGAGCAGATAATTATTAAAAAAGTATTCCTAGGTTTATTTTAATATTAAACTTCAACAAATAATCCTAGTAAATCCAAACCTAGATTTTAAATTAAACACGAACTGCTTTATGTGCTTGGACTGTAACTACCAAAATAATCTTTTTTGATTCAGGGTGCTCAAGCATCTTCAAAAAAATAAAACAAAACACAGTAAAACACTTCCTGAGGTAAAGCTTTAACTTAGCCAGTTCCAGAATGGGAGACCTCTAGAGGACTTTAATTTGAAGTATTGCCACTACCACCTAATCTGTGTAAAAAGCTTGCAGGTGGGGCTTACTGCTTTTGATGCACCTGGTAGAGGTGTGGAGAGCAGAGGAGGAAATTAAAGTGGGAGCATCAATAAAGCAAACAAAAAATGCCAGTAATCTGGGTAACTCTGGAGAAAGGTGTTGGGAGTATTCTTTTCAGAAGGTGAGTGTTGGTGATCTGGTAAATGGCATTTTTTTAGTGTGCTAGATCCTCTAGCAATATAGGAGTTGGGGAGTTTTTTAGGAACCTAAGGCTCAATTTACAAAGCTAAAGCTGAGCAGCAAAATCTTGCTCAAAGAGATATGGCCCTTGTTGCAGGGATGGTGATACAGACTTCATGGAGAAAGTATTTGGGGAGAAAAAAATAAACAAACACAACTGCTTTGTTTGACCAGCTAGCTATAGGGGGTGATACTTGAAGTTTTTATGCCCAAATCTATGGTGTCAGGGTATCCAGTGTGGATTTCGAGAAGGCTGAACTGAATTGTAAAGTACCACCAGGGAAGACCTGCAGCTCTTATCTTGTCCTGCCAGGTGAGGTCTGCTGAGGCTCTGGAATAGCTTTATGTTACAAGGGGCAGGAGATGAGATACTGAAATACTGAATTAGCCAAGGAAGGTGATTGTAAGGAAGGGTGCCATGTCGTGATTCTAGCTTGCTCTGTCGCTGTGTAACTCAGCTGAATGCGAGCGTTGAGGAAGGTGAAAGTCCTAAAAAGTTGAACTGTTATGAGCTGCCCATGAAGCCTCTTCTCAAAGTCCTCGCTGGGTCGTGGAACAAACCTCCTGGGAGCTCCTGCTGGCTGTGAACAAGCAACTGTGCTAAAACTCAAATTAGTAAAATTACGTAAGATTACTATTAAAAACCATTATTATTGTATAATGTCAAATAAGCATCACCATGCTGGAAGCAATTCAGAATTAGTTTGGAAATGTAACTGTAACATCTGTTACTGCTCGTTATAGCAGGTACCTTCTGTCACCTTGCCGTTCCTATATTACCTGGAGTCTTTCTTCCAAGCAGGATTACTTACAAAGCTGATTGAAGAGAGGCTTTTTTTAATCTTTATTATAGTGATAATTGCTCTGTCCTTTGCATTACCACCTTTTTTTCCAACAGCAGTTGAGAGATGATGCGTAAAAATGTATGGAAACTAGTTCAAGGGCTGTTGGTGGGGATGAGTGAAATAGGGAGGTGTCAATGTATGTGTGTGGGAAAGTATAGCAAGTTTCTTGTAACTTAAGACCCAACACTGAATTCATTATATGTGTTCATTTTAGATCAGGGAGATGAGCTGTTTGCCGCACCGCGGTGTTACAGAAGCATCTGCTAGAGACGCTTCCAAGGGTTTGGTTCTTTTTGGGCTTACGTGTTGTACTGCTCGTTGGCTGCCAATACGCAGTACCTGATGGGGAAGGAGGTGGAGCGCTTTTTCCTTGCTCTGTCTCTCCTACTTGCTTAGCCTGTGGTATGTTAGGAATCTAAAGTATGGTGAAAGAGACAGGTGGGATCACGCGAACCTTTATGGGGTTGGAGAGGTTTTTCCATCCCAGGCTGACTGCTGGCACGGCTTGTGCCTGATGAGCTGTGTCCCAGCCATTTTGTCTGTCCCCGTGCCAAATCCATATACTGAAGTCATCTGTTTTCCAAAGGGCCCGCAACGGTGCTACACGCCCTCATGGAGACGCAGCTTCTGTGTCCTCCCAAACCTCAGGGAGTTCTGCCCCGAACACGCTCTCTCCCCGGCATAACCTTTGCATTTGAACAACAGGCGGTAGCAGATGGTTTCATTTTCGGTTACTGCAACAGCGATTATGCTATCGTGGCCCCTGAGAGTCAGCCCTTTCACTTCAGCTTACGAGCACTCGTCTCTGCCTGCCTGGAGTTTTTCAAGTGATCTGCAAAGGAAAGAGGGGTACTGCTATAAAGCAAACAAAATCTCAACTGCCTAGATCATCTATGTGAACGTGGATATATCTTAACAGCCTCTAAGGTGAAGTAAATGTCTAGGATAGGGGGAAATGAGGACAAAGTTCCTACTCTGTTTCATATTTACTGAGCGCAGCACTAAGTGGTAAGAGAGAGAGGGGAGGTGTCGTTTCTACAGGTACGGAGCAGCTCTGATGGCATTTAGTGCTTTGCTTCAGGTAGCTATCGGTTGTTTACTACTGAACTGCAATGGGGTTTGCTTTCATTCTCAACTGAAATTAATGTTACCAAAAAACTTCAACCAACAAGAGGTGGGTTTATTTACCCAAATCATTTCCCAGGTTCAGTTCAGGCTGGCCATCTGAACAGTTAGATGGGTATGGTATAGAAACCTCTTAAAAAATAGGTTTATCAAGTAGTGATTTGAAATGTAGAACTATGCACCCCCCAAATCCTCTGACGTGTTTCTTAGCTGTAAGAATAAATTTGACATTCACAGTGATGACTCTTAAGAAGCACAGACATATCTGGCTTTTACTGAGAGGGTGGGGAGAGAGAGGAGCAGTATTTTCTTCTATGGTAATTCTGAATTGCAAGAATCACCTCTCAAATAGAAGGTCTGCTCGATCTGGGGCGGTCCAGATGTTTACTCCCACTTTCCAGAAAAGCTGCCAGGCAGAGTTTGCCACAAGCAAGCCAACTGCCTTTGCAGGACGAACAGCCTGATGAGGAGCGGTGTGGGTGTTCGGACAGAGGGGTAATCTTGTACTCCAATGTAGAGCCCCTTGGCTGGTGACGGCATGTGGAGCAGAAGGGAACAGGCCGGCCTTGGGCTACCGGACAAGGACGGGCAGCGCAGGGTACCGCAGCACAGCACTGCGGCTGCTTCACCCTGGGAGCTCCTCCCGTTTTGACAGCATCAAAACCTCAGCCGGTGACCCAGGAACTGTGATTTGTTTTGCTAGGTTACACTTCGAACAAAAGTCTTCATGATACTAACCCAACAGACTCCTGTACGGTCAGTGCACTAGCTCCTTCGTACGGCAGGGGCTTGAATGGAAACAGACTGATGGCTCTTCTCCCCCCATTGCGGTTTTGGGGGAGCAATATGGAGGGTGAAACGAATGTATTAAGTTTGAAATACCCCGTGACCAAGCCTTAAGTGCTGCTTAAGTGTCTTCGTGGGACACCCCCGGGACAGATGTTGGATTGAAATTCACATTTCAAACTAATGCTTAGTATATTTTATTATATCTCAATGCATTTTCATTAGACTTAAAAAACCACACTGACTAATTAATACACCGAAGACAGCAACTGGCAGCAATCAAAGGAAACTGAAGGCATTTATCAGCCAAGGGGACAGCCTTTGAGCTCAAATGCCACTGTATTGGTATTGAAGTCTCCCTTCTCAAGGCAACTCTGAAGGCTAAGCCAGGAAACTCACTGTGTCAGGACTGTGCTCCTAAGACAGCATGAGACGCTACCGGGGGGAGGTAAAAGAAGAAATACTTAGTTTTGCCTATAGAGGTTTTTTGGTGGTGTTTTTGGTCAGAAATGGGGACAGCAACATACTGAGGCCAAGCATAATGCTCTCTGGGGAAAACAAGAGCTAGATTCTCAGTGTTGATCGTGCTGCAACAAACATCCCTCATCTATCAAAGCAGCGGCTGGAGGCTACTAGGTTGAAAGTCGAGTCATAACGCCATAGTTTAGCTGGCTCTAAATAATCAAAGGTGGCTCTGCATTGGGGAAAGGGATTACAGACATTGCTGAATACGGCAGAAAGGTGACAGAGCTTTGGGCATTTGGCAAATGTTAATGCGCTGTAACAAACCCACCTAGATAGTACAGAGAAGCTTTAGGAAATGAGCCACGCAAATGACGTAGCAAAGCTTTTGGTTTTTGTTTTTCAAAATCCTGAGAAGTGCAGCATTGCCCTCTTGTGGTAATAAAGGAGAACGACTGATAACAGTATTTTTAATTTAATGTTTAACTCCCAGCCTTAATTATAAACACTTACAGACTTAAAAGAAATCCACATCAGAAAGTGAAGAGAACACTTATTAGACTCACAATAAAAGAGCTTTGTTGCTATTAGGATACAGGGTTTATAAAGTTTCTATTTTTTTTTTAACTAGTGTCACAAAATGCTTCCATTTTTAAGGACTCGCCATGAATCTGCTTTCTTTCTTTGAAAAAGGCACTAAATCCCTAAGCAGTTCAGAAGTCATTAGGAAACTGAAGAGAAATGATGTCACCCACATATTCCAATATACAGGTTTACCAACAACTTTCTACATGAGGACTTCGAAGTTTAATTGTAGAGCTTGAAACAAGCGTCAAAAACAACACGTGGGAACCTGAGCCGTGCCTAAGCCAGTCATACACAGACAGACATACATCAACTGACCAGACAGCATACGCAGACTGACTGACTACAGGCAAGGAGGCCGCTTCCATGTGAGAAACCCCATCTCACTCCCTTGACAGGGAAGCAAAATAACATGCACATAAAACAAACAAACAAACAAACAATTTGGCCAAAACTTAGTGTTCAGAGTTAGTTCTTAAGTTTCTTAGTACATTTCCACATCTGTCTTCCCACAATGGCGAAGTACTGCTGAGTCCTCGTATGCAAACAGCAAAAGCCACATGATGAGTAAGTGCCACTCAGCTGCAGAAACTGGCAAGTTACGGCAGTAAACATGGATCTTCTCTTCAGAAGTCACACCTCTTTATCCAACCTGCCACTAAAGACAAAAACAAAAAGCACCACAGGTCTGTATGAAGATAGGGGAAAGAAAAAAAAAACCAAAACCACACCCCACCACCAAAACCTAAACCCACCCCACAAGGTTGTGTGAAGACTATGAACTCCCTATTATAACACCTTTTATATCCAGCAAGCAAGGAACGTGCAGCCCAGCAGCAGCAGCTTATACCAACTCCTGTCCCCTGAGCCACCCACAGCAGTGAGGGAAGGAGATGAAGGCTTACAAAGCCTGTGTTTCAATAACCAGATGCATCTACTGCCTGGGAGAGATTCTAATTCTCAATTCCATCTCTGCCTGGCCTTCTGAGACAAAGTTTACATTAGAAAAGTGGTAGCAGTAGTAAAGTTGATCAGTATCTCTGCCAACACGGTATGGTTTTTTTGATAAGACACATGAAGCCCAAAGCCATTACCCTACTTAGTTCAAACATTTTCTATGAACTCTGAGAGGGAAGAGAGAACTTCAACTGGTACTGAAAAGGGACATGGAGTACAGGTCAACGCAGCGAGGAGGTCCCCAGTCCTGAGAGTGCTGTAAAACCGGTGCATCGTGGGTGCAGAAACTGGGGAAGAAGAGAGGGGAAAAAAACTCCAAGCTCTCTGTCATCCTTGCTGCCTTTCAGTCCCAGAAATGAAGTCTCACTGAGAAACCTGTGTGATCATGACACATGCTTCCTTTTCTATTCCATTTCTCTTCCTCTTGGTTTTTCCTCAAGTTACTCAGTCTTGTAGTATGACAACAAAACAGGATTTTCTTGGCTAGCATAAGGACAGTTGCATCACATTTGTGTCTTTTTTGAACTTACTCTCAGTCCTCCTTCTCCCCCAGAACCTGAAGCTGCAATTCTTTTTTCCATTTCTTCCTGTTTCTTTTTCTTTTGCTCTACAGAGTAAGCGTTCTTAATACCTCGGGAGGAAGCCTGGGAGAAAACACAGTTGGGTAAGGCCGCTTAGCTATTTTTCTGCATAGAGACCAAACTGCAAGTCTTGGCAGACCAAACTGCAAGTCTTGAAACAGCATTTTGTGAACTCCGGTTTGCGTGAAAAGACCAAAACATTAAGTAATGCTACGACTCCATAAACCCAGACCTTTCGGGACACTTCTTCATGTTCTGAGCTCTTGGTCCCACATGGTATGCAAGGACGCTTTTGTTTCATATTGTTACTACATCCAAGTGAACTTGTTTAATGCAATTACGTGTATGTGCTTTGCATCCTAAGATGCAGAACCAGAACTTCCCTTCCCAGAAGTCCCATAATTTTTTAGTCTGTGGTTTTTCCGGTGTCAGTGCCTATTCTTGCCCTTACAAAGAGAAATAACTGGGAAGAGACGACTCGGGCAGGCAGAATTTTCAGGACCTTTAGCTGTTCCATCACCCTTTCACTTCTTCCATCTCTTTTTACCAAAAGACTACCTAGAGATAGGATACAGATGGTGGAAATCGTAATGGCAGCTTCTGTTCTAACACTCAATAAGCTGACAGAGAAAGTCACAAGCTCTGTATAGCAGCTACAGAAATCGATGGGAACTTTACACGCAGGGGAGAAAAAAAGGTCATGTTAGTAGTGCTAGCCTAGGCTGTTGGAAATCCAAGTTCTAAATTGCAGTCTGTGAGAAATAATCTGTGTGACAGTCTACCCTTCAAACTCCATAGGATGTGTGGACAGCAGCAGGACACGGATGAGAAACCTGTTGTCAACTGCCTGCTAATAAGGACCTCGACTGGATGGTAGGAGTGTCAGAACTACACTGTAAACTGAAAAAGAAAATATTTTAAAAACTAATTCTTAGCTAAGTTTGGAGTTCTGATACTACAGCATAAGCTAGGCAAAACATGTTCAAATCTACCATGGGAAAACAGCAATGCTCTCACCTGAAATCCAAGGCCATGATGACAAGCACAACTCTCAAGAAGCAAATAAGCTACGAAGGCAAATCTTACCCACAAATAGGAAATTACTCGGACCCCACAATTTCTAGCTTTTAGGGAACTGGCCTTCCAAGCAAGTTAGGTACCCGAGCTGTCTCTACAGCCCCCCAAAAGGAAGAACACCTCCCACGACTTCAGGCTGAAGAGTGAGGGGTTAAGCAGGAGAACACTAAGCAGGGAAGGACATCTGATTTACTCCCTTGTCCCTCATGCGGGGGAAACTGAATTAGGCTACTTGCAAGGCACCTCCATTGCAAAACGTTCAGAGGCTGAAACGCTCTCAAAGATGGTCCTGAAAAACCCTGGTAGATGTTTTGGCTCTTTTAAGAAAAAGTAACAGAGAGTGATAGTTACATTTTTCTTTAGCAGCTTAACAGCTACCACAGAACTTCAGAGCCATCCATGACAAGTTGCTTCATTTCTCTTTCCTCCCAGGAAAAGCTTTTTAGCAACTCAAGAAGTAGAGGGGAATGTTCCCCTTTCTCGCACTTCTCAGAAACCTATTTCCTACAGTTTTGCTTAAAAGACCTTTAAGATTACATGCGGATTGCTTTTGGGATGTAGTCTGACTCGCAATCAAGAGCAAAGGTAAAACATTAATACTATGGAAATATTTAACGACAATTTGCACCATCCAGGCATGATACACAGTGTTCCCACAGAAGCCCTATTTTCCCCATAAACCAGTTACCAAAATGTATTTTGAATAATAAATGGCATTTGATCAGACGTTACCTCCATCTGCCTCTTTTCAGCAGCTTCTGCTAGCTGTCTTCTTTTTATTTCCTAAATAAAATGTGAAAGACAGTGAAATTCCGTTCCGATACAGCCTGTACGTTCTTTTGAAAGTCTTAATTTTTAAATATGACTCAAATCTGTAATGCAAACTGCCACGAAATGTCATCCTTAAGTCAATTAGCATCATCGTTCCCTCCACCGCCAGTCTGGCAGAACAAAGTGTTTTTAGTGACTAATATGCTCGAGGAGCAGCTGCTGACATATCTAGCCAAACCCCACCAGAAATCTGTATTCAGCTGTCTGCATTACGCCTTCACTGCAAAAAAACCCCAGGCTGGCATGAGAAGGCAGGCAGCGGGCGAGACGTCCCGTCGCGCTCTGGAAAGGGGAGAGCTCCCTCCCTCTTGCAGGCCGCGTGGGCGCCTCCTCTTCTCCCCCACCGAGCCCCGAGGCGAGGGGTGCGCAAGCCCGGCGGTGGGTCCCTGCCCGCGCAGGAGAAACGCCAGCCCGCGCAGGCTGGCTGGGAGCCGGCAGCACCGCGCGCCAGGGGGGAGC
>NW_009258765.1:143194-182344 GCF_000687185.1 Egretta garzetta | reverse complement strand
TCTAGCGGAGGAAAACATTCTTCGCGTTTCTTTGCTAATTGCTTATGTGCACCCTGAGATGTACGTGTTGGGTTGGGGTTTTTTTTCCCCCTATTTTCATATTTTTAAATGCTCGTGTCACTTAGAAAGCTCCAGGTTTTAGATGGATTAATGCTTTATTTTGCCTTGCGTCTCTTGCCCTTGTCATGGTTTAACCCCAGCCGGCAGCTCAGCCCCACGCAGCCGCTCACTCGCGTCCCCCTGGTGGGATGGGGCAGAGAATCAGAAGAGTGAGAAAACTCGTGGGTTGAGATACAGACAGTCTAATAGGGAAAGCAAGAGCCAGGCATGCAAGCAAAGCGAAACAAGGAGTTCATTCCCTCCTTCCCACGGGCAGGTGGGTATTCAGCGATAGCCAGGAAAGCAGGGCCCCGTAACGGTGACTTGGGAAGATGAACACCATCACTCTGAATGTCCCCCCCTTCATCCTCCTTCCCCCAGCTTTATATGCTGAGCATGACATCATACAGTGTGGGACACCCTTTCGGTCAGTTGGGGTCAGCTGTCCCGGCTGTGCCCCTTCCCAGCTCCTTCTGCCCTCCCAGCCGCTCGCTGGTAGGGTGGGGGGGGAGCAGAAAAGGCCTTGACTCTGTGTCAGCCCTGCTCAGCAGTAAATAAAACATCCCTGCCTTATCAACACTGTTTCCAGCACAAATCCAAACCACAGCCCCTGGCTAGCTACTATGAAAAAAATTAACTCTACCCCAGCCCAAACCAGCATGTTCTCCACCCCTTATTCCGTGCCATTTACATCACGTACAGGTCAGATCTCTCATCTCAAACCCTTTGAGCCCCACGTTGGGTGCCAGAAAGGACTGCTGACAGAAAAGGAAGGGGAAATAATAGTAATAATAACAACAACAATAATATACAAAACAAGTGATGCACAATGCAACTGCTCACCATCCACTGATCAGTGCCCAACCCATCCCCAAGCAGCAGTCACCCACCCCTGGCTAACTCGCCCCAGTTTATATTCTGGTCATGACGTCACATGGTATGGAATAGCCCTTGGGCCAGCGTGGGTCAGCTGTCCTGGCTGTGCCCCCTCCCAGCTTCTCACTGGCAGGGCAGGAGAAGCTGAAAAGTCCTTGACTTAGTGTAAGCACTACTTAGCAACAACTAAACCATCAGTGCGTTACCAACATTATTCTCATACTAAATTCACACCACAGCACTATGCCGGCTATAAGGGGAAAAAAAATTAACTCTATCCCAGCCAAAACCAGTTCAGTCCTCTTTGAAATGTTTTGCTGTGACTTACTGCCAGGAACTGCCATGCCAGAATTTCTGTCCTTGCTGGCCTTCATCGGTTTCCTCTGTTCACTGATACCAAGTTTTCCAAAAGTTTTTTTTCTTCTTTTCTGGCTGTTCTGCTATTTCTCTTTCTTAAAATCTTGCCACCTTCTTTTCAAGTTATTTATAGTAGTCTCCAGCATTACCCTCTTCAGCAACATTTCCTGAATTTGTATGTACATCCATCCCCAAGGATTATGTGAAGAGCACAATATGTATTCTTCATAAACAATGCAGGGTCTACCCAGCTTCTTTCCTGCCTCTGTGATTTTGATCAAGGTGTATCTTTTTGCACCAATATTCTTGTCCTGTGATTTATTCTACGTGTCCATTATGTCCTACATTATTGTAAAGTACTAATTTAAGTTCCTGTGTTTGTTCCCAGCAGCTATAATTAGCCATTGGAGAGGATTATTGTGTTGCTGAATGAAGTAGCCTACACAACTCACAACATGGTCCTGAGCTTTCTGAACATCGAAAGCCTTGCTGCCATCGTGGGAAATTAATCAGTCTCGTGGAAGGGGAGCAGAAGGAGGCTCACCTGCCGCCCATCTCAGCTAACCAGGCTGAGATTGTCTGCAGGAGTGCACAAAAGCTCTAGCAGAGGGTCTGGTCTGTGTTGTGTTGCCCTGGGAGCTGCAACAAAAGTCCTGTAACTTTGCTGCTGCGTGGTGTAACGTGTTATGATTTAACTTCCTCTTTGTAATGAAAGTGTTATTTTTTTTTTTTTACTCTTATTTTTAAAGTCTGAAGATGCTGTTGTTTTATGGTTATGTGGATTAAGTAATTACTGTTTGTCAAGCTTTAGGTTGGAACTGAGGGGTTCTTGGCTGGTTGCAGTTCCTTGTTTGATCCATCAGGTGATCCTTGAGTGCAGCTAAAATACACTTTCCTGCACCTAAAAGGTTTAGAGGAAGATTGAAGCGCACTTGGACAGAACTCTGCATAGAGAAAGAGCACAACTTTCTGGTAATACGAGCTACAGAACACAAAACTGAAAAGGTGAGTGGTTCAAGCAAAACCTCAGCTCTTCAGAAGTGCTTGCATAAGGCAGGCAGTTGTTTACTGAGCAACAGCAGGAAACATGGTAACAACTCTTTGTTCGATAACAAAGGCTTTATAGGTTATCCCTGAGGGTTTTCAAGGCTTATGTTTTTACTGCTGAAGTTCTACGGATAACCTTTTGGTAAAATCACTTAGTTTGAGGTTGTTTAATAACTCGTTACTTCTTGAGACTTTCTGGAATAAGCTTAAAGAAATTCTGAGTGTGTGTAGTTTGAAATTAAATCAACAGGCTCTTTCTGTGTTTAGATACACTGATAACCCGTGACAGCTTGAAAATTGCATACAAACTCACACTTTTAGGATAATTTGGGCTCTAGATGAGTGAGGAGTTAGCCTTGCTGTGTTCCAAGAGCCAGGTGAGGACTGACAGAATGCTCCCTGGCCTGGAGCACAGGGGCAGCTGATTCTCTCGGGTGGTTGTGTGACCGTGCTAATAAACACAGACCTGTCCCGTGGTTTTTGGCTGAGTCCACCTGCGTTGCCTCAGGAAGCGTATATGAAAGCACGCGGTGGCAGGTAACCGTCTCTCCCTTCCCTCCTAATCCCTAATGCTCAATTTCTGCGTTTTCTGTTCCTCCTGGAAGCTTGCTGCCTGTGTTGGGAGTGAACAGCGCAGAGCATCCCTCTGCCCTTCGCCTGTGAGAGGGGGGAAGCTCATCTTCATAAGCACAGCGGCGATCGCTTGATGGAGCAAAGCTGTTTGCAGTGCTCTTGGATTAATTTCGTGCTGCGCTATTTCTTGATGCTGTGAGATCAGAAATATCAACGCCTGGTAGCTCAATAGTAACGGATGATAGGGTGGGGGGTTTTTTGTTCATTTGTTTTATGGGAGCATTTTTGTCCACTTCCTGCACTCTGCCAAATAATCCTGTGGTGGAATGACACTTTAGTTATGCAATCAACTTAAAAAAAAAAATAAACTCTTACTTTAACAGTAAGAGTAATAGCACATTGCTTTAAATGGGGTTGGTAAACTGGCCAATTTGACTTTTTTTTTTTTTTAATTCATGTCATTAATTGTGTGTAGTGAGTTTTGAATATTTGATTTAACAAGACATACATATAAAAATGACAGTGACCTTTCTGTGGGTTTTTGGCAGCTCATTAGAATACCTGGCAATTCGCTCCTGGTTCATTTGTAACGGTTTAGTTATGGTGGCATTTGTACAAGAATGGTATTGAATTGCGTCTTAATCTGGCTTCTATCGATCTTGATTAGTCTTTGCCTCTCTTCCCGAAATCCAGCAGGTGGTACTATTGACACAAAGATTTCCTGTGTTCTCCAAATATATAACCACACCTTCAATTTATTCTTCTGTTTTGATATTGCAGGCAGGGTGGCTTTGAATAGGAATGAAGACGCTACTGTTGCTACATCTCTGGAAGCATCAGAAAGCTTTTCACAATAACTGACAGGGACTGCAGGGGGGAAAAAAGGTAATTTTTAACCCCGCGCTGTTGTCTGTACAGGATAATGCAGGTACAAGGAGAAATGCTTCAAGAACCCTGGTTAAGTGACTTGCAGGTTGATGACTTTTAGTTCCAGGGTGAAAATTAGTCTTTATGTGTGTTCAGTCTGCCCCATAAACGTCGTTTTCAGTACGTCCATCTTATGGAACACTTCATGACATTATGCCGCTACAAAAGAAACTACTGAGTACGAGGTCTAAAGGGGCACAGCAACAGTGGGGTTGATCTTTGAATGTGGGAACTTACCAATACCGGAGGAATCATGTTGTTATTGCAGGTAAACCTAGAGGTAGAATCCATTTCTGACAGATAGTTTAGCAAGTTATTGTGCTCATTTAATTATTTAAAAAGAAACATAAAACTTACTGCTGAATAAGTTATAGTTGGGAATTAACTCAGGATTGTTTAGTTACTTATCATGCCTCTTTTCCAGCTAATAGAAATATTCATTTGTGTTTAAAACTTTAGGAATCTTTCTTCAAGAAACAACAAGTGACTGTAAGAGTAGCTGTGACTCAGTCGTAACTGTGGTTTGGGAATCAGCAGGACGTGCGTTTGCCACGGGCAGCTTTGAAAGCAATGAAGATATGTAGCCCTTTCCAGGAAGGGTATGGAAGAGCTAAGTGCCAGGCTGTCTACTGGAAAATTAATTGCAGCATTTGTGGACGTTTATATAGGCCCTGATCTGTGACTCGCTAGTTGTTAGCAATCAATTTTAATCTTATCAATAGGACTGAAGCTAATCAATACAAAGGCTGTCATTGATTTCCATGAGAGCAGGCACAGTCCTGCTGGGCAGTGGTGTGTGTGGGGGTGTCCGTCCGGGGTGGTCAGCGAGCCTCCAGCTCTGATGTTCTTCACCGCAATTCTGCTACGTCAATCCCACTTAATGCTGTTTCTTCTCTGTCTGTGTTGCTGTGTGCCACCGCCCTCTCCGTGTAGTAAATTCAGGGGGAAAATCAATGTCTGGTTGTAGAAGAGTTCTTGTCTCTGTGTAAATGCTACCTGCAGTACAGGGGAAGGTGCTTATGGAGTCCTGTCGGTTACAGAACAGCAGGTTGGGCTGGAAGGGAGCGCTTCCACCTCTGTCCTATCCTCTTTGGGGCCATTCAAATCCTCTATAAAATGTGGATAACCCAGGCAATAAGTGGCTAGCCGCAAGAAACAGGCGGGCTCTGCTGCACTTCAGGCACACTGAATATATTGAGGTTGGCAGGGGTGCTGGTTTTGGATCCTCAGCTGCTTTGTTCTGGCTCCTTTGTCCTCAGGAGGGTCAAGAATGGCTGTGTGTGCAGAGCCTTCCGTCCAAGGCACAGTTACTGCAGGCCCAGGCTCGTGTAAGGAATTACTAAACAATGTGACTTTGATGGTTTTTATTCATAACATTTTTTTTATATATGGGGAGGTCGATTCCCACCACAGAGATCATGAAATCTTAAGACATAACTTCATTCTCACCTCAGGACCTTCTTAGTAGTTCCATTGGAGTTCATGGTAGAAAAAGATAAGGATCATTTCTTACTGTTGCCAAATCAGGGTCTTAATTATAATAATTGATTGTGGGCCAAAAAAAAAAAAGGGACAGTTGCATAGGATGAACGCAGTTTAGTGACTTAGAATCCTGGTGAAGCTCCTTCGAATTTCTTTTTTAGCTAAAACAAAGAACGCTTTTAGGTACTGTGCCGAGTGTGTTCATACGATGCATTTGTCAGTCCAGAATACCTCAGTTAGACAGTAATTAGGGACTGCCAAAAGAACATCTGTTTACAGTCACCACTTCTAAGGATAAATTTGCATCATGAAATAGCTTGTGCTTGAGTACAAGGGCAATTAAAACCAAGGAGGAAGATTTCGCTGCTTTTTAAGGTCAATTTGCACTTGGCTTGCCTTTGTACCGCTACACAGTTTGAAAAATCACTGTGCAGTAGACTCATTTACAAGACATACAGCAATACATGCGCTTTCTCCCTCTAGCATCTTAGCAGAGATAGATAGGCTTTGAGTTATGGGGCATAAAATAACTTCTAAAGCAAGTAAAATGCAGATGGTTTTCCCCACAATTGGGTAAGGATGGGAGCAGGTGATTCTTGGTCTTTGTACGCTCAGCTTGGTTTCTGCAGGCACTCCAGCCCTGCCTGGGGCACCAGTTTCATATCTTGGATACAGAATGGAATTAAGCTCTTGCACATCTGGCTTCTGCGTGTCTAATAACCCTCACCAGTTTGAGGAGTGGTTCACAATCTGTTCCCTGCCGTAGTGTCTGCATACCTGGAGATTGGTACAGCTTCAATGAACCCTGTTAAAACACTGTATTCTTGCTGGATTTTTGTCCTGCTTAAAATTGGTTTGATATGGCTGCTCTAATGCTTTCCTGTTTGGGTCTTTTTCTGGTTAAATGTGCGTCATAATGTAGAGTTGCCTCTTCAGACTTGAGAAATGTTTAGGCCCTTGCAAAGAGCGTGGCATATAAAGAGCAGGGCTGCGAGAGCAGGGATGTCCTACAGAGTCTTCTGCCATAGTATTTTCCTACAAAAGCATGCTTGTACTATTTGTGTGTTTTAGGTTTGTTTGGTTTTGGTTTTTTTAAACCTCTTGCATCTGCTCAGCAGGGAGCACTTGGCTTCACTTACACATTTTAAATCAGTATTGAGGGGTGAGGGGGGGGGAAACACAAAAGGTGAAGGACACAGACATGCATTATTTACTTTTTTCCTTATCCTGGAAGTGTGACTTAAAAATTAAGCCTTTACCTTAAGAAAAAAGTGATACATGCTCCCTATACGAAAACAAAGCATCAAAAATTGATGTTTGCAGTCAGCAGATGCTGGAGTGCCTGACAGCACACTTGGCTGAAATCTATTTTTTTTTTTTTTGTTCTTTTTCACTTGTTGTGCAGAGTATCAGATAAGATCTTAAGGATAAAACTTTTAGTGATAAGTACATTATTCTGTCACCAAAACCCATGGGTGTGTGTTCTGGCTTATATTTGCAGTGTTGATGTTTCATGGTCTCTTCTGTCATTCAGCAGCCTGTCTGTGATTCCATGAATGTAGCAATATTTCTTTGCCTTAATTTTTCTCTTTGAAACAAAAGAAGAGCATACCTGGACTTTACCTAGACACGTGGACTATGTCTACCGATAAATTCATGAGTAATGATTTTGGGACTGCCTTTACAGTGGAATGCCACATCATAGTCCAATAAAAAGAATTCAGAAAGCTAAAGGTAAAAATCAAGTGTCTAACATCATTATAATGGAGTTCTAGGAGCCTCTAATAATTAACCTTGTCAGAGCTATATAGAAAAACAAGAACATTTGCTGAACCCTTAGGATAAATGTATATAATTCTAGTATGTCACAACACATGAACTATGGCATTTCTTCATTCTTTGAAATAGTGTGTTTTGTAGGAAATGAATATATTCAAACCTTATTAAATTATATAAACTTCTGCTTGCCTGTGTGACTGACTATATTTAATGAAGGCTTTAGGAATAATTGCTCAAATTTTGCTTGTGCACCGCGTTACCAAAAAATCTTGTTGCAGTAAGCTGGCTTTATTGAGTGGTGTTTCCAGAAATGGTTGCCATAGTTTTCAGGACACATTAGTCTCTGAGATGGTTCATGTTTTAGTCCTGTGGTAGAAGAGAATGGCAATGGGAAGAGAATTTCATGTTCCTAGCCCTTTACTGTCCTCTAATATATTTCCATGATGAATCAAGTGTATTCTTATCAATTACCAGCTAAAAAGCAAATGAGCAGGCCATGAGCCAAAGGAGCCTTTCCAGGGAAACACTTTGTCAACCATAGCAGAAGCTTGTGTGCATGTGTATGCGTGCATGCATGTATTTATAAGCACACAGAAATGTTTAATGGGCACCACAGTGGTGTGCTTGGAGGATAACAAAGGGATTTTTCATTGCTATAGAAACACTCTGAGAATTTGCTTTGTCTCCTGGGTAGAAAGTTTGCTGGTTTGAAACGGGCTGGTCGGAGCACTGTTAATTCGCCCAGGCAAGGCCACTTCGCAGTTGTTCATGAACTGACCAAGCAGCCCGCGAGTGCTGCCCACAGAAGAGGTGTGGATTTGCCTTCTTGGAGGAGGCCAACGCAGTAGTGTTTAATAACCTCACTCCTTCGCCCTGTGACACTTTAACATTTATACTCCCACATTTTGTGTCTTGCCAGCATTTCAACTTTCACTTTCTTTTTTCTCGTCTGCTTCTTAGAACTTTCCAACTACTTTTGTCAGGGGTGATCTTGCAAAGCCCTCTGTCCATATACCGACCCTGCAGAAGAATACTGTCTCAATTCTGCATTCCTACATGTGCTTATTATAGGCAGAAATGTTTGTGTCACTCTGTGAAAGTTTCCTGACACTTAGCATGACAAGGTTTGGGTTTCAGCTTTTTCTAACACTGCCCAACTTGAGCTGCTTGGACTGAAATTCTTCATGTGGCTGTGTGCCTCAGACTGCCTTTCTTTGAGGAGCTTCAGCAAAAAAGTTTAGCTACTACAGGTAGTATTTGGGAAGCACCAAGTCAGATGCTTAATGCAAACAACTGCCCCGAGACTCTTGTGTGCCAAAGCTCTTTTGGAAAGGTCTTACCCTGGTGTCAGGGGTGTGACTTGTGCTGCTGCAGAGATAAGATGCCAGCCCTTGGCGTCTCTAGGTATTGGTCAATGTTGGGAATGCATGGGACTTCTGATGGCTGGTTGTGGAGAAAAAGCTGTGCAAGTGGAGGGGTAAGCGGGGAACATAGTTGCTTCATGCTGGCTCTCGCTTAAATATTCTTGGCAGTATCTTCAGAAGCAGTGCTTGCTACTTTTAACTGGCTGCAGCAATTAAAAAGAAATGCTATCTCTTCTGTGAACCAGAGATCAAATCCAAATCTCGTTAGTATAATGTTTCCATGGCAACATTTTGCCTGTTGATTCTATATCATTGAATGCAGAATTGGGGTTCAGACAAACTTTGTTCCATGCAAGTAACAAATTATTTTTAAAACTGCATTAAAACAATTATGCCCAGCTACTGTAGATCAATATGTACTTTGTGGTGGGTTATTTGTCTTAATGCTGAATGTGAGTCACTTCCAATTAGTACTTGACCATAAACAAATGGGAATTACAAATTTCTCTTTAGGTCTGCCCAGTTATCAGTCAGATTTTCTTTATGAGCAACTCTTCAGACTACAAAAAGAAAAGTTTCTTTAAGCACTAATTATGCATATGCTGCTACAAGTCACGGTAATAGTATCTGTAGAAAAACATGCCTTGTAGAACTAGTAGGCGTCTCTTCCTTAGCCTTAAGGACTCGAGGAATCTCAATGAAATCGGGGCTGCAAATTAATTGTGAATATACGTTTTACATGACTGCAAGTTTGCAGTTTATCCCAATGTATTTTCAAACCATGTGTAAAATGAAGTTACACAAAGTTTGAGGTGCAACTGAAACAGTTGGTTGCATTATCAACACCTTGTATCGTGTTGCCGGAGCCATTGAACCGCAGCAGTGTTGGATACGGAGTGGTCACTACCGGAACAATCAAGCTCTGATTGGCACTGTAGAAATGGTTAATGCTACAGGTCTTTCTGCTAGCTGCAATGATTTGCTGAAAACAGACAAAAAAAACAAAGAGAGGACAATAATAAGCACATCATCATAGATGAATTATATAGATCTTTTTAAATGGCTGTTGCAAAACATTTGTAGTACTGGCTTACTGAGGCATGTTTTCAAGACTGCTATTATGCTTCCTATTCATCTCAGGTTTTAGTTATTGACTTGTCAATGACTAATTTCAGCTGTTATTTAATATATATATATTATCATAAAAAAACGCAACTGGATTGGCAGGGTGAGAGGTGTAACTTGTAGCTGTTTTTATGGAATTTATAAAACCAGAGACTGATCTCACAGGTACGAATAGTACTCAGAAGATGGTAGCTGTGCATCAGGTTAATGAGAAGTAGGCCCCAGTGCCTTCCAAGGCAGTGCTATTCATATGCTATATAAATTGAAAGTTATCTTCCACAATATTTTCAACCTGGTGCCTCTTGTAAATATATTCCAAACCTAATTTAGAATACTATTTATATTCGGACTTGAAATGAAAATGTATAAATCTTGTAAGGGAATCTATGCATCCTACCATCTCGCTCTGTGTATATGTATGTACGTGCCCACGTGCATACACGCCTGATTGTTGAGTGTGATGTTATGACAAGTCCTGTCATAGCACCACATCTTCTCGGTTGGGCGTTGGTAAGAGCGCAAATTAAAGCAAACCAAGAGGGATGCTGGTGAGCACGCTCCAGAAAGCCAAGACATGACTTGGAAAAATACCAGTGGAAATTATGTTTCAACCATGAAAATATAAACTGGTATGTAAGAAACAGAACAACAACAATATGGTACCGTTAGATATCTGATTATCTGTGACAGAAGTTAATGGGAAGCAAATAATCAGTGTATCATTTGAGCACAGATGTTTCTGAGTACCTCAGGAGTTATGTTTAGATATTTGACGAAGGGCTTGTATCTCTGATCGTAAGATAGAATTCTGAAAGCCAGCAGCTGATTGTTTGGGTAAAAGAAGATCAAGATCCCAGAACTCCACTTACTGTTTCGCAAAAGAAGTTGTCCTGGGGACTTTATGATACAAGACCTACCATTAGATGCGAACGGTAGCACAGATCACAGCATCAAAGCAACCAGGAAGGTAAATTTATGGTTTTTTTGTATTTATTAGGAATATCTGCCTGGTGGCTTTTTTTTTTTCTCTCAAGCTTCCTGTGCTGTATTTAAGTGCTGCAGTTGCCAGGAACATGTTTAGAACCTGAAGAATGTGCTTTTCTGGCTTAAAACTGAGCGGATTAAAAAGCACGATGCCTTTTAATGGCCAAGATATTGTCCTGTGCTCCAAATGATTTGACATGAAATGAGAAAATTCACAAAGCCCCAGTGAACTTCAGGGACTGTCAAATCTGGTATTTCAGGCAGGGGTGAGGGGGAGAGTTTGCAATAGCCTCCGTGTTTACGCTGCTGTTGCCCATGAGTTAAAGCCCAATCTTCTTCCACTTGGTCATGCTGTTCGCTCTTTCTTAGTGTCATTAAATTTAGTTGCTTTTGGTGAAGAAATTCTACTTAATCAAGGTTTTAGTGGGTTCACATACTCTCTAGTTCCACCAGTTTTCTTTTCTAACGAAAGAAAAGTGGGTCACAAGTTAAAGAAACTTCATTTGACTGCTTTCCTCCTAACGAAATCCTGCAGCATAGGCTCTTGAGCACGATCTTTTGTGTCTTTTAAATTAAGTCCTGTAGGTAAAAATGCCTCTTGAGAAGTTCATGTAGCACTGTGTAAAAGCCCGTATCTGCCTGATAAATTCTGTGTTGTCTTCTGTCAGCCAGAAGAGGCATTAATTCAGCAGTATTGAAGAGTAATTCTGCTTGGTAATAATTGATTTTTACAATGTTAAAGCTTCCAAGGTCAGTGCTTTGCTTTCTCCTCTTCAGAAAGTTTCACTGTGCCTTTATGTACACGTGCATTCACAGGGTGGAAATTGCTGATAAATTACCCTGAAATTTAATGTTTGTAGAATACTATCAGCTCTGGTTACCTCCCGCTTAATGCCAAGTAGCTTGTGTTTACACATCTTGGTATCACGGGATATTTAATGTATGACTAAAACTCTTCATTCACTCCTGACATACAATAGGCAAGAAGCTACGTAAAAGTACTCCTATGTTATATAAAACATCAGGACCAGAAGAATAGGAGCTATTAGTCTAAATGAAGAATTGGAAGTGATGAAAGGAAAAATTAACTTTCCCCATCTTCATAATTCCTTATTCCTATTATTCCTGCGTGAGTAGTGTCTTGTATCTACTGATGTCATGGTAGCACTTACAATAAGATCCATTCCTGTTGAAACCAGTAAGACGTAAATGTTATGCTCATCCATGTAAATTAACTTTACGGGAAACTCCTAATCATGGTAAGACCGCTTATTCTAATGCAACAGTTTCAGGTGTCCATTAGTAACTGCACATTTTGCAGAAATGATAAAACATTACATCAGAATGTAACCGCGGTCTTTCCCCAAGAACTGCATCTGCAAAGAGAAGCTTGCCTTTGTGTACTGCAGAAAATTGCATGGTTCTGGCATCAAGGGAACGTGGAGGCTTGCCGACAGTAACGTGTTAATACTCCAAGCCTGCACTTCCATGAGCTCTGGTGCTTTGCTTATCTCCCCATTAAAAAATACGGACACTGAAGGCACAATACTGCTTCTTGGTCATCCTAAATAGATTTGAGGTTCTGTTATACAATGTTATTTATATACCTAGTTGCTACTGAGACAACATCAAGGTTGAGAACAAGTCCAGGAAGCACACCTACAACTTCATGGCTGGAGAACTGGAGGCATGCAGTGTTTCACCAGACTCAGCAGGAGATTCCTGGTGAAGTAAGGGGAAGCTTGCACCGCTCCTGAGGGTCACCAGCCTAGCGCCTGCACCTCCGGACTGACTTCTGTAAAATAAGACCAAATTCCTGCACAGACTAGCTTCTCCCCCAGCCTTGCTCAGGTCTCAGTAGGTATGTTGAGAAGATATGTATCCCCTCCATATGACATAGGTATTAATGCCTTGCAAGTGAGAGGGTGTGAACAAGGCTCATACATACACCTATATATGTGCATTGATCATATGTATATGTGCATATACTTAACACAGTTTTAAAAGAAGATAATTAAGAGGTTGGAAGTTTTAACTAGAATGCAAATGGGTGATATTGTTCTTGAGAAATATTATTTATTTTCTTTAGATTTTCCCAGAATGAAGAACTGCTTTGTTATGGCTGTGCATCCTGCAGGTTTTCGTGATAAACCATCCAAGATATTTGGGGCTTTACTTTTCTTTTTAGAGCTCCTGTTATTTTTCTTGTCGCTTCAGATGTAAATGCAAAGCAAACCTCATTTATCGAATCTGTTAATCTCTGGATTAACGGGAGTTGTTAAACTGATTTGCAGAGCTTGTTTTGAGAGCTATTAAGTTTCACCTCTTTCCCCATGCTTGATTGAATAGTGATTTTTAGGATTACCGCATAGTTTAAATTCTCTTCAATGCTGAAACCATAATTTTGGACACTTTCTATGAATTGCAGTAGGAGTGCTGCATTCCTATTTATGTGTAAATGTACATCGTTTATGGAATATTTTTTATGTTATACTACCTATTCCAGAAGTAGAAATTGAATTTAAAGTCATTTCAAGATATTGGATGCTCTAGAGTTTGTGTGAATGGAAAAATGTGGGTCTGAGTTGAACTTCATGTCTAATGTTGTAGGTCTAATTAAACTAGCTGTATAATTTACAAATGAGTGAAAATAATCTCAGAGGAGTTGTGTTTTCATTTTAGGCTAGCCCCATCCTTTTTAATGTAGGTCAGAAAATGGTTTTATTAATTCGTGGGATTAAATACATTTAAAGGGTATTTTTTCTTCTGAAATTAATTCCATTATGGAGAGTCCAGTGGCATTTAACAGGAATGAAACCAATAAGGTTTTCTATATAAATTACATTAGAAATGTGCATAATTTAAAGGAATTATCTGGGTTTTAAAGAGTGGTTTTGAACCCTGCTTCAGAATTGTATGGCAGGGGTAGAATTCTTTCTTCGATGCCAGAAGATACTTTAGGATGACTGTTCCTTTTGTGATATTTTAATAAAACCTTATGCAAGGGTTTCCATCATAACATGTTCTGCTATAATGCAATTTGTGACATTTTCTTTCAGATGAGTCAGATGTTCTGGAGATTTGAATTTAAACATGAGGTGAAAAATGTTTGGTTTATTTCAGTTGAGCCATAGCAGAGCAGGTAAGGGGAAGGAATGACTGTTACCTTGCAGGTGTTTAAGATGTTCATGAGTCATATCCTGGCTGACCATGACCCGCTTAGAACTGTACTGGGCTCCGTGGAAAGACACTGGCTGCAGGCATAGTCATTCAAGCACTTGAACGTAATAGATGAGTAAAATGTAGCCTGGCAGCCTCTTGCTCACTAATAGGCATCCAAATAGATAACAAAAATGTCTTTTGGAATTTCTGTTGGATTGCAAGAGATGCATGCATGTATTGAAATAAAAATAAATTAACTTTTTTATTAATAAGAGAGGAACTATTATTCTTTTTCAGTTCATGCTGATATTTCACTTCACCAAGTCTAGTCAACTCGTGAAAATAGTTTTCCGATCTTGTCTGTAGGTATCACAGCTGTTGTGGTTTGGCCGAGACAACAGCCTTAATGTTTTTGATCAATACATATGTACTTCAGGTTTAGGGCTAGCTAAAAGCTCAGACTGTTCAGGAGGAAAGTGGGTAAGGTCAAGCGGGAACCCCTGTGGGTATATGAGCTGCTTGCAGCCTGGCCTTGGGTACATCAGGATCTCACTTGTGGCAGTTACAAAAAATATGCGATGCCTGGTGCATATAACAGGGAAGGGGAGAGCTTTGTCTCTGCTTTTACAGTAACTCGGCAGAATTGTGGATGGACGTGAATTATTTGGTGTGACGGCTGTGGATCATGGGAGTCGTGCTGCTGCTGAGAGCAGATCCCAAATATCAGTGCTTCCTCTCTTACTTTGCCCTCAGAGATCTGATGGCAGAAAGTAGTCTTGGGGGGTTTGAAGCATTTTTTTTTTTTTAAACCTGAGGAAGAAGAAATTGCATCGTGTGTCAATCCTGCATCTCCTGGCCCGTGCTTAGTGAAAGGGTGCGTGACACTTGCTAGTTAAAAGTCCGTCTTTGCCCTTTTCTCCCTTACTCCCTTTAGAAGAAAAGATGTCATTCAAAACTCCTAGGAAAGGATTGCAGATCTTTTGGTCCAAGGAAAAGCCGAGGTCAAAGTGCTGAAGCTCCAGAGAGCAGAATTCAACATATGCTTAATCCTTATTTTGTTAGCTAAGTCTCTCGCCGTAGTCTGCTTTGATGCCTCAGTTACTACCCCTCTGCCTGGGGAGCCTGGTGCTTAGCACGAGGCTCAGCGTCCTGTTTTCAGGGTGGGTATTTTTAAGTGAGATACTGCAATGCCGTTTCTGATGTCGAAATAGCTTTGTAGGTATAGTCCTTCTGCTGCATAAAGACTGATTATAGTCTAATACAGTGTTCACAGATGTCATTATGAGTATATAATGACTTCAACATATATGACAGCCTGCAGCTGTGGGCCTCCATTGAATAATTTTATTCTAGAGAGTCTTTTCAAAACAACTGCCTTCCAGTTCTTCCTTGTCACCAAGTTTGAGATGATAAACTGGAGATAACGATGACTTTCTGAAACATGTCTGTTACTAAAAAGCCAGCAGCAGCAGTAAGGGTTGGATATTCAGCTTGTATGGAATTGCAGCGTCTGCAACGTAATTGTGTCAGAACAGTACGATGTGCATAGCTGCCCTGGGTGCTGCCGTGCTGCTCTTGCCTTGTTAGAGAGCAAAGATCCAACAGATGAGAATAGTCCCTGAGTAATAGCTCTCTTAAACATCTCTGGAAAGGTTCCAGGCTGAAGGCAATAGTAAGTTTTGAGCCCTGGGAAGTAAGAGCCTTGGGATGAGGAGGGAGGGGTTTGTGGTGTTCAAATTGCCGCTGGTCAAAGTGGCCTTGTAAAGCAGGCTTGTGCCTACAGCACACTTGGCAGAGCAAAGCTCAGGCTGGGGCTTGTGCCAGCCACCAATCGATACCTGTAGCACTTGATCAATATCTAAGGTTACTCTCCTTCATTTGTTCATTGCATAATAAAGCTACAGGACTGGAGCAGTACCCTGGCCCATGCTAAGCAGCTGAAGTTCATATTCATGAAAATGCCAGGACTTAGGAGCCAAGTTGAGCACTTGGTGTTAGGGCAAATTTGAGTTGCCAGTTTACTACCAGGGATTTTCCTACTGAAAGAAGATTCTTCCTATGAGTATCTTAGCAGAGTTTAGCCCATGCATCCAAGCAATCAATACTGTTATAGAACGGTTTGTTGCAGAGTAGACCTGTAGCTAGTATGATGGTGAATATGATGCAATATTATATTTTAAAACCAGATAGAGTTGTGCTTTGCTGTTAGCTGGTGTGATGTATGGTGCTATAATGAGAGGGCTGGCTTGAATTTTATTGCAGATTCTCAGGCACGTGAACCTGAGCAAGGCACTGTGCTGGGTTTCTGTGTGCCCCTGTCAGCTTCCTACCGTAGCAGCCCAGTGCTTTCTACATAGACCAAGTCACTGTCTTCATCACTGTCCTTTCAACAGGGAGGCATCCAGGGAAATTCTTCTGCATGTCAAACATTTGTCATCTGTGTTGGTAAATGCACCATCCCCTAGTTGCATTGTTTCCACTAGGGGTGACCTCTGGGACTCAGCTTTTTCCTGCTTGTAGAAATTCAATTTGAGGAACTTGCTCAGGCTGTGGTCATGTGTTAGATAGTTTGTAAGCATCTTTTGTACCTGAGGTGCCCTGATTTAACACACAAAATGCTGAGCAAATGTTTTTGAAGATCAAGGTAGGAAAAAAGTGCATCCTGTTTTCCTTGAATATTGGGATAGTCTTTGCAAGGATACTTCAGAAATTATTGTTATGCTATTTAGTTTTGACTGGTAAATTGAAAAGGCATATTGATTCCATCAAAAGATGATAATTTAAAAAATAATAGTGAAGTTAGAAACCTTCAGATTAGTACCTCTACCGCTTCTCAGCCTAATTTTTGTTGGATGTTTTGAGTATGCTCAATGCAAAATATTTCATCTGTACTCATGTGTAAAAAATATTTTTTAGGTCATGTTTCAAAGCAGATATGTATTAGCCTTTAGTAAAATAGAAAGTGTCATTTTCTGGTTTGAACAATGTGCCCTTAATATGTATTCCTGACCTTGTACACTTGTCTTCTGTAACCTGCTCCATGGGGTTGGTTTTGGTGCATGTGTTTTATGTCCTTCACAGGCTTGCACTAACCTTGCAGCTAATTTAATATTGATTTATTTCCCAGCAGTTTATTGTTTGCAATTGGAAGTATTTTTCAGATTGGAAGCTGTACTAATTTTTCACTGCAAAGGGCTTGCAGTGCATGGGTTGCTAGCTGAGATAGTGAGGACAAGAGATCCACAAGTGCCCCAGGCCCAAGGTCCTCATCTCAGGTGTGAGCGTTCCTGAAGACCAAGTTTGAAAAGGCTCGAAAACATAAAAGTCATTATAAGATTCCTAGTCAACATCAGCATGTTCATTGCTGTGGGGAAAATCCTGATTTCTGTTACGCTTTTAGCATTAAAAAGAGTTGTCTTTTGTGCCCAGGAAAGCTTTAGGGGCCCAGCAGTAAGCTGGAGGCCAGGGAAAGCTACATGGAGCCTTTCCATCCATAACAGTGCTTGCCTTTCAGTCCTAGTACTTCTTGGGTATGTAATGTAGCCTTTCTGACTCAAAGCTAGGTATTTTATTTCCCATTTCAATTACTCTTTAAAATGCATCATCCATCATAGTGTTTTAGCATGTGAATAGCCCCAGTGATTGCAGATTGAATCAGATCAGGGTTTACAATAAGACATCTGTTGAGAAAATACATTTACCGACAATGTAAATATTGTATTCAGATACAAATGTGAATCCTCTTGAAATTATGCATTGATTTAGAACAAATGAAATGATATTTATCTCTTTCTCTCTCTCTTTCTCAGCTCTGTATCCTGCAGTACAGGAATGCTTCCTCCCTCCATTGCGTGGCTGTCTCTTTAGCGCCTGTATCCTTTCAGACCCCTGGGCTGCAGGCAGGAAAAGTAGGTTTGGGGGTTGATGTGAACACTCTTCTTCACAATGAAGAACACATTAGCTTGAAACTACTGTAAATCAACTTGTGAGCAAGCCTATGTTGGAGTAAATTTTGGCCTGGTTCATTGGAAACAGCTATTAAAATAACTTCCAGCTCTTGAGATAGCTGCTAAAAAATGTTGCCTGCAGCAGGGTCTGCTTCCTGTTGTTACTGCACCTTTCAGGAGCTGTTGCTGGTGTTTGTTGATAGACTGTTGGGTTCTTGTGTGCATTGTGGTGGGGTTTTTTTAGCTAAATTCAGGAGACCATGAGTACAGAGGGTCCAGGTGGTTTCCTGCTCTTGGACTGCCCTTTACCCCTTTGTCGTGAAATTATTTTGGAAATTCTATTTGGGCAAGGTGCCAGCTTTTTGAAAGATTTTGGAGTTGTACACCGAACGTAACAGCCATAACACTGGGGGTGCACGCCTACAGACTTATTGATAATCTGTCCAGTAATTTTAATAATTCAAAGTACTCCAAGGTTCTTTGAGCAGAGGATTCATCCTCTTCAGAGTTATCTAGCGCTTCATACCCGAATCTATGTGGGGGCTGTCAACCAGGTAGGCTACCCCGTTGCATAACAGAAGTCTCCCTCTTTGTTTTAATGGAAATCAACTATGGCTACAGGAGGCAAAACATCTGTTTAGGTGCCTAACATTTAGTTTTTCAGGCAGAATATTTTTGCCTCCCACTGTGTTACATTTTTTTTTATTTTTTTTTTCCTTTCTCTTTTCCCCAGCAAAAGGTAAGAATAGATACAATGACTGTTTTTCTCCTGGGGGTCTGTGGGAGTTCACGGGATGGTGCCTGTTAGCCCTCTCTACCCACGCAGTGCTATATGATTGCATTAGGTGTATAGTTATGAGAGTGATATTCCACTGTAGTGGATTTTTCCCCATGCAGATTTTCTAAATATACAGCCCCAGCAGCAGACCAGTCTCCCAATTCCCAGCTCCATTTCTAGCTGTTTCTCATGCTATTCAACTCCCCACCTCTATAACATTTATTTTTATGTGAAGGGGAAGAACTGGTTCCTCTTCCTATGTCCAGCAGCAACACTTGGAGTAGTGTCTTTGCTATGAAAACCTGTGCCTGGCAAATGCCAGGCTCCTGCCCTTCTGGCCTGGTGCATGGTCCATTTACAAGATTGGTGCTGGTGTGGTTTTATTAGGGTGAAGGAGCTGTGACTTAGAGTACGGGTTTTGTAAGGCTGCGGTAAGCCTTGGTGTGGTTATTTCTTTCAGCAGTTCATTTCTTGGTTATCTTTGTGGATTTTTTTTTTTTTCTACTTCAAAAATATTCCCTGCAAGCCAATTCCTTGACATGAAAGGTGACCCTTACGATGAATGTGGAGACTCACTTTTCAAAACATTGCACTAAAACACCTGCTGAAATTATTTTTCTACACCTATTGTATGGCTCCTTCTCCCACCTCTTTCTCTGAAATCCATGTAACATTTCAGCTGGTTCTGTCAAAAAACTGAAACAGCTATGTCAGGTTTCTGCCTCACGCTGATAAACTTCAGCTTGACAAAGTTACAGGTAGCAGAAATAGGTTTTGCAATCAAAAGTCAGAGAAAGCATGTCCACTATTACCTGAATTGTGTTTTCTGTGTGCATAAAAAACAAACAAAAAAATAAACCAAATGACCCCCGCCCCTCCATGAAGAAAAACCTTCTGCCAGAGCAGAGCTGGTCCCTGCTTAGGCTTTTCTGTTTAGACCGGTACGAGCTGTGCTCACAACCACTTCAGTTTGTGGAAGCAAGGCTCTTTCAAGCATGAATCCCTTTCTGGAAACCCCTTATACCTTGAAAGACGAGGATTAAAGATGCCAAATCGCAGTGAAAAGGTTTTGGACAGTATCAGTGAGCTTTATGCTTCATGCTCACACTCTGTTCTGCCTAAATCTGAGGCTTGGATGGACTTTCTGTGGGTTGGGGATCCTTGCAGAGTCAAGGGCGATTCCGTTCAGGAGAAGCCTGGGGAGCAAAAGGAGGATTCACTTGACCATTTGCTGGAAAGCAATAATTGTTTCTTCATCTAAAGAGTATTCTGTATTGGCTGTTGTGTATAAATAGATTTATTATGTATGGTATGCCATTAAAAATTAAATAAGCTAGCCATCATAGAGACTGCTTTTTGACAAGTCATTCACAAAGCTCTGTGTTTTGCAGCATTGCAAGTTGGTTTGTTTTTGTTTTTTTTTAATGCTGCTGTTGTTGTATTAAATGATGTGTGCTTGCGATGGCTGCTGGTCTGTGCACCAGTTGTGTGCTTGCAGAATTATTTTTCATGTGTTGAAACTGTTCTCTATGCCTCTTGTGCTCATGTAAATTTTCAGTCTTTTACTGGTTTTAGGCAAGTAAATCCTATAAAATAGTCTTAAATGTAAAGGCCAAATCCTGGAGTTCTTTTCCACCTAAATTCCTACTGAAATCAGTAAAGCAAGTCCTGTAGCCCTTATTCTGAGAAAGGCACGCTTATTTGAGGCTGGATCCTGCTGAACAGGGCGACCAGTTTGTGTAGGCTAACAAGGAAAGAGGGGAGCTTTAGAAAGCAGACACAGTCTCCATAGGAGTACAGTGAATGCTTCAACTTTATTGCAAAGTGCAGGTATACTTATAGAGCAGAGCAGGGTTCACACAGCATAAGCAATAATTTCATAGGTGTAACACACTGTCCATACACTTCTCCTCTAATAGCGATTGGATATATACAGCAAAGCCTCACTCATGTGTTACTTTACCCTACTTGCAGTTAGTGCTTCTCTATTCTAGCAACTAAGCATTTCCCCTTTAATAGCGTCCTGTACACTGGCTAAGCATTTCCCCTTTAAGAGCATTCCAACCCTATCAGAACCTGATGTCCTTGTTCTTAGAGGAATGTATCTACACTCCCCCCTTATTTGTTTTTGTGCTACCCGAACTCCAGGAATAGCCCTCTTTATCATATCAGTCACACACCTGGATTGTCCACATAGCTCCACAACACATTGTGGCCCTGTTGTTCAAGAAATCCCTCTACAGGATCCAGCACATCATTAGTTATTTTCATTCCATGGATGTATGTCCTCTCCTTTCTTTCTCCCAAAGGAAATCTGGCAGCTTGTCTATTCCAGAGGCTGTGAAATATTGGCACGTTTCAAAACTACACGTGTCAGCCTCTCTGACAAACAGTTAGTCAAAGGGCACACATGTTCCTTTCGCTTTGTCTGAGACCATCCAGTTCCATGCTAGAGAGAAACTGGCTCCATGAAATCAGAACTGCAACAAGACATTTCCCAAAGTGCTGCCTGCAAATGTGCATTGCTGTTGGAGACCGTGCAGGCTGCACCTCAAGCATACTCTGCTGCTTCTAGGAAAGGAAGAAAAGCATCAGCCCTGTGAGGCTGTCAGTCTTCTCTTTATGCTACGAAACCCCGTGCTGGTGTGGTCGTTTGACTGGCTCTGGAATCGTACATTGAACTGTGGTGGGGAGGCCCCTGATGCAGCTGCTTTTGCCTTGGTTCTGGAGGAGCAGACTCGTCCAGTTGAAAATTTTTGAGTTTGCTGGTGCTTGTTGGAGGATTTGGACTTGATAATCAAAAAGGCAGGAAAAAGTGAAGCCTAATCTCACACACAGACTGCTGTATCTAATATAGTCATGGAATGGTTTGGGTTGGAAAGGACCTTCAAAGATAATCTAGTTCCAACCCCCCTGCCAGGGGCAGGGACACCTTCCACTAGACCAGGTTGCTCGATACTGTTGGTCAGGTGTGAACTGTCAGGCCCATGTGTTTGCAAGAGGGTGACAGAAGAATGGTCCTTGGGATTTCAGTCCAGCCTTACAGTGATGTGGGAAGAGGAGAACACAACGGGACGTTTAACTTCTGCTTCTTGGCCTTCGCTGTGGGACCTTGGATAGCCCAAGGCATTTAGAGTTGTCCTGAGCTTAAATAAGTTGCAACTTGAAGGCTAGCAAATGGTAGTCTTTTAACACTTGGCTTTGGCCAGTTGCTGGTACTTCACCAATAAACAAATGAACTGTTTCCAATTATAGGTTTGGTTTTTTTTCAATTCTGACTAGAAGACCATGCACCCAGGGGTTTCTAGTGATGTAGTAGTAATAATTCTGGCATTACATCACTTAATCATGCAACCCCTGGCTTATCTTGCATTTTCAAAGCTGTCAAAATAGCATCACTTTGAAGATTCCCTACCTCACGCATGATGTTACTTAGTTTGCTTGCCCTGTCCTTGTTACCCTTAAAAGATGAGTTCCAGTGTTTCCATTAAGTGGGGGATTTCTGCCAGAAATGGTTTTAAGTCTGCTGGGGAATGAACAGTTCATTAAACTGGGAAATGATTTTGAAGTGTTCAAGAGCCCGGGGCTATGATAGCAATCGAGGTTGCAAATGGTCCCCAGCTCTAATGGATATTCTTTATTATTTAGAAGGACCAGGGATTTTAGTACTTGTAACTTTTGAAAACTGAATGTTTTAGTTTTGAAGTCCTCATTTGGTGGTGCTTTCTTCCAATAGACAAATTTGTAGGCTTATTCAACTGTACTTTTTGAGGATGGAAAGAACCTATGGCCTTTTTAAAACCCTTTGTAACATGCTTTGATAGATTTATGTACTTTCATGCAGCAGAGACTAGAAATACGAAAATACCACGAAGCAGATTGTGTGTGTTTCTGGTCTGCTTGGAAGCAGGAAGGGGAAATCTTTCAACAGATTGTTTTTGTGAGACTGATAGCCAAATGCTACAGATTTTCAGAGCTCTGCTTTAAATAAAAAGTGCTCTAATTAAGGGCATGTTCTTTTTGGTGGCTTTTTTTTTTTTTAAAGACAGAAGTTGATTTTTAGAGTTCCATCTGTAGGTGGATTCATAGCCATTTGAATCATGAAGGGTACATGTAGCACTTAGGGAGCTGTTTACAGTAAAAATGCATTTATGATGATGTAGTCTGTAGAAACCGATAATGAGGGATACAAAAGTTGGGGTCCTGGAAGTAAGAGAGCTGAGTTATTGCGATACCCCTCTGAAGTAATTTGCTCACATTGGGGGGAAATTCAATGAGTCGTGTATACCGGTGGGTAAATTGATGCTGTGTGCCACGCTGTCTATCATGGTATGTTCTTTGCTGCACTTTGGACTAGAGAAGAAACTTTGAATATATATCTAAAGAGTTCTGATAAATATCTGGCTAATGTAAATGTGCTATAAGCCTGAAACAAGATAGAGAAGGCCAGCAGGGATGTCATGAAGAAATCTTGCCAAAATTAACCACTGAGATTGTAAAGCATCAAGACTGATTTTTAGGGAATTCCATTATATATATGAGATGTTTAAAAAGATTGACAGAGAATAGTATTTTTCACTAAAGAGAAAAGTAAATTGTATTCATTTCAATACGGAATGGAAGTGTGTTGGGAAGGAGATTTTTCGTTCTCTCTTAACACTAGGAAAAAAAAATAAAAAGGCTTTTTTAATGAATTTTGAAAGAGGGTAAACTTGGCACCCTGGTTCATGATCCAATTTTCAGAATACTTGAACCTTACTGGTGAATAAGCATGTGTTACATCTTACATCTTTCATCTTTCACTTTAGGGGAAAACTTGCTAGGATTTTACACATTGAGACAAGAATCACCGTAGATTCATATTCAGCATATGAAGAAAGGGTGCTGAAATGATCTCGTTTCTTCTGTTATTCGAACTCATACAGGAGGTTAGTTTGCTGTTGAAAAGTAATATTTTTCTTGAATAATCTGTATTTACATGTCAAGTTCCTTAAATCACAGGGGACAGTTTGTGTGCATCAGGATTACATTAGACTTCTTAATCTAAAATTTTGTTAATGCTATCATTAACCCACAGGTTTACTACAGTTTTGATGACTTGCTTATTTTAGCTTCTGACTGTAAGGTATAAATAAAACCCATCATGGTTCCTTTCAACGTTTGTCAAGATAATCAGTTTCTACGGTGACCGTGCAGAAGCTTTTGATCTCTAAATTCATAACGACATTTCACTTTCCCTTCTTATATTGAGAAAAACATTCACACCTTGGAAGTCGTGATTATTTTATTCATTGTCTGTTTATAAATGATCACTGCACATATTTTCTGTTTCTACAGGCATTTTTTTGTGTGTGTGTGTGTAGTCTTAGTACTTTTGAAAGTCTTGGCTATCTGCTAGGGTGCAGGGTAGATGATGTATTGCAGAGATACAGCAGTGCATGCAGCTGGCCCAGAGAAATGTAGGGCTTTTAGTGACAGGGCTCTGCGTTTAGGGTTCCTCCTCAATCTGTTTGCACTAAGAGCAGAGTACAAATGAGGAAAGCCAGTTCAGCAAATTTATGTTCGAATGTGGCGTAAGTCCTTATTCTTGCACAAAATCTCTGCTAAGCAGAGGAGATGGTATATTGATGTAGTGTTTTCTGTAGCCCAATGCAAATCTAAGGTGTCTATGTGACTATGAATTGTGAACTGAAATATATTTATTGTGAAGCAATACTCTTAGTCTCTATCAAAGTGACATGGCAAATATAAATCATAAAAACTATCTGCTGACTTCTTGTTTACTTGCTTCAGGGGAGACTTTCCTGCTGATCTCATATTTATCATGTCTTTCTGATATTTTGTGTGCTTCTAGTTCCAATCTGTGATCATTATGCTAATAATATTTTGAAGTCCTGACTGAAAATAATGTCATTGAGGAGTAGCTGGACAAATGCAAACATGTCAAGGTTTAAAAAGTTGCTTCCCCCCACCCCATTGTGTGAGATACTGGTGTGAAGGAAAGTAACTGTAACTATGTTGATTGACATAAATGCCATTTTAGCTAAAGTTGAACAAATACAAGAAAGTTTTTTTCAAACCAAACTGTTTTTCCCATGTCAGCCAGCATGTGAATGAACACTGTGAATAGCAACAAAGATGCCGATTCATTGATGACAGACTATCACAACGACTTTCAGGGCAAATAATCATTGAAAATTGGGTAAGACATTGAAGTCCCAATGAGGATAAACATTATTAGAAAATAACCTGTATAAGTCATCCTGGGCAGCAGCAATTGCTTACAGTGCCCGTTACATCTTTAAAATGGAACTACCTTAACTGGTGTTGCTTCTGCTCCCTGTCCCAAAATGTTGGTAATTGTAAAGAACTTCAAGGAGGTGGGGAAGAATCTGTAAGCAGGTTTCATGAAATCTGGCTGCTGTTTTGATACACAGATAAAAAAAACCTTCTGCTTCCTGAAAGCCCAAGGGAAATTTGGTATTCATCACCATACAGAGTAATGAAGTATCTTTTTGTGCTGGATTTTGTAGTTTAGGAGACATTCTGTTTGCAGTAATAACATGGGAAAGGAAGCAAGTTCCTAGTGGAGGCATAGAGCTCTGAGCAGGGGCAGGCTGATTCTGCTTGGGAGCACTTTTGAAATGATTAGAAATAATTTTCAAGTTCCACAGAGAAAGGAAAAAAAAAACAAAAAACAAAAACCAAAACAAACCAAACAAACAAAACCCACCAAAACAAACACGGCCCCCACTCCCCCCCCAAAAAAACCCAACCCAAGCCAACCCAAAACCAAACCCACTATAAAGAGCAGATTACCAGGGTATTAAGGCACTGTGTTAATTCCTTTGTTTATTCCAACATAGGCAACTGTTTCACAAAGCAAAATAGATTAAGTCAATTCAGATAAAATATACTCTGTACAGGCAACTTCATGCACTATTTAGTTTCCTTAAGCACTTGATTAACAAGCATTAATATTATTTCTTGTCACTTCAAAGCACTTAAATCCTTTATTGCTTTCTTTGTTTCAAAATGACTTGAAGAAAGGCAGGAACAGGGTTTGAGAGCCAAGGGCTGAGCTGAGCTTTTGTTTGCACCACTGCCTGTGGATTTGCTGTATGAGATGGATTTGCTGAGCTTCTGCATCTGCTTTTCCCAACTGCAAAATAGATATAATCATCTGCACCATTTTGTTTGAGACTTGGTTTGCTTCTGTTCATGCAACACCTTGATAGCCTTGAGTAGGCAGTTCTGTGGTAGTGCCAATGAACCTGTAAGATGCTACAGTGATAATTATTAACTGCTTTGATCAAGAATTGTGTGGGGCAGAAGGATCAGTAGAAAACTTGATCATCAGTGCTGGGCTGGCACCAGTTCTTGTCAGGATTAGACTGCTCCTGGACCAAATACAGCGGTCAAAGACTGGTAGGGAGAAGGTGACCCTCTGTGAGACGAGCATGCGATAGGAGCCCTTGTCCTGACTCTCTTAGGTTATCTCCCATGCTTAGCAGGCCAGATAATGAATTTCACTGCAGCGAGAAAGTTGCTCCTCTTTACTCGTCGTTAGGAGAATTACTGAGATGCTGCTGGTTAACAACATCTCTAGGATGTGACGCGCTGTGCCTGTGTCCCAACGCAGCACTCGGCTCCCCCGGTGGGTTACTGTGTTTTCAACAACATCTCTAGGATGTGACGCGCTGTGCCTGACTGTGTCCCAACGCAGCACTCTGCTCGCCCGGTGGGTTACTGTGTTTTGTATCTGGTACCACATGGCTTTAGGATGTCGGTCGCTCCCTCTCCCAGGAGGTGGGTTGTGGAGTAGCATAACCTCACTTTCCCTTTGGTCCACCTCATGGCTTTCTGTGGTGACAAATTGAGTCCACCTGGCCTGAAATCTTTTGCAGTCTTTTGAAGAAATCCACTTCAAATGCCCCTCTTTCTATTCATGGTCTAAGACTGGTGTCAGTGTGGCAGCTGGACGTTTGATGGCCCTTTGCTGCTGTTGAAGTGTGCTTTTGTAGCCTAACCTTTCATTCCTTTTTTGTGTACCTTTGCTGACTGTACAGTAGAGAGCTCTCTTGCTGTTACTTTATTTTATAGCAAAGATCAAGTGCTTCCTTACTTGAGAAAGTTTGTGACTGTTGTTTCCCCCCCAACCCCAAACTTCTACTCAAGCATATTTGTGGGCATGCCAGAATGGCCTTTCCTTTCCAGAAGTGCTATAAGCTCCTGGTCTGATGGATGTTTGCAGTCTCCAGGACTCCAGAATAGATTATATGGAATCATCCTATTAAGTTTACTACAGCTCAGCTATACCATTTTTGCAACCGTAACTATAAAATCAATATGGAGAAAATGTTCTGATAAATCAACGATTGAAAGAATGATAAATAGAGGTTCATTGAAACAGAAATAAGCTTAAATACACCAAATGTAAAGCGATTCCTATAGCAATAAGGCATGTGAGCTTACTTCAAATGAAAAATTACCCCAGAAGGCAGGAACTAAAAGGACCTGGGGGTGATGGTATACAAGGAACAGAACATATGCTCTCTGTGTGATGCTCTGCAGGGGGGATGAGTAAGGGAGTAGTAAACGGGAGCAAGGAAGTGATGTATCTTTTTACCGCACTAGCGAGAATGGTGATACTGGTATGTGGTGGGGAGTTTTCAGGAACTTCTTTTAATACTGTGACGTGCAATTGATGATCTAAAAGGAGAAGGAAAAAAAAAAGGTCTGACACTTTTGAAGGCAGATGAAAAGTCTTTGTAACGACAGAAGGATCAGGCTAGTTAGTACTTCAGAGTCACAGAAGAAAGGAAAGAGGAAGTGAGGAGTGACAGAATATATATAAATCTAAGAGGAGGAAAACCAATAAAAACCTCACAACCTGCCCACCTACCACCAAAGCTCTTCAGTCTGGTGGTGCCCAGTAGCTGGAAGCTGGAGCCTGACAAGTTTTTGTTGGTATTGGATTTTTTTGGTTTGGTTTGGTTTTTTTCCCTCTCCAGTGCAATGTGGTAATCAACCACTGGAGCTAATTACCAGGGAAGCTGTAATTCTTTCCATGTTTTAAATCAAGACTGACTGCGTTTGTGGAAGATGCGATTTAGCAAATACTTGTTACTAGACTCTGTGCAGAAGCAACTGTGTGGAAGACTAAAGCCTTTGGCCTTGCTGGAGCTCAGGGTAATGAACCAGTACCCCTTCTCAATTTCTCTGTGTGTTCAGGGCCTGCATGACCTTTTCTGTCAAGCCAGCTTTGTACCCTGCCCTATGCCCCGCTTGGTTCAGGTGGTTTTTAGAGTATGGGCTGATTAAAGGAATCTATCAACTGTCTAAATAAAATTTTTTCCTACCTTTTTGCTTGTAGTAAGTGACTGGAACAATAAAATCAACTATATATATATATTTCCCATTTTCCTATTTATTTGAATGGAAAAGTGATGTTCTCATGGTTAAACAGGGCTGCCCTGCTCACATACTGGATGCTGCTTGAGTTTTTGCACAGCTTGCATGCACACATGCACATGTGTGTATGCATATTAAACATATACATGTGAAAACATAGGGAGAGGTTTTAAAAAAAAAAAATCAAACAAAATAAAGATTGGTAGACTGTAGGGGGAAGGACAGTTATCAAACCACTTGCCTCACCTTTAGCCTGACTACAAAGCTGAGATCTAGGTTATATTGCCTAACATGACTTTCTGTACATCTGAAACATTGCTATGGGTGCCACTTCTCTCAGTGCACAGGTACAAACTCCGTGTTCCTGCTGTTCTGTCTTCTGCTCTTGGAGGCCTTGTGTTCCTCTGCACACCGCCAGGTATTGGCCGTTTAATCTTTAAAACCAGGCTTTGAGCGAGGCATGTGGAGCATGTCATGAAAAACATGGTTTCAGTTCATTTCAGTTGAGTTGGTGCACCAGGGATCCCTGTCACTGTTGTCCTTCCATTTTGTCATTTATATAATAATCTCAAAGCAAAATTCCTATTAAACCAACAATTTTCAAGGACAACAGTGAATTTCTTTTTTGTTACCAGGTAATGTTTTATGAGTTCACTCAAAGCTTCGTGGACTCTTTGGTGGCCATGAGCCAGGCATCATAGGCTAGATCCTTGGCTAGTATAAATGACTTTCATGGTTAATGCATCATTGATCTGACTGAAGCTATGGTGCTTTGTAAGAGCTGAGGATCCCACCTCTCTCTGGAAATCCCAGAGCCTGAAAAATTTTATAAGATTATCAGCTTGGAAAAGAGATGGAATTGTGTCAACCTACTTACTGTAGCTCTTCTGAAGTGCTGCTGTGAACTGCTTGCCAACTACCATACGCTTAAAGTGAGCGGCCCGATGATCTGGCTGATAGTGTCCGGAGCTGTTCTGTGATACATATGGGAGGAGGAGTCCTTTCACTGTGTCCCTCCAAATTGCTTTCCTCACTGAACTATGTATTGCAATCTGTGCCACATAACAGCAGAGACAAAACCAACTCTAACGGGTAGGAGTCCTTAGTCACCATGGCTGAATTTCTGATGCCCTGGAGATATATTACAAGAAAAAAAAAAAAGGCAGATAATCTCTAGTTTATTAGTTCTGTTTCACTGGTGTTACATTGCTTGTTTGGTCCTAGTTTGCCAAAGTATGCAAAAAGGGGCACAAAAATGACATTGATTAGCAATGTGTTGACTGCCTTGATAAAATTTGAATTCCAGCGCACTGGAGCGTTTTCTGGTCTGTGCACAAAGCTGATAGTTTGGCACGGGTTCTGCTATTTTCTACCCAAAAAAGCTTTTCCTATGCTTGTGTTTTGTATCAGAAATGATTTTTTTTCTAGAGAAAATAGTTACTAAAAATTTGGATAGCAAACTACTGTGCTTTTTTTTTTCAGTAAATACGAAGTGAATATTTATGGAAAATCTTCTATCATTCAGCTAGCTATTTGTGAACAGCTTGCAAATACAGATAACGGGAACTAATGCAAGTCAAGCTTTTTATTCAGCAATCTGCCCAGTGGCAAAACTTATTTTGTTGTAGAACCTAATTTTCATTGTATGCATCACTAGAGATGATCCCCAAATTACTGTTTCCTGAGCAAGTCCTTGGGGATCAAACCTACCGCATTCCATCACCAAACCAGAAATAACTTCGACCATCTGACAAAGCCCATGTACATTCATTATCACAGACTTTTTTTTGCTTTCAGCTAGCCCTAGGAAAATAATTTACTTTGGCTTCTAGTTATAACACTAACAAAGATCTTTCTCTTTTTCTTCTGATTAGCTGAGTGAGGAAATTTAAATTCCTGCTGTGACTACAAGGCTAGTGGTTCATTACTACAAGAGGGTTTTTTCTAACATGGCACATGTATGTGTATTGCAGCTTATTTGAGATTTGTATGGACTATTTTTTTTTTAAGTCTTGTAGGAAACTTATTTCTATATGCTGCTTCACAAAAAAAAAAAAAAAAGCCAGGGTCTGTGTCATCCAGTGCTTATAAATATTATATTATGGTAATAAGAAATCACTTGTCAGAATGCAGGCAGCATTGGTTTTTCATTTGGGGTAATAAAAATAACTAGATACTTCTCTATTCATTTGCACTGTGACCAGATACGTCAACTTTTCATAAACGAGACCGCTCAGTTTGTCTGGGTGGGATGGTTCTGCTTGCTTTGGTTTGGTTTTGAAATTTTGGGGGGTTGTTGACCATAGGGATAATGTACTCTGAAGCATTGATAAACCCTTATAGGCAGAAAGAGCTTTGGTCTCCTTAACCTGATTCCCTTTGTGCAGAAGGTTTAAATATTTCTTGGTGTAGCAAATAGAGCTGGCATGACTCTAAAGCCCAGTGGCTCTGGTGGTTAGCTGGGAGATAAGGAGACATCCATCCCTGTGTCTGTGCTGTTCAACAATTTCTTTACATTAAGCATTCAGTAGAGCAGCACAGAAAGCTGTGTTTCCCTGGCGAATAATCAGATAGCCAAACCAGTGGTCTATGAATCCTTTTTCTCCTTTTCTTGGCTCAATGAATATTTAATTCATCCCTGTGAAGTGGTTTAGGTTCGGTAGAGAAGATTGATACCGCTGCCTTTCCAACCTCAGACTGGGCTGTATCTGGAGGTTTAAACATTTACTGTGGCAGGTGGCAGCTTAAATAAGACAAAGGATGGAACTGCGCTCATCTGCCGTCTCTTCTGTCACAGGTTTAATGCTGGCAGTAAGAGGGATGAGAAGAGAAGAGAGAGCAGCACCATCCCTGTATCTTTCTCTGTACCTCATCCACCACTTGCAGATCAGGTTCCAAATGTGGGTGTCCTGCAAAGACAGCGGGTGCAAGAGCCCAGTTTTTCCAAAGCTAAATATAGAAACCAAGGTGCTTACTCATGAGCACTGTCGTGACTGGCGTAGCTCTTTGAAATGCTTTAGGCAGAGGTCTAGGTGCATGAAGAATCTTAATTTGGAAAATTGAGGTCCTGTGGATTTTGAACTGACTTTGCAATCAACTAGTAGCTAAGGTGGGGAGGAACTTGTGCATGGATTTGGTTTGTGTGTTGTTTCTCTGCCAAGGGAGCTCCTATCTCTGCCTACACTATAGAGAAGAGAAAATAAGACAGGAATGTCAAGACAGGCCTTGGTTCTATAGTGCACAAGAAACAAGGCTCTAGTTTTGGGTGGCTGAATACACTAAAATAACTATGTGCTAATTTAATAGCTATAGTTAATTGTGTTTTAAAGCTGTCTGCGAATTGCATTGCTTTTTCTTAGCTGTGGAAGGAGGTGTGTGGGGGGGTTGGTGTGGGGTTTGATTTTGTTGGGTTTTTTGGGTTTTTTTTTGGTTTTTTGGTTTTTTTTTTTTTTTAAGACTTCAGACTCGGGCCACAACTTCTTGGTATCATCTTGGTTGTTAACTGATCTGGGCAGGGTGTAACAAGTTTGTCTGGGCTAGAGTGGCTTTGGAGGGAAGACTGAAAGCAGATGTTGTGTCTTGACAATGAGAACTTCAGAAGGGCTGTTTGATTGCAACACAGGTGAGTCCAGTGTGTGCAAACAGTGAAGAAATGTTCTTGCTTCTCCTGTACAACCCAAGAACAAAATCTTTACTGACTCAGAGGTGTGGGTTCAAAGAGGGAGATCCAGAAAGGACAAACTGGAACTTTGCTCACCAGGAATCCCCCTTAGGTTTTGTTTCGCTTCCCCAGCATTAGTGCCTCACACTACTGTGTAATCTGTGTTATCGTGGCAAAACCCATTAATCTCAGTGGGAATAGTATTCAGTATACTATCATTCAGTATTTGTTTTGTAGCTGCACCAGCTGTCAGAGCCGAGAAGTAATCCAGTTTTTAGTTTTCCCAAATGGGGGAAGGGCTATCAGTCAGATTCTGGTTTTGTAGCAGTAAAGTTATAGGATGTAACACATCTACTTGTACTCATTTGGGATATTAAACAGAAGAAGGGCATTGGAAAATTGTCGTACGAAACATTGATCTATTGTGATTATTTAATGAAATGCTTGTACACATTCTCTTTAGGATAGGAGTGCTGTGCTGGAAGATCTGTCATGCGGTAACAGCTGTCAAGCAGGCAGATGCTGTTCGTGTATATAAGAAAAGGTTTGACAATATTCCAAAATAAGTGGAATTCCTTCTCTGCAACTTTTATTTCTAGTTAGGCTTAGTACCCAGCTGGCTGCGACATGATGAGTTATTTTTATCTTATCAAAAATTAATTTGAATTACTGCATTACACGTGGTTCACGTGTAGAGCAGGGAAGCTGTAAAGATGGGAAATAAAACCTCGCTCTACAGCAGAGTGCTGTTTGGACATTTGGAGTACCATGCATCTAAATTCTCTGCCTGATCCCACAGTGGTCCATGTTCACAAGCTTCCCTACAGAAAATAATGACATGTGCTCCGTTCCCTGCCTGACACCCTCTTACCCCCCAAAGCCGCTGTAAGACAGCAGCAGCAGAGTGGGGAGGATTTGAGAAGTGTTACTCTCCCCATCCCCTAAATGAGAGACCACACACAAGAGATTCCACTTAACCATTTCTCTTTTCTGGTATTCTTTTGCCTAGTACTTGGATAGCTGCTTTAAGGGTTTTTTCAGGGTCAGTGTGGAGCTTCATGTTACCTAACGATGCACGTGGACAATACAGACAGTGGAGAACGTGCAACATGTAACTTGGATTCTGGAAAAGAAAGTAGAAGCCTTATCCCAAAATACTGCCATAACCAGTTTATATAGCTCAAATTCCCATATATTCGTGTGCGTAAGACTTTTTGAAAGTGGCAGCTTCTATCTCCCCATGCATGTTACCAGTGAAACATGCATCAGGCTGGTTTGCAGAGAGCTTTGATCCAGCAGTGAATCAGATCAGAGATAAACATTCATTCCTGGTGTTTGCAGTGCTCTGATTTTCCTCCTCAAGGCAAGAAAATAAATGACACTAGAGCCCTAGAGCTTAACCGCGAGACGTTAGCAAAAATCCCACTGGAAGGACTTTTAAATTTGTGATATCCTTACACTTTGTATGCTGACTTCTGTTACCAGCTCATTAGGCTTTCTGCATTGCCTTGCTGTCCCTGGTGCTCTCTCACATTAGGTATTCTATAAAGTAACTCTTAAAAAGCCTGAGATGTAATATTTTCATAATAAACACTTATACGTATGCCTGTATAAAAATATGCATTACATAAATATTCAGATATTTATGTGAAGCCAGATTGATGTGATCCATATGCCCTTTCCTACAGGAGAACACAACTTCTCGGGCTGTGTGCATGTGCCTAACCAGGAGAGCATGGCAAGCTTTATTTTTTTTTCTGGAAAATGTTTTGTGTATGTTTTGAAGAGCATTAAAAACATGTATATAGTCAACTGCACAAAATTTCTATCAAGCACACGTTGCTTCCTACTTGGAGGTCATCAGGGAATTCTAATTATTCTTTTGAATAATGGAAAGATGAATATTTCCTTGAAACCCATCTGAAATGGAAGTTCTTTTGTTTGGGGCTTAAAAAAAAAAAAGTATGGAGGGCTACTTAGTCATGCAAATTCATGTATAATTAAATGCCACAGCACTTCCTTGGAAGCCAACACGTTTTGAAAGTGAATAACAATATAGGCTAGAGTCCACTGACAAAACATCACAGCAAGTCACTCTGCGGTTTTCTGCAGGCTTGTGAAAATATTCATGACCCTAGCCAAGTCCCCAGTCTTCCTTATATTTTATTTTCTTTATTCTTGCAGACTACAAAATCCCTTATTTTGGCACCATGTTTTTCGGAAACATCTTTCTGACCTGAAGTTTGCAAGCTACTCCTATGTGTAAATGAAATGGTAATCACCAAACCGGTTATTACCGAAAAAATGAGAAATTCAGTTATATCTAATAGCAAGTTGAGTCACGCTCGGTATTTAAAGTCTCCCTTTCTGTGTTTGTCTGTGCAAAACAGTGTATGTTCCAACAGAGGATGTTTCAAGGTTACATTAGAGTGGTTTTGCCCTATTTGAGTTCTTTAGTTCTGGGTTTTTCATTTGCGTAATGACTCACCCCTACGGTTTTCAGTGAACTTGGAAAAAACAGCATCCTATTTTTTGTCTTGTTCGCCGATTTGGTACATTACTCTATTACAGCCACAGAGAGATACAGTTCTGTCAAAATCTGCTTCGCTCTACAAAAACAGACCCTGACCCAGAGGTATCACAGTCATAAAAAGATTTTGAAACAGGCTGCGGCACATTTATCTCTACGGCTTTGCTCAGAAAGAACACACGATTTTCCAGCATCTTCTCTCTTTTCTTTTCTTTTTATATGGATTACGTCTGGAAGAGGCCAGGTGCCTAACCAAACCTAGCCTGAGGATACGTGATGCTGTTCCTGTTGAACTGGGATTAGCTTATACTGGTTGGCTGGGAATTTTGGTGCTTTCCATTAGAATGACAGTTTTTTTCTAAATAACAAGAATAGCAGACAGCTGGCTGGACAAGCTGGGGAAATGCACTGTAAAGAGAAATAATATCTGTTCAATAAGATCTTAGTTGGTTTCTCAGAAATTTTTAGCAACTGAAAATACTGAAATGCATGCTAAGAAATGGGGTTTGTGTTATGTGTGGACTCCCAAATTTACTGATCTCTGTACCAACACCACAAATGATTGTCACCTTGGAAGGTCATCTGAGTAAACACTGATGGATTTGTTATAAATTATATAAAACTTTTTTTCAATGAGAGGGTTGTCAAGCATTGGAACAGGCTGCCCAGGGAAGTGCTCGAGTCCCCATCCCTGGAGGTATTTAAAAGCCGGGCAGACGAGGTGCTCAGGGACATGGTTTAGAGGTGGGACGGCAGGGTTAGGTTAATGGTTGGACTTGATGATCTTAAAGGTCTTTTCCAACCTGAACGATTCTATGATTCTATGACGACTTATATGGAGACTGCTAGAATCACAAGCTCTCCAGTTCTTTTACTTTTTAAATCAAGATCTAAGGCACTTAAACAATTATATGCTTTCACTCAGTCAGGAATTATGGCATATTGCAAAAAAATATTGGGTGAAGTTCTAGGATTCACGTGTTGTGCTGGGATTCAGAATATCTAATACTCCTTATTTCTAGATAGCTTGTGCTTGAAAGGCATAAATTAAGGAAACTGTGTGAAGGCATGTTAAGAAAATAGTTATTTCTGGGAAGAAGCCAGTCTGCATGAGGAGCAATGTAGTTGGGTTTAGGTGGGCTGAATATTAAATTAATGAGTGTGTGGGCATGCCTGAAAATGGCAGCAACTGAAACTGCTGTAGTTGCAAATGCACAGCTGTCTGTTTTGTAAATAATAACCTGGGATTTCTTGATATCACAGCTATTGCTCGCTCTTTCAATTACTAGTCTGTTTATGCATGGTTTGGAGATGCAGACAATTTTTCTTATCAAGAAAACTTCCTTTAAATATGACCTTGCCAGGGATTTATCAGCACAGGTTACAGGAAAAAAATTTGATTAGAGTCTGTGTGTCCTGCCTATCTTCTTGAAACAGCACGGCATTGCAGGAGTTGGTATAGTTAAAGTGACTGCCTTTTTTCAAACATTATTCCATGCGTGGTACATCCATTCTTTTTTGGTTGCAATGTAAAGTCTGGTTTTTGATAAATATAAATAACTGGAAAAAAAGTTTAAGGTGCTTTGCTTTTTGATTATTCACACTCTACAAGGATTTCATGGCTAATTTACCCAGCAGTGTGGCTATTCTGTGTAGAATGACTTTCTACACCTATTGCAGCAAACTTAGTGGATTCTGGTCTGACCTTATTCTTCAGAGGAACTGTAACATAGGATTTTAGTATTTGGGAGGACGATAGAGAAGAGGGGATATCTATTCACGTGCGTTATTCCAAGCAGAAAAGAACAACTGCAGCCCAACTCTCTTGCACCCTGAACCAATTAAATGGGAAACAAGAAGGCTGTGGCTATACCAATCCTGTGTAGTTGTACAATGTTTTTTTTTTTAACTCTTTTAAACAAGACTCAGCAGTGTGTCTGGCATGTAAACCACTCTCCAGTAGCAGGAACTACTTTGAGAAGTCTGCAGTGATGTTCAGAAACCTGTTCTTAGTTTAAATGAAAGACTTTCTAATTTCTTCCAGAAATCCACAGCTCCCCTATTCTTGCTGTGTACAATGAGGGTGGTAGTGTGATGAATCAGTATGATGACTGGTACCTAAAATTCTAGTTAAACTGATCAAGTCTGAGAGTGTGATCTGAATATTTTCAGGTCTTGTTTTAGAAAAAAAATGTGAAATACAAATAATGGCGTTCCTAGGAGGAAAGCCTTAGGTTTGGAACAAGTCAGATTGATGTTGTACAGACACGTGTTTGTGTGAGTGGATGAGTGTATAGTATATGTAGGTCCTTTGTGCACTCTTGGACTTGTTAGTTTGTAGGACACTTCAGGCCCTTCTCTGTAAATACCAGATAGCCCCAGGAAAGCATTAGGTGTGTAGTTGCACCAGAGATAAGGTTGGAAACCTTACTGTTGTATTAAATGATTTGGGATAAAAACAACCTGTCATGTCTGAAAAAAGGAGAAGGGCGAGTTCTCAGCCACTGTGTTTTTCTGTAGATCACCAGATCAGAATCGTTCATTTTTGCCTGAATATGCTAAACAGTGGTACCTCATTTAATCAAAAATAATAACTTATTTTTCATACCTTTTTTTTTGGTATTATTTTTCTTGAAATAGTGCAAGATTTCTCAAAGGGCTGAATTGGAGTAGTGATGTTAGTAGTGACGTGGAACTCGGTTATTTGTGAAAACAAAATATTTGAGTTTGAAGATGCCGCTGTGATGAATACCCTGGGAACTTCAGTATCATTTGTCTAAACTGATGAAGGCATACATATTATATTACCAAAATTGGTAAAGCTGTAGGAAAGTAAGTGAAGCTGTCTTTCAGATAAGCTTATAAAAAAACCTGGATGCGTAAGCGTATTTCCCAGTACAGTTTTGCAAACCACAAAACCTGAGACCGACAAACATTCTGCTTTCTAACCATGTTGGAAGAGCTGAGGTAAGACTCATTTTCCTTTGCACTCCTGCAGTTCTCCTCCTCCACAGATTATGCGTATGAATGAGACAGGATCTGTGAGAGAAGTGATAGCAGATAGGGTTGGAAAAAACAAGGGTTTGCATGTATGAGGATGAATTAAAAAAAAAAAGTGAGCAGGTAAAAGCTTTCTCTATCAGTCAGCATAACAAAATGTATTACATCATCCTACAAAACTCCCCATTTAATCAAGTCTCTGTGTCTACTGGAATTGTTAATATAATCTGTAAAAAAATCAAACTGTGGTAAACATGTACATAAGAGCCTGGGACTTTGATTTCAGTGGGCCTTAATGGTTTTGTAGCATGGCTAGCTTCAAATTACGTGGCAGGGGTAGGTGTATTACGGACTCTACAGACCTTCCTTAAGTAAATGGAGAGGAAAGTAACTTAGCCCATCCGAGTTTCAGGAGGGGTATCATGGCGTATTTCCTGCACCATTGTTGTTATGCTGGCATAGCATAGTGCCTTTGGAGGGCTGGGGTGTAAAATTAACTTTGCCCTGAAGGCTTTTATCTTGAGCTGCCTTGCATGGGTTTGTCTGAGCTGTATAGCTTACATGAAGTGCTCTGGTATCTCTGCTGGCCAAGTGTTTGCAGCAGGACATCTGGGTTCTGGTAGTATTTTAGTTTTCATAGAAAAGAGAAAAAACTTGTGAGAGTGCCTCTGAATGAGGTACATCCAAGGGTGAACCAAGTCTAACAAATGCAGAGGGATGTGTACGAGCAACGTGCGCCACCGTACTCTGGTGACTCAGCTCAGTGGAACATTGCTTGTGGGAAGAGTCTGGGCTTAGCCAACGTGTCTGTTCCTTTCTAATGCAATTTTGGCTCAGGGAAACAAAAAGGAGGGTGGAATGACAGAGAGAATAAAACTGTCTCTAATGAGTTCCATGCTGCTTTCTGATCTGCGAATGTTGGTGAAAATACCTATGTATACGGTGAGAAAGGGCCTGCCTTCCTAATTATTTTTTTCCCCTCCTTTTTCCTTGGAGGGTCTAATTAACTTAGGGCACGAGAAGAAAAGGCATGAGATGAGAAGTGATTCTAAACAAAAAATAACCCCCTATTTAGTCCTCTGAATTGAGAGAGTACCTAGAAAAGTGAAGGAGGTGGCCTCTTCTCCCTCCTCCCGCACCCACACAATTTTTTCCATGGTAGGCTTTTATACAAGGCCAGTATGGGGAGAAAAAAGAATTTTTGTTGTTTATAGCTAGCTGTCGCAGCTAATCAATATGAACAACCCCTTATCAATCTAGCCCCAATATAGGGCAAGAATTGAGTTTTCAATCTTTTCGCATAGTCAAAACCAGCCAAAGCAATTGGGTTCTGTGATGGCAGAAGATTGAATTTCTTATCAGGATCAGAAAAGATCGTGCCTTCCAGGATGATGCATAAACTATTGTGTCCTGTTTACATAGATTATGATTATTTCAAAAGCTTATACAGTCTTCCTCTCCTCTCTGCTTTTTTCTATATGTTACATGAAAACAGAAGGATTATGGATCTTAGTATGGAATTCCCCATACGAATAGCTTCCTGGTATTGCTGTGAATTTGTTTCGTGAAGGCCTTTTTTCCCTGTTATTATGTGAGGAATAAGTTAAATAACTCTCTTAAAACTTTACTGTGAAATTAGGTATAATTCCATAAAGCACACTTTTTAAAAGAGAACTGATGTACATGACTCATTCAGGTAACTTAGAGGTTACTGTGGGCTTTTCTTTTTCCTGCAGTGATTTGTTCTGAATATCTGGATCTCAGCTTCTGTTTTAAGATTGCAAAGGAAGGTAACGTTCTCCATTTAAAAAAAAAAAAAAAACAAAAAAACCAAAAAAAACAAACCAAAACAAAAAACAACCAAAAAACAAACAAACAAAAAAAAACCCCAAACCCAAAAACTTCTTGGTACGGGTATCTCAGTTTTTAATTCATATCTTTTTCCAGCCATGAAGCTTCTGTATGATTTTTGTATCAGTTGTCTCTCTTGGAATTCGATGAGCTGGTGGAGGACATGTTGGCATCCAAATGAAGCAAGAAGAGCG
>NW_009258765.1:119116-143177 GCF_000687185.1 Egretta garzetta | reverse complement strand
GTGGTGGTGGTGGTACAGATGTCGAGTCCAATACCAGACCTTTTTAATGAGTTTTCCCCTTGAATTGGAAACCAGTGAGACTGTCTCATTGGTTGTACAAAGGTAAGTTTGATTTATTGTGTATGTTTATTTTGAAACTGGCTCAATATCAACAGCTGTAGTCATTCTTAAAGTCCCTTGAGCGGTTGGCGCTCTGTGAGTGAGTGGCTCTGGGCAGCCTGAAGGGTTCCTTGCTCACAACAGAATCGTGGTGTGGTTGTGGTTTTTTGGTTTTTTTGTTTTGTTTTGTTTTGTTTTTTTGTGTGTGGTGGAAATCCCGAGGCATAGAGCAGTTCTGTGCCTGGGGTCATGGAGCAAATAATCAGCAGAGATGGGATTAGAATAAAGAGCTCCAGACTTTCAGGCGCATGTTTCAACCACTACATCATTTCTCCTTCAGGAAGCCAAGAAAAGTTTGGTCCTTCCATTTGGTACTGAATCTGTATTCTCCCCGGCCTCCCTACTCTCATGCAGCCTGGCTACCACGTACTGTCAGTATTCATACTCCTCCATACCCCTGTCGCTTTTATCCTCTTCTCCTTCCACATGTTAACGGGAGCCTTCTCCTTTGCAGCCCTTGAGGGCTGCTGCCGCTCTCCACCCACTGGGGTGCAAGGTGATGCCGTTCAGATGCTTTGCCTTTCTTTGAATCCCTGGGTTGGCTCCCTTTTCTGCCTTGGCCAGAGAGAAGTTTCTTTTCTGTCAGCCCTTTGTAATGCTTGTACTCACCTTTCTCTATTATTCCCTCTGTATCTCTTTATCTGCTCAGTGGCGCGAGTGTCATCTCAAGCTTCCTTGGATTCTTACGCACATGCAGTCTCATCTCTTGTACCTCGATCCTGTAAATATTGAAATTCATCCCGATGAGCTGCTCTGCTGGATACTTACGAGGCTGCAAAAATTCAGATCGAATCTAGAGGCAATTTTCTGGTTTGTTTCTTTTTTGTGTCTTAGATTTGTTACCTTATTAGGGCCACATTTTCTTTTTCCTACTCTGTTGTTCTTGATCTTTTTCTATGTGTTTTTGACTTCTAAGTCTATTATTTTTTAGCTCCTGGCCTCTTCTAGTCTTTCCAGTTCTCCTTTCATTCGGAAGCGGCATCCCCTTCCAGTCAAATTATACTCAGAATAAAACCAGCTACTGTGACTTCTTGAAAAGGTAAAGGTTTGGCACCTGAGAGGCAGTCTTAATTTGTAGTTCAAGGGTGAATGAATATACCGTAAGTGCATTTGAGCGTCATTTTTTTCCTCAAAGAATGGTGGTGAGAAGAGATGTGGTATAACTCAGGCTGAAGCTAAAAACATGAATTGCCTGGAGGAAATATTTTTAAATATCCCTCATTTCCAGTTGGCTTTGAAAGCCCAGGATGCCTGGAGCCCCTGACTGACTGTCACTAATCTTCCTAGCCTTTGTCTCCAAATAACCTGAATTCTCCTAGCCTGCTTTCCTGGAGCTCTTATGCTCCCCCTGGATCATATGTAGTGTGTTTGCCTTATCTGCTTGAGATGCTGTCTAGGTGCAACCTTCTACTCAGTGCTTCAACTGGTTGGTGAAGTGTGGGGTTTTCTTTCCCTGCCATCTGTACCCTTAAATAGGCCAAATGCTTCTGTAATTATTCATTCTCTTAAATGTTTCATTCTTTTAAAAGATCAATGTTAAGGCAGTGTGTGTCTGTCTCTGCATCTGCCTTCTCTGCGTGTGTATGTCTGTGTATATATATATTTCAAAAAAAAGTGGGTGAGGTGTACCAGCAACACCGTACGTGGAGAGAAAGTCAAGCAGCTTGACTGCGTTCTGTCCCCACGCTCCCGTTCCTGCAGAAATGCTTGTTTGGTTACATGGCACCAAGGCATTGCATCACTCTGTAGTTGCTTGTTCTTTGGAAACTAATGGACACTATTACATCGAGCATTGACTGTGTGCTGTTGTGGTTAACAGCCAAGGGCTAAAATTCACTGATAACTTAGACAAAGGGGAGTGATCAGAAGACTATGCCTGGTCAAGCCCAACGCAGTGCCTGTTTTTTTGGGTTTGGGACTTTTTTTTGTTGTGTATTCAGTAGAATAATTTCTGGGGACAAGTACTCATAAAGATAAATAATGAGCATGAGGCTCCAATCATGAAGTTTACTTGACATAATCAAGCCCTTAATAACCTGTGGTCCCTAATAAACCTGGCGAACTGAAATTCTTAGAGGCATTGAAGTGTTACACTGCCTGTGGAGACAAATGGCTTAGACGGGCCTAGCTGAGGAGTACATGAGATCTAACTTTGCTGTGCTCTCAGGCGTATTATTTTATCTGATTTACCACATGCTTTTTAAAAATAAACCATATCTTGCCATATCTGTTGAGCACTAGAAAGATACTTCCTGGTTCCTTTGTATTCAACAGGTTTTAGAAATCTGGACACCATTTTTAGGTACAGTGCTCCCAGAATGTCTCAGTAAAGATATGCCGTTGGCTATTCTTTATCACAAGGGGTTTGAATTCTTAAGCTTACCTGTGATAGACGTTCTTGGTTCCTCATAGCATTTTGCATTGAACTGTATTCCACATCGGTTTTTACCAAAGCTGAACATATTGTACAATATGAGATTTCTTGGGAAATAACTGACGGCTTACTACTGCATCACCTACAAGGCTTACAACCCCTGCATTTCTGTCCTTTTCTGTAGGATTCATAAAGATAATGAAAGTACTATTTCAAGAATAGATTTCCAAGGGACCTTCTTTAGAATAGCCTTGATTCAGTTATACTTTGACATTTTCCATTTCTTTTTTTTTAATCTATCCATTCACTGTTTATTAATGAACGTAATATTAACAATTTCAGTCAGCATTTATTACAGTGCAAAAATTATTGTTGTACAAGACCAGATTTATGAATGCATTAAGGCACTTATCTCCACAATAAACACTAATTCTGAACCGGGAAAACTCTGAAATTAAGGCTGAATGTGTATTCTTTACTGATTAAGCAGCCCTTGGAAGCCAAGTGATTTTCTTCAAAGCTCATTTCTTCTGGGATAAGAACAGTGAAATTTCCACTGATGGAAGGTAAAAGTAAATTAGAATGCCCTATTCTGAATTAGCTTAGCTCAGAATCAAATTTCATTTGTGGCTTTAATTACACTAATATTAATTAGTTGAAGTATTATTCTTCTCTAAAATATTCTCCCATTTAGGTTACTAACTCAGCAAAATACTTTCATCAACAGAACTTATTTTAGAAGGAAAAAATCAGCTTTGTTTAACAAATCCTGTTTGTTCTAATGTGTCGCCATCTGCCTCTCTAGCCAGGAGGGATGGGGCATTCCTATCAGGAGACATCTCTTAATATAAAGCATAGGTGCAATTTGGTTTAGCTTTCTATTTAAGGATCTTTTCTGCAGTGGGTAAAGAAAAATAAGAATGAGCATGGTATATCTGCAAGAAAAACTAAATTTGGATACCTTTTTGTTTAGTTTGTGCGTCTACATGCTAATGTTTGGTTTGGTCTGGTCTGCCTATGCTTGCAAACCTCTAAGATGCATTGGCCTAGACCCGCTCTTAAGGTGAAAGATCTAAATGACACCCAAGTCAGAGCTGATTGCACTGTCCCAGCCCAGTAGAGGAGTGGAATTAGACCGTGACTTCCTATGCCTGCTCCTGAAACAGTTTCATGAAGGATGAAAAAACTTTTTGCTGAAAGTAGCCGAGTTGTGTTGTTTTGTTTTTAAAAGAAGCATATGAAGTTACAGAAAGATGTTTTCAGCCATTTAAGTGCTTCATTTTTCTGAAATCTGATAGTATGCTTAGTTTCTTTTAAAAATCTTAGTAAATAAATTCTGAGGTTGAAGATGAACAATGAAATGCTGATTAAAACTGACCTTCCGCTTGACTTTTGATGTTTTCTTCTGCTCCAGGTGATACTTTTTCCTGTTTAATGGCAGAGGATTATAGCTGCATGAACAAGAACCTTACAGGCAAATTGATCTGGTGCCTTTCAAGCTTTCAGTGAAACTGCTTCTTCTGACATAGCTGGCTAATAGCCTGGGGAAACTGATGAAAATTCATTTTACAAAAAGCAGATCCACTTCTCTATGTATTCTGCAGTATACTCTCTCCTTTTTTGTGCGTGGGGTTTGGTTTTCTGTTTTGTTGTTTTTTTTTTTTCCCCCCGGGGTTTCTTTGGAGGGTTTTTTTTGTGAAAGCCTGCTGCTAGGGGTCTGGATAAATGAAAAGCAGGTAGGATTGAGAGATGAGTGTTGAGAGCTATTGGATTGCTCTGGCAGCAGAGATGTTTGGCTCCAGTCTGGGTGTGCTCTTTGGAGCCCAAGAAGTTGGTTCAGGGTATCGACCGGTGACCAATTTCATTATACATTAATAATATTATAACCGAAATGTTATATTTTCTTTAAAAATAGGGAAGCTGCTGATTGACCTGTCTTGCTGTGTAGGCTTCAAAATGTCTCTCTGTAATGAAGAGTGTGACACTTCGATATAGGATCATGCAAGGCAAATAAAAATAGGGGTTTTTTTCTCAAGAAAATAGAATGAGTCAGTCTGTCCTACCTAGCAGCTTATTTTTAAATGTATTTTTTTAAGTTAAAATAAGTAATTATCGTATATTATTGCTTTCTCCCTATGCATAGTTGTGGGCACTATTTGAAATGGGTTGCTGGGCCACTCATGCTAAGAAAGGAAAATACAACCCCCTTCCCCTATTTAATGCGTTACAATATCTTTACTGTCATTAAATTGTAGTAAAGGACAATTTTAAAAAGTACAAAAGTACAAGGTGAGCAGGTATGCCTGTAATATTTCAAGCTGAAAATGTAATGCATTAAATTAAAACATTAATACACTTTGAATATTTGGAAAAATCTGCAATGGCAAATAGATGAATTTGCAACTTTGAAGGAGTTTAAGTAAACAGACTTAACTTTTCAGTGAACCATATTGGATTACGATAACCAAGTTTATGATAAGCTGGCATTAGTGTTCTGTTCTCTTGAAATGTTATTGAAGAGCAGCTGATGGAGAAATCCTCATAGCTACGTCATCTTTATTCATGTCTCTTTTGAAACAGACTGTGTTGAGCATAAAGGTCAGCTTTATCTACTTTGAAATGATTGAAATCCAATTAAATATGCTGTTATAATGAGAAGAACAAGATGTACTTTCTTCTTTCTGGAATCCTATCCTGTTTCTAAAAAAGAGAGTAGTTTATAGCAGAAATAACTGAATGAATGTTATTGCCTCCTATTGTTTTAATTAAAAATCTTTACACGATGATTCAAGAGTTTTAACTTCTGAGACTGGCACAACAAATATAAGGTGAGTGGGACCACAGCAAATGGAGGTATCTGGACTGGTCTCCTTGTACAGTAGAGCTGGCATGAGCTGTCTTGGTTATAACCAAACTTTTTCATCCCATTTATGCATAGTTGTGGGCACTATTTGAAATGCGTTGCTGGGCCACTCATGCTAAGAAAGGAAAATACAACCCCCTTCCCCTATTTAATGCGTTACAATATCTTTACTGTCATTAAATTGTAGTAAAGGACAATTTTAAAAAGTACAAAAGTACAAGGTGAGCAGGTATGCCTGTAATATTTCAAGCTGAAAATGTAATGCATTAAATTAAAACATTAATACACTTTGAATATTTGGAAAAATCTGCAATGGCAAATAGATGAATTTGCAACTTTGAAGGAGTTTAAGTAAACAGACTTAACTTTTCAGTGAACCATATTGGATTACGATAACCAAGTTTATGATAAGCTGGCATTAGTGTTCTGTTCTCTTGAAATGTTATTGAAGAGCAGCTGATGGAGAAATCCTCATAGCTACGTCATCTTTATTCATGTCTCTTTTGAAACAGACTGTGTTGAGCATAAAGGTCAGCTTTATCTACTTTGAAATGATTGAAATCCAATTAAATATGCTGTTATAATGAGAAGAACAAGATGTACTTTCTTCTTTCTGGAATCCTATCCTGTTTCTAAAAAAGAGAGTAGTTTATAGCAGAAATAACTGAATGAATGTTATTGCCTCCTATTGTTTTAATTAAAAATCTTTACACGATGATTCAAGAGTTTTAACTTCTGAGACTGGCACAACAAATATAAGGTGAGTGGGACCACAGCAAATGGAGGTATCTGGACTGGTCTCCTTGTACAGTAGAGCTGGCATGAGCTGTCTTGGTTATAACCAAACTTTTTCATCCCATTTATTTCTTTCTACTATCACTGTGGAAGCAATTGCGAGCAAGCCAAAGCGTTTCACCAAAGCAAGTGCCTTGGCAGCAAAAACCCTCATGAAAGAAATAGTTAAGAGCAAGTTTATAATTTGTTTTGCCTCCAAGAATATTTTAGGAATAAGAGATGCTTTCCCGTGAGAAATTATGAGCATCTGCATTTTTAAGAATCAAATAGATAATTTCAAGAATTAAGGTGAGATTTCTGTCTCAGCACTATCTAAATGAAGTAATATTTTCGTAATTTTGCTGACATTTTAAATTAGGCACACATGATTCTGTTTAGACATTTTTGAAAAGCTGAATTAGAGAAACTGCAAACCTTGTATTAATTAGAGCACTCTGATAAATAGAGACAAGTCGAGGTCAACACTGTTTCTGGCAAAATGTTGCCCAACTATTTATGAATATTCAAAAATCACATAACTTATGCTGGTGACTTGTCTTCTAAATCATCTTAAAGCAAATTATCCGATAGAAGATTTGGTATTTACAGGACTATTCAGACTTCTGGTATACACATCTATGTTGTCAGAGGAGGCATCCAATTAATATTCATATATGCTACTAAATTACTTCATACAGAATTTCAGGAATAGGAATAACATAGGATTTTTTAATTATTATTATTTAGAATACATTTACTTCAGATCCCAGATGGAGCTGTAGTTGTTCAGGATGGCAGGAGAGAAGAGAGTTCTGGTCTTTCGAAGAATTAGTAATCGTTTAGATAAGAATGGGCCTTATTTGGACTATACCTTTTTTTTGTTTTATTTAATTTTCAGTTCTGAACAAATATCAGTAAACTAGATGCTATTGGAAAAAAAAAAAACAACTGTTGCAATGGCAACCAAACACTGCAGTGATTCAGGCCTCCTTTGTGAGTGATATCCATGTGCCATCCCAAGCATTCCTGTATCTCTTCACTCAGTATTCTTATTTGATGTGTCACTTCTGATGGTGAGGTATAACTAGTTATAGAGAAAGATGCCAGAGTTGCTGATATTGAAAAGCTCATGAAGAAAGAGTCCTTGTTGTACTTCCAGAGAAGACCTTCCCTGGAACGTAAAAACTTTGAAATTACTCTACGGGAAAGAATACAACCTAGATCACCAAGCATAAGTAAAATTATTCAGTCCAATACCTGGATTCAGGAAAAGAGGTGGAACTAACAACAGATGCGCTGTGCAAAAAAAAAAACAAAAACAAAAACATAAAAATTACAATCTGGAACAAGGCAGCAAACTGTGTTATGATGCTGTAAAGTGAAAGCACCAGCTTTATAATGGACAAATTCTTACAGCACACAGAAGAAATTCAAGAGACTTTCACTGAGGAACTTAAGTAATATTATGTATTTTCTTTTGGTCCCTTGGTCATTAAATAGTTAAATATATATAATTTTTTTAACCTGAAAACATTTGTCCTTAAATGAAGGCACACTGCTTAAAGCTAAGAAAAAAAAAAAAAAAGCCCTGAAGTAAATGTGGAGGAGAAAGTGAATGTAGAGCATGTGCAAAATGTACAGTGATCACAGTTCTTTATTACTCTGGCAACTAAAGGAAATGGAGGTATTTCTGCCTGGTTTAAAAAAAAAAAAAAAAAAAAAAAAAGAAGCTTTGAAAACTGTGGAAAAACACAACCAAAAGAGCCATTGCTTCTTGTCTTGAGACTTTTTAGTCTTCAAACACTTTGGCTTGAAAAAGTTTTCTCCCTTGTGACAAGCAGGCAGACAAGAAACAGAGCAACAGCTGTGTTGGCCTAATAAAAACTGAAGTGCAGCTATATTTACAGTACATTGAGAACTGTGAAGAAATTAATGCCAAGATTGTACAGGGCATTGCTGAAAACACCAGAGATGCACTCCTGGGAGCAGCAATCAGCCTCTCGTGTTAACCTCGCTGCAGAAGGAGAGCTGAAGCCTTCTGCATCTGACGTCGCTAAGGTTCGTCTCAGCGCCCTGGTGGGAAAGCTGAGAGGGGCACAGAAGACAACGGCGGATTTGGGATTGCTGCCCTGCCACGGCCGCCACTACAGAATGAAGTGCAGAATCTGAAGCAGAAAGGAAACAAAACCCCAAACCTGGACCAGTGGAGATGCGAAGGAGCCTGGGGCCTTGCTGTAGCTCTTGCCCAGAGGGAGTGCGTGGGGAGGCAGGGACAGCACCCCGCTGCACTGTGCCAGTTCTAGAGCAGGGTCTGTGAAGTCCAAGACCAAGCTTTCCAGCTGGTACAATTAAGTGTGTGCAGTAGTTGGAGCAAATAAGAAATTACCCAAGCCAGACAGCTAGCATTTCAAACTTGAATAAATCCTTTACGCTTTATAGAGTGTAATTCAGCTATGTGGTTTTGAAATGGAAGTGCTGTATAAATTGGAGATAATGGGACAAGCTAGATGTTGCAGAATACCTATAACAGGTTTCTCAAATTTGGTGTTAGTATCTCAATAACAAGTATTTGGGAGCTACTGTTTATAAATAACCAGGATGTGAAAAATGTGTCTAAATGGGCTGATGTCTGCAGAAAAACATTTATATTTAAGTAAACACTCTCAGACATGTAAGACATGAACTCAATACACACTTGAATTTTCTCTGTATCTCTTATGTTCATCCATCAGAAGAAAGCAGCCTCTTCCACCCACCTCTAAAGTCTGCTCTGAAATGTAAAAGACCCATTTGTGCACCATAGATGTGTATTTATTTGTGCTTTGCAAACAGTTTTGTATTCCCTAGCTCACCCCTTGGGGAGCCGGAGGATGATTAGGAGCCATGTTTCGCTGGTGGGAAGAGCGAGGCAGAGGCAGGTGAAGCATCCTGTGTGGTGTTGCACAGGAGGTCTCTAGCAGAACGGGGAATAAAACGTAGCTGTCTTCGCTCACGGATCTCTGCGGCATTTGCAACCTCAGTGCACACATGGGAGCATTACAGACTAATGTGACTGACTGTTAAAATAATCTGCTGATTTGCAGGCAAGCGTTCAAGTAACGCGTCGGTCTGATGGGTCTGAAATTTAACAAATTTAAAAGGTTTTCTATTATATTCCCCTACTCCCCCTGCCCTCCCCAAGGCTTCAAGACTCAGTCTTCTATTTCTAATTTACTACTTTAAACTTCTGGTGAAAGCAGCATAGATTTTTATTATGAATGAACAGTTCTGGGGATTGAGAACAGCCTTTGAAATGTTTCCTCCTATATTAATTTAATGGACAATATTTCTGGCTATGCTTCCCGAAAAAGGACATTGCATGTTCGATTAAATTTTATGAGGGAATTGCAAAATACTTTCTGTGATATATTGCTTCAAAAAAAAAAAAAAAAAGAAAAAAGGCAAATCAGGGTGAAGTGGACCCAGTGGGGTGGGTAAATTCTTGGCGTTGCCTGAGATGGGTTGAAAAAAAGTTGGGAGATGGAGGCAGGATCTTCCATATGAGTGCCAGTCCTTGGCCCCTTTGCTGTGGAGAAGATGAGAGCAGTTTCTGTTTTGGAGTCTCTTTCTTTCTAACTGCTTAGGTTTTGGGATTACTGAAGTACCCTTCAGACTATCCAGAGCAGGATCTATGCGCACTGGCTGGTTTAATGGGCTTTTCATTTGGTTTGCCGGCTGAGCAGCAAAGAAGCCATCGTAGGGTGAGTAGCTGGCCCATTAATTCATCACATCGTTACTGGAGTGTGCACCTTGAGTTTTTAGAGACATGCTAATGATCTGCTATTTTTCATTATGATAAATGAAAACCCTCTGCATGTAGAGCTTGTCTGAAGAATGAGTCTCTGAAGGAAAGCATCACTTCAGTATTTCACATTTATTCTCCCTCACTGATTCCCAGACAAAAATCCATTGAGTCACAGTACAAAAGTATGGCATTGTGTTTTAACTGTGAGCTTTAGCTGAATCTAGGAATCAATCCCCAGGCTTTTGGCGTTATGGATTAACGATGATGCTGAGGAGTGTGGCAGCAGCCCTGGTAATGCTGATAACCACGTTAAGAAGAAAGGAGGCCAGCTTGTTGTTCTTCAGCCAGTCAGGTTCTGCAGAGCAGACAGCAGGAAGAGCTCGTTTGCTGGTTTCTATAAATAAAGCAATTACAGCAGGAGTAGAGTGATAACTTGTAGTGAATAATAGATTCAAGTGTGTGTGTATATATGTATATAATCTTTCTGTTCACAAATTGTTTGCAGTTCATATTTTGCGTATTTTTTGTTTGTTTGGGTTTTTTTTGTTGTTGTTCTTGTTTGGGCTTTTTCCAGATTACTTGAAAAATAATTTGACCAATTCTTGGTTTGTTGAAGTTTTTTTAGAATGAAGTTTTTACAGAGAGAAAATTCCTCTGCCCTTAGTTAAGATGTCCTTTTTGCAAGCATACGCATTACAATTTGATATAAAACACCCCAGAGGAGTAGCTGAGATGATCCTGATCCAGAAAAGCAGAGGAGCGTGTGCCTGAGCTGGCGCTGGCAGTCATAGTAGCGATATGACTCGGAGCGGAAATGAATTATTTTGTTGAGCAAAGGTTTGTGAGAATGTTTTATAATACTCTTTGCAGGTGCGGGAATGTTATGGTATTGTATGGAAAATAGATATGTGGGTGTCAGACAGGTTGGCATCCCGTCAGGGCTGTTTAATATACTGGGTAATACTTTGCAGTTATTTTTCAACAGATGACCATACCTTGCTACTCTTTTGAAGCATTAACGTGTTCCGAAAAGTAGTGGTCAAAGGGAAAAACCTGTACGACTTAAAAATACTGGGCTGGGACTCAAGAGAACTGGCTTCTTCTCATACCAGTACTCTTCTTCACTCTTTCTTTCCTGAAAACAAGGATAAATTTTTCTGTGAACTACTTGGCCACCTGTTGATGAAAAGTGATTTTTTTTTTTTTTTTAAGAGCTCATGAGTTAAGACTGCTAGAAAACTATGCAGAATTTGAAGTGTCTTAAGACAAATGCAATGCATATCCTTAAGATACATTTGCCAAAATTTTGGAACTAGTAAAATATGCGATATCCACAGGCATCAGAAACTCAGCCATAATCTTTTCTCAATTCTGCAGAAGGGGGACATGGATGTACGGAGATCTGGAAGTGATTTTTCGGACGTTATTCTTCAGGGGCCTGACATCCTGAAAGTAAGTAGAATTTTTCTGTTAGATATATTGGAATTAGGATCGGGTTTTATCAGTGGATTTAACAAAATCCATAGACAGAAGATGAAGTCATGGCTTTTAAGGTATCTGACTACAAGGTAAGCTTTTGTTCACCCGTGTTAGCCAAGTAGTTTGTCTGGAAAAATCCTCAGATGCTGCTGACTGTGCAGCACAGCCTTGTTGCAATGGGCTTTTTCAAGGACTCAAGTAAATTCCTCTGTTGTACTCTGCTGTGATGGCTTGCCCTCTTATTAGCTTTGTCACCTTACCTTGATTTGTTTCTGAGTTTCTGTCTGCAGTTAAAATCAATAGACATTTTTCTCCTTAGCTTTCAAAACGTCATAAATAAAATTCATTTCTTAAAATAGATGCCCTCTGTTTTCTGAAATAACGCCATAACAGCATGGGGGAAAAAAGACTGGAATGCCAGTAGCTGTTTGAAGTTTAAATATCCATGCTCAGTGTTCTCTTCCCTTATTCTGTGCTCTATGAAACCTTATTTTACAGTCTAAGCAGTTAATCTTGGTGATGTTTTTTGGTGATGTTTCTTCTTTCTGGGTTCATCGTATTATTTGCCCAGTCATGGTTTCAGTGGTCTTGCATTCATCACGTCCTGCTCACAGCACAGTTACAGTCTGCAGTTTTAATCAGAATAGAAATGTGCTGCTTGTTTGTAGCAGGTATTTCTGCCAACAGCTAGCTAAGCATTTTTATCTCTGTGCTGCTAATAAACTGACTTGACAAAGGTGACACTTCAATTTGTTGGCAGAATTGAGAAAAAAGGAAAAGAAAAGAAAACAAAACAAACCAGCTTTGTGTTTAACCTGTAACCCAGGATGCCAGCCAGAGTGTAGTTTAAAATCCAGATTTTTCAATACAAGCAGAGCTGGGTTCCTTGTGCAGTGACTATGTGTGTAGTCACTTAACTACTTGGCTTTTACAAATTAGATCTCACTGAGAATAACCATCTCGTAGATGGAAAAAAAAAAAAGTTATGCAAAGAAATTTCCTTGGGCAGTAAATCCATGCTAGACAAAAGAAGATCGAAGGGTCTTATGGAGTCGGGCTGGTTTGCATAGCAAAACTGTGGTGATAGTTCAGAGGGCTGCTGGGTCGATACTGAGACCAAGATAATGGGAAAGGAGGGAGAGCAGCCAGGCGGTGAGGGGGTAGCACTGGGGTGACCACGAGCAGCAGTCCGAGGTAGACAAATGCCATGGGGAAGGGTGAGCCTGCCTCCAACACCAGCTTTTGAAAGGACTGGGGCTTTTCCTATGGCAAAACCACCAACTTATTTCCTCTCAGTATCAGCACTGCCTCTGCAAACAGTTTTTGTAAATCAAATTTCCCAGCTAAGATAATTTCCTCGGGAAATTTGTGGTTGGCTGTAGTAGTTTCAACCTCTAACCACATGCTAGTGAAAAAAAAAATCAAAATATGAACGGAAATATGAAAATGCATTGTATGACTTTTCTTCCCCATCGCTAAAATATGTTTTGTTTTCTTCACTTGAAGTGCATTCACTGTCAATAAGAAGTCTGTAGCCCCATGTTAGACATCTTATTACAGTATGGCAATGCCTTATTTTTAATAGAATTGTGGGAAATCTTAACGAGGATTGAAATTTTAATGACTCATTCAAAAAAAAATAATCAAGCATTCCATTAAAACAACTTGTTATTCTTTCATTCTACTTTTCTACTATCTCTTTATGTTTTTCTGATGCAACCACATACGTAGATAAAGAAAATGACAATCTGTTGTCCCTTCCAGAATGTATATTCCCTTTCAGTTGTCTGGACAGCCAGAAAAAATTACTAAATCTGTCTTTTAACTATTTTGTGTATTAAGCAAATGAAAAGCTCTTAGAGTACCGTTAGTTTGGAAAATCATATAATAATTTTGCCCTTAATCAAAAAAAGTCTGCAATGTTTTGACATTCCCTAGATCTGAAGCTTGCCCTAGAATAAATGACAGTGTCAGTTTAATAGCTGTGCTGGAACCATCCTGGGGCAGACACTAGTGTATCATCCAGTGAGTTTGCTGGAAACAACTGGCCTGCAGGAGGACGTTTAAGCAGATCCACTGGAAAAACTGTAAGTGTGATTTAGGTTGGGCCAGGTCTGTGCTTTTGAAGTGAATCTTGCAGTTGTCCTGATCGCTGTGCTGTGCTCTGCTGCTCACAGCATGCCCCATGCACCCCAGCCACAAATGGGGGCCACATGTTGAGGGCACCAGGCTGGAGCACAGCTGAGGTAACTCCCTAAAATGTAGGTATTGTGGATGTCAGGCCCTCTACGTTAGGCTGCTATGTGTCATTTGCTAATGTAGACATAGATTTAGTCGTTGTGACACTGGATGATGCCAGTTTAGTTGTTGTTTGTTTTTTGCACCAGTGCATCCTGACGTGGAAGCTTAGCCTCAACCATATCTTGAGGTACAGCAGATTTTAACCTGTCTTTAAGAAGCAATGCTTTCTAAATGTCAAGTGTGGTTTCGGTCGCATGGCTAAACCTGCGGCCTTAGCATTAGGAGGTACTATTCTGGAGGCTGTCACTGAAATCAGAAGTTGATTTGAGTAGGTGACAGCACCTCCTCTGCTGACGCATCAGAGTTGGTTTCTGCCCCTGCCATACCAAGGTTGCATTTCAGGTGCCCAGTTCTCTCATGAGCCTGACTTGATAAAGAATAGCATCTCTTGGCATGCGGTCATAGACCTGACTGGCCAAAGGGAGTGACATGTTCCCACCAGGAAACAGGATGCATAGGGGGAAACCCCCGCCAACGCCAGGTTACTTCTGTAGCGTATGCCTTTTATAAAGCAGAAAAAATATTGGCAATACTGGTCTGAAACAAATAGCGAAGTTTCTGCTTGATTGAAGAAATGGAACACAAGTATCAACATCTTATACCAGTTGAAATGCAAAATAAACTCTTCTTAAAAGCAGAATCTTCTAAATAAACTCTTTAAAAAGCAAACTTTTCTAAATAAACTATTTTTAAAAGTAAATTTTTCTGGACCTAATGTTCTTGATAAAATATTTTAAATTTCACATTAAAATAAAAACCAAATGAACCCCTTCCTCCCAAAACCCCAACCTACCAAACCCCAACTAAACCCAAAGCAGTAATAATTTACCACAGCAGGGAAGCTTTGGTTTGGTTTTTGTTTTTTCTTTTTTTTTTTTTTTTAATGATCATACATGATAAAACTGGATTAATATACTTAATGCCATAAAAAAAAGTTAGGTTAACAATATATAGGAGAAGCTTCATTTACTGATGTTCTTAAGACCACAGAGGACCAATCTGACAGCTTTATTTGCTCTAAATGAAAATAAGGAGTAGATAGATTCATAAAAATAGTAAATGAAACTATTTGTTTATTTCAATTTGATAGTTAAAGATGTGTAAAATCTTCTGAGATCTGCATCTACTTAACTTCAGAGAATCCTTCTTAAGTAAAATGAGCCCTTAATCAGCAATGCAGGGAGTCTAAATTAATCATCAGGCAACTACTTTATGCTTTAAATCCCTACTTGATGATGCTTTGATCCACAGTAAATATTTAAATAAATGTCAACGTAGATACTCATTGTCCACTCCTGAGAAAAAAATTAAGTAGCTCAATGTGTGATAGCAAAGCTGAAATACAGTGGGGTTGCCTGTAAACACAGGCTTTTGCAGATGTTGTATTTAAGGAAAAAAATATGAAGTCTGGATATGGGAGAAGAATAAAAGTTCAGTGTATCCATCGTAATGTACCCCCTTCCTCCTTCATATCCCCTCTAAACACCCCTAAAATAGAAATTAACTTACTGATGGGACTTGATAAGGTAACCTGAGAAATTTCATCAAATACTTTTCTGTTGTGTAGCAAAAGGGAGTTTATTGTATTTACCGTACTGCTGTGTGCATTCCTTTCATTGCTTTCACTAAGTCAAAACAGTAGTCCTTACCCCTGCTATTCTGTTAGTTAAGGGGGTGTTCAAGCCACTACTGAGCTTCGCTACATTCACAGATGTGACCTGTGAAACAATTAAAACCCCCCTATATAATGTACTAACAGCAATTGGAGATACAGGGCTGTCCAATGTACCGAGCTTCCAGATGGCCCTAACCCTGCCGCCTTGCCACATCCTGATATTTTCCTTCTTAAATTGGCAGATGGTAGCGAGCAGCCTTGGAGCACTTTGGTTTCTTCTAGTTCAGGTGACAAAAGCAACGAAGTGGGGAGACAGGAGTTCACCTCTGCTGTGCAGAAGACGTTGTGGAATAGGGTTGATGCCGATAGCCTCTTCTTACCTGGCCAAGGAGGTTTATTTACAGATCTCGCTTTACTAGGCTATTTGTGAAGGTCTAACTTGCTGCAATAAGTTGTATGCAATTCCTACCCCGTCTCCTGCTTTCCTGGTGAGTCCAGTCTCCCTGTGTTTTGTGGCCACACAGGTACTTTCAAAGCAAAGGAGTTACTCTTACAGAATCAGTTACAGCAGCCCCTGCTGTATCTCATTCAGAAGGGGCATCTGGGTCACGCGGCTCTTTATTTCGTTGTTCAGGATGACAAAATGTACAAAGTTTGCAGAGATCTCTCCGGCTGAGCTGAAATACAGCAGCTAATGGAAATGCACAGCTCAGGAAATTGCGACGTACCTCAGCAGAGGGCTTTTGTTATCATTGTGCAAACACTTTGCGGAGAAGATGCAACGTGACTTTGCGGTGAGGAGCAGACCAGATGCAAGCAGTGGAGAAAGTCAGCTTAGTTTATATAGGAAACTATGGGCAAGTTAAAACCAGAAATGATGCTGTCCTGCTTAGTACCTCTGATATTTAATATCCTTTTTATTGAAGTGACTAAATCTGGATTAAGTTTCTCGGTTCTGGGTAGCATGTCTTAAAATTTTTGCTGTCATGATTAACTAAAATAAGGTAAGCTACTTTTTCCTTCATGCTGCCGACTCTGGAATTCTGCCTTTCAAGTATCTTTTTTTCAAAATGGTAGTAACAGTTGTGGGCGAGTAATCTCTACAAGGCAAAATTACTTTTTAAAATTACAGGAATTAAAAATGTACTAATTATTTAGCACCAGAGCAACTAGGAAAAAAAGAAGACTGAGCCTAAATGTGCAGCATAGAAGTAGTGATCTTTGCATAAAAAATTTGAGACATTTTTAATAATTTCATACAGATTAAGAGAACAGTGAGACCTCCACACATCTGTGGAGGATTTTCATAATTAATTGCAGACTGTACTTCTTCTCAGGAGGACTTTCTGCTTTGCACATTAGGAAATTGCCTGTTATTTATTACAATTCTTTTGGTTTTCAAAATCCCACCCATTCCCCAGGGAGGAATCCCACCCTCCTCCCCGGAGGAGCAGTGAGTGCTCCCAGTGGCAGGGCAGCACTTTGGGAGGCTGCCGTGTAGCTGCCCCACGTGAGAAGCACGCTATGTCCCAGAGTGGCCTTCTGAGCCACTTTGATCCCAGCAGAAATGTTTTCTAACTTCCCCCATGGGCTGCCTGTTCCTGGTTCCCTCTTAGGGGGGCTGGGGTATCTCTGGAGGGGAGAGAGCTGTGTTTCTTCTGGCCCTTCCCCTGTAAGATATTAGTGGCTCTCTTGAAATGGTTTTTGTTGTTGTTTCTTTTTGGTTTGCAACCTGGAAATAATCTGTGTGTAGGTCTCAAGTGATGACTGAGGGTCAGCATTTAGAAATGGTGTCTAGGCTGGGTACCTCAGCCTCCCCTGCCCTAGGAGGAGCTAGGACTGCATCTGGTTCCCCAAGGGTGTTACAGATCCCCTTGCAGGGTGACGCTGCCTGGGTGCCCACAGTAGACAGGCTTCTGAAATAAGTAGTATGGGTGTTGTAGAATAGAAGAGCATAAGCCTTCATTGGCGTGTCACTTGGGGGGGGGATGGCATGTACCTCCTGAATCAATGTAAGGATGCAAGCTGCACTACTGTCAGCTGTCTTGTAAAGGGGATGACATTATTAACTGATGGTCTTTCCCAGCACAGGAGCCGTCAGAGTGGTTCCAAAGAATGTTTATCAATATGGTGATAGGCGCTTTATATATATAAATATAAATATATATATTTATAAAGCATCTATGATGCTCTAGACTAGAAAAGAGAGTCCTGTAGTTCTTTTGCATGATGTACTCTGTTGTAAAATGTTGTGGGTTTTTTTAGCCCAGGTGCTAGAAAAATCACGGCTTATTGTCCTGATAAATTATAGGAAAATGGGCTAGTTATTAATATCTACATTTGCTGACTATGCTCAGATCTGCAGGCACAAAGACTTGTGTTCAGTGAAGCAGTGACATTCCAACCAAATATAAAGGACTGTGTAGGAAAAAATTAAGCCTTTTATTGAAAAGGATGCAAATAGTGGAGATGCGGTTTCATTTATCCTCAGGTAATAGAGAAGGAATGTTATGTGTAGTCAAAGCTTGTGTTTTGTGTTTGAAGAAAGTGTTGTTTAAAAAAACTAACCAACAAAAAAACCCCAAACCCAAACAACCCCCCTGAGAACTGTTATCTGATTCTGCATAGATATAAGCATGGGCATAATTTCATGAGAGAGCGTAGTTAGCTGAAATAGGATTGAAATAATGCCACATTCATACCAGTAGAGGTCCAGAACCCTTTGAATTTGCTTCTGACTTCTGGGTCATGTGGATAATGAGGTAACGCTTCAGTTAGGTCAAAAGATTGGGTTTTTTAAAACATCTTTGAATTCTGAAAGATGCCATGTGGGAAGAAGGAAGCTTCACCTAAGACCTGAGCATCTAAATGCTATCAAAGGTCTGGGCTTTAGTTTCAATGTTTCTCAAATTAATAGCCTTCTCCAGTACTATTTTCCATGTAGTCCATTTTAATTAGGGAACAATAATAATGTCCCAGCAGTTTACTACTCCACTCATTTCAATGGAAGTTGATTGCTTCAAGTATGTTCTGGGCTGTGTAGTGGGAAGGTTGCTCAGCAACTGTGATGTGCAGACAATAAAATTAGGTGGACTTGACCATTAACTGTCTTCAGGGATGAGTTTATTATTATTCCATCCTACATTGACACTCATCTTCTAAAGCTGCCTGCAATACCTGCCGCACTCGAGAAGCTGCGTGTCCAAAGAAGATACTTTAAATTGTGTTTCCTCTGGTTTGTTGGGGCAGGTTGCTTAAGTGCACATCCTGGAAATAAAGGGTTACACAGGGGACCTGCAGTGAAAATGGATGCAGAAGCCAGCTCTAGCAGGGACAGGCTGAAAACTATTCCAGTCTTTCCACTTGTGTCAACGTTAGCCTAGATCATGCTTTCAGATCAAGGCTCTTATTCTAAGCTTTCAGTATTTGAATGCTTGAGAGCTTTATTTTTATCATCTTCAGATACAATGTTCCAGCAGTGTAATGAAAGTTCATTACAAGTAGCCTTGATTGGCATTATTGTCTATTTTTCTTGCAAAGCACAAGCCTGGGCATAAGCTGCTGCAGATCTCTTTGTATTAAGATTAAAAAAACGTTGGAAATTCTAGTTAAAAATTCCTCTTAAATCTCCTGATTGGTCCTAATCAGGAATCAATCTAAACCCACGTTGCATTCTTAATTCAAAATAAGTTTTTGTTTTGAACTGTCAACAAATGTGTGTATAGAGAAGATTAAAAAGGAAATATACGATTGTCTATAATTATCAAAAAGCTATGTAGACCTTGCATTGAAAAAAAAAAATCTATATTTGCTCTTGTCATCCCTGGGCAGAGATAGTTCCTATGGTGAGATCACTTTTTAGTCAGGGAAATGGAACAGTAAAAACAGCTGGGTTAACCCAAAGAAGGCATTAACTAGAATACTTAAAAAATAATTTTTAATAATACAAGTATTGACTAGGTGCTTTGGTAAGCATGCTAGTAAAATTAAGCCTGTGAATTGGAAAGGTTCTCTAAGGTACTAAGTAGCATACTACTGTGCCTCATTGAGGTACAGAAGACTTGAGCCTTTGCTACTTTGAGTTATTACTTGTGGGGTGGCCCAGAGCGACCAGGAAGTTTCCTTAAGGAAGACACATTACGGATTTTCAAGATTAAAAGCCCTGTGAAATGAAACAACTGTGACTAGATCTATACTGTTTTCTCCCCTGTCCTGGTTTGAGAAAGTCCACCAGAGAAGCAGCTAATAGCCAGATCAAAGAAATGTTCCTCTGGCTGATCCTTGGCTGGAGATCAGTCTCCATGCGCACATTCATGGGTGCGTAGTTTACAGATGTCCTAAGTCTCTGAATTCCTGTCTTGTTTCCAGATATGTGAAATAGGAAGGCAGCTTAAGATATAAGTGGAGGAGTTTCTTCCTGGCCTTATTGCTGGCTGGCTGGGCAACTCTATGAAAGCCACAACTGTGTCCATCCTCTCCCTTTATACAGTGACATTCATGGGACTGTTTCTTTGCTTTGTGCCCTGTGCATGACCTTGCCTGTCCATCAACAGTGCGAGATTCCTGTGAACCACGTGATGCTTCAAGAAGTGGTGCTATGGCTGCAGTAAATATGATGCAAAGCACAGAGATGGTAGAGAAGGTTTTCTTGGGAGCTCTGAGGTTGGCATCACTGGTACTTAGCAGTTGAGGTTAAACCTCTATAAGGAAATCTGGAATGTACTCATGACTTTTTCAGCCAGTGAGTTGTGCTGGAGGGAAGACAGCAAGAATATGTGAACAGAAATGAGAGTTTTTTCTGGTGTTAGGCTAGTGCATTAAAAACACTTGAGTGATGTATGAAGAGTCCTTCAATTTTTATATTACTAATACTTATTTTAAAAAAAGAAAGACAAAATAGCTTGTTTATAAAGGTCTCTGTTTTAACTGTTAGAGCCCCACCATATATCACCAGAAACTCACATTGTGTACTTGACATAATTAAATTCCACGTTAAGTGCCTTTTTCATTTGTTTTAGAAAAAAACCCTCCCCTATTTCCTTACAAAAATATAAATGTATGTCTAAAAGTTCAATTTGCTTGCTTTCAGATCAGATGGACTAAAGGTAGAGAGGCTCTGACAGCGTTTCAGAAGAGATGAGGAATTTTCCATGCTAATACTGTAAGTGGGAATTGTCGGAGGAGACCTGCCAGAGCTTACCCCCCTGCCTACCCACACCCAGCAAGGTATTTTCAAGTTATGTCTCAATCTGTTCCAGCTGACGTCAATGGCAACACTTCAATTTACTTGAGGTGGGAGAAGGATGAGGCCTCAGCAATGCCAACTGCAGTTGTGAATGATAAAAGCAGAAATGTAGTCTTGCTACATGGTACGAAGTTATTTTTGTAATTTCCAGAATCAGCAGGGATGAAAATGGTGGATACTTTTGCAGGTCATGCATTTCTCCTTACCTTGGTAAAATTGCCTCTGTTTGTGAACTCATTAGCAGAGGAACCATTTATTCTACAAAGTGCTCAGGAAGAAGGGAGTGTCCGTGTAGCAGCTCCTCAGAAGTGTGTAAGATGAATACATTTTTGATGAGCTATCAAGCATCATAAAAGCCATGGACCTCTGTAGAAGCAAATCAAACACAGAACTATCTTTTCTGTGACTATAGAGGACCTTGCCTGCGACAGAAGCCACTGGTTTGAGGGGAATTAATTTCTGGGCTGCTTTTGAACAGGGATTTTCAATGCACTTTGTGCTTCGATGTTCAGTTCCTGCATGCTCTTGCTATTTTAAAGCTTCATGGAACTTGGGGTGCTTGGAAATTGCCTTGAGGTAGAGAGCACTCTGATAATTAGGCTCTTGCTTTTATCCTGGGAGACAGGGACTCAGCACTGCTGAACTGCACTGGGAAGCATCTTTTGGCTGAAACTTTTTCTTCTGAAGTTGCAACTTGCTGAAAAAGAAAATTCCATTAGGGGACAGTTGCTGTCAATGAGTTTTTAAAATTTGAAAATAATAGTTTAAGATATATTTACTACTTTCATCATTTAGTCTGGAAATTTTGGAGAACTAAAACTGCTGAGTTTTTTTTTTTTCATGTGGAATAAAGATAAGTAAGAGATGCAAATAAAACCAGACTTCAAGCTGAAAGCCTATTGAAATGGATTATTCTGATGGTCACGAATATAAGATATATCCATATTTGCCACTGTGTTTCATTTGGGGATTTAAAAGGACTTTTAAATATTCAGCTTATCTGTGTGACAGAGAGAACTCAAGAAATCTTCGTCAACTTCAGACTTAGAGTAATGCTTTAAGTGATATTACTGTGTAATAGGGTTGAGGCAAAGAGAAAATGAATATTTTGAGGGTCCTGTGACTGAATGTTTAGGAGGAGGGGACTGGGGAAAGAAAACCAAAGTACAATTAATGAAGCATGTTTGAGATTGACTATATATCATTTCCTTACGGAAATTTTTAGTTTGGAAACTTTAGTTTGGAAGTTGAAATATGCCCTGTATTTACTTAGTTGTTCAGATTCCCATTTTGGTTAGATGAGGAGGTTTTTATTTTAATTTTGAATATGAGGAAACATTTTGGTGGCCAAGGCTCTAGAAAAGGAATATTGTTCGAAAGGCCACTTCCATGTGAGGGTTTGAGTGTACCTATAGGTCTGGATGCAGAAATCGTTCCTTTGAAAACCACAGGCTGCAGAGATGAAAAATAGGTAGCGTACCAAAGTTTCCCAAGGACTGAGGAGTTCTCGTGTCTCCTGCCCCGGTGGGATCTGCAAGAACTGGTGGATGCAGAAACCAGGTGCTGGCCAAAACTCTACGTCCCCCTGTGTGTGAAGTCCATGTGCGGTGTGAATAGCTACCTGCTAGTAACAAAACGAGCTCAAATCTTTTGATGGTAACACCTTAAGGAATGCAGGGTGTTATAGCAACAGTAACCTTTGTCTCCCCTGATTCAATATGTGAGCAGGGAAAAGGGGATTTAAAACAATATTCAGGGAATTCCAGACACAAGCGATTTTCAGCAAAAACCAAGAGTTACCTGGTCTGGTCCCTGTGTTCCTGGCTGAGCTCTCTGATAGCAGGTTGCTGGTAGGAAGAGCCACTTGGTTAGAAGTTTGTATGGATATATAGTCAACTATGAATTTTTTGTATTAACCTTACACATTAAATGCAATAAGTACGTCTTTACCTTCTGAACCCAGCTAAATGTCTAAACATAGAATCATAGAATTGGGTTGGAAGGGACCTTTAAAGGTCATGTAGTCCAACCCCTGGCAATGAGCAGGGACATCAACTAGATCAGGTTGCATAGAGCCCCATCCAACCTGACCTTGAATGTTCCCACAGATGGGCCCTCCACTACCTCTTTGGGCACCCCATTGCAGTGTTTCACCACCCTCATTAGATGTAAGGAAGATTTTTTTTTTTTTTTACAGTCTGAATCTATCCTCCTTTAGTTAAAAACCATTACCCCTTGTCCTATCACAACAGGCCCTACTAAAACATGCTTCTCTAAAAGTTGTGTGAAAACTGCTACTGATGTCAGTGGGAGGGGAACTATAGTAAGGTGATAATTTCAGATGGTGTGCTGAGAGCATGGGACCTGATGCTTTGCTCTCCATTCATACAGGCAAATCTTCCTCCTCAAGTAGTCCCATACAACAGGGAAACACCCAAAGGTAAAGCTTGAAGCGGAAGGTACATTTCATGATGGCCTTGTAAAAGATGCTCAGGTATCACTCAGTCCAGCCAATCTTGTTGGCTTTCGTTCACGGCATCTGTGTCGGTACAGGAGGTGCAGAGGAAATACAAGAGAATAATCAGGATATAAAGGCAAGATGAAACCATTAATTTTTTTGCCAACTCACTTCACTTCATGATGGTCCCTTGGAGGGGTGCTGTTCAGACTTTTTATTGGTGTTGTAAAGCATTCAAAAACCCACCACTTTGTACTAAGATCAACTAATTCCCAGGACTCGTCAGATAAGAAATAGTGAGTGGGATTAGTTAACTACTTCTGACTGTGCATAATTTCAAGATTTCCTGACATACACACACTTGATTTTGAAATTGAGATTCTGAATTTAGATTTTACCTGGCGAGTTTATAATTGCACGTGCCCAAAGCTTAATGAAGCTGCATTAAATGGTTTGGCAGAGTTACGGAACATAATGGCCCATGGCACCGTCTGTCACCTGCAAAGTGGATTATTGTTGCTTTTCTTCATTTTGCAGGGTTAAGCAAGTATTTAAGAGTATTGTCCCAGGAATGCATCTTTAATAAGCATACGGTGTGAGTTCATTGGACATTTCTCTTGCTTTTTAATCTTTTGGAATAAAGTCCCATCTGAAAAGATTTTTAAAAATAATCATGGCAGGTTTCAGATTTGATTTTAATTCTGTGTCATGATGAAGGCAACAGAGACTTGAATGAAATGGTGAGAGATCCACAAGTGATGCCCCATCTGCCACACTGTCATGTAGAATATTGTTCCTCAAAGTTGAACTTCCAAGATAAAAAAACCTGGTAATGTAAAAGAAATTCCAGGGTATATTTCCTTAGAATTTTTGGTGGTAACAGGGAAACTGAAGTTAATTTGCTGATTTTTTTTTTTATTTTTTTTTTTTGGAAGGGTTAAAGGGAGGTATGAATGAACACGCACTTAGCCGTTTAGTGTTTCTCTGCAGAAAGGGTGCTGGGATTTCA
>NW_009258765.1:94822-119105 GCF_000687185.1 Egretta garzetta | reverse complement strand
GCTGAAGTTGAAATTAAATATTGTTTTATTTAATCTATTTTTGCTTAGAAACATGTTCAAACAAACTTGTTTAGTGAGTACAGCTAGCTGGGATCTGCCACCAGAATCCAGACTTTCAGTTCTTTCTCAATGTTATACTCAATGACTGGCTGCAGACAACCACCTTTCCCTTTTCTAAAGGAAGGAAAGGAGCACCATCACCTATGAAAGGAGAGGTTAACAAAGCTTATATGGATATTGCATTGTTGGCTTCCAAAAAACTCAGGATTCAATTAGGAGTATAGGAATTATTTTGTTCTTGGTGTCAGGAAAAAAAATGGGGGACATGAATTCTGGATTTACCACATACAACTATTCTGAAAATTATTTTTCATTATTTTATCAGAAAAAATGCTATTAGCTCCAGCAAATATTTTAATTCCAAAATAATTTTTTATTCTATTTGGATATTTCAAACAAAATTGTTTTTTCTTAAATTAAAACCCAACTTGAAGTTTTACCATAAAAATGCTGAAGTTCTGTGTCTTGGAGTATAGTTTGCTGTTCATATTCAGTCAGTTGAGTTAAATCCCACACAAATTCAAAAATGCTGCAGACCTGAATCCAAATACTTCAGTGAAAAATCGCATTCAGCTTTAATTTTCATCAAGGGTAGCAGTGAGTTGATATTACTATATACTGTTATGTATAAATTCCAAGTTTAAAGTAGCGTCCTGAATGGGAGTTAAATTCTGATGAGAGAGGAGGGGAAAAACAAAGCAGAGATAAATATGAGCAGGTTTTCTTCCTGTGAATATATTGTCAAAATTAGGTGCGTTAGATCTATTCTGGATAAACTTCATCCCCTCTTTCTAGATGATTCCTGCAATCGTGAGAATATTTTCAATAGCTTTGTAATACGTTTAGAGTTTCATATAAGAGAAAATCCAGTATTTCCCAGCTATGTTATGGAGCACTAGATATGCAAATCAGTGCATTAGTTAATTAAATGAGTGGTTTGATTTCAGAAGTGCTCAGCATCTTCTGCACAAGGACTTTTGACCTTTGCAATCTTTTTTTTTTTGGTTTTTTTAATCATGGATTGGCAATGTACTAGGAGAAATTGTTATTAATGGAAAAAAGTACAAGATTTCAGTCTTCACAGATATCATCAATAATAAACTGTACGTCTCCTTTTTAAACTTATGTATTCTTCTTAATTTTTCATGCAAAATGTTTTTGGCAGGTTTGAAACTGATGTATGAAAAGTTGGGGGGGGAAGTGATTTGATATCCCAAAATACCGTGGCCTCATTGCACATGCATTAATGTGTGTGGAGCTCCTTGAGGATGTCTTTGGGATTCTGTACTTCAGAGAGATACTTAGAGGGCTCAGTGGCTCTGGAGACACCAGCTGTATTGCGATGGATCTGTAAATCTTCCTTGTTTTGGCAAGTACATATGCCTCTCATGCAGTCTTTTTTTTGAAATGGAGAGAGTATTTTAATTCTATTAGTAGTCAGGTGCTGATGCATCAGGTGCTATAAAATCGAGATGGTAGATTCACTGGAGTATATCTGCCTACAGATGTGAGCAGTGAATTGTACTAGAGAAAACACGGCAGCTTTTTTCAATTTGCATTTTTATGTTATGCCACTCTGGATTGTACAAATCTTAACACCCGTTATTAGAATTATGCTCAGCCCATTTCCCCATTTAGAGAGCTTTTTCCCTAGAATTATATCCTTATGCAAGGGAACAAAGACAAATTACAATGTGTTTTCAAGACATGCTAACAGCCTTCAGTGATGCTAAATCCGTTGCCTGGAATCCAGCCAGAAAGTTTGGATTGGAGGTAAATACTTGCCGGTTCACAACCGTGTTACCTTTTCTGTACACCTCCATGAGTCCCCATGGGGTCTAATTGCTTTTCCTAGGGTTGTACTTAGTAACTGATTGCACATGGCTTTTAGGCAGCAGGAAGGAGAAAAAGAAAACTTTCTCTTTTATGTAGAATTATGTTGAAACTTTCAAGGTGCAAATACATTTATTTAACAGAGACTGTCACCCTAAAAAGATTTCTTGCATTAACAGTGCACAATTGTGCTTACATTAGGTTAATCTCTTGTTCTTGTTCCCTACCTGTTTATGTCTGCTTACTGTCTGTTGTCTTATTTTTTCATTTTAAACCCTTTGAAACAGAAACTATATTTTTGTTCTGGAGTCACGGTGAAGTTGTGACACTGTCACACCGTGGCACCCCTAAACACTAACACAAGACACATTTATTCTGATTTATTTCAAAATTTCGTATTTCTCATTGCTAGCGTGGTATATGAATCCTTTTAAGATGGGCTCTGTAGGATGTTGAAATGCTTGTGTTTGTTTTTTAATGGACTGAAGCATTGCTTGGAGTAAGATTTGTGGCTTTTTATTTCTGTAAGTCTTGTATTCATTAATGTTATTTAAGAATTGGAAGGGTAAAAGGAAAAAAACCCCCAAAATACTACTTCCCCCACCAGGGAGTGAAGGGATGGTGAGGCACGACGGTGGTGGTAACTGACTCTCAGTGCGCTGGCGTGAGTGCTGGTCTCCTTGCCAAGGCTTCGCTTGCCCCTGTGAATCCTCTGCTATTGTTAATGCTGTTATAAACAGCCCTGGAAGAAGCAGGGTACAACTGAAGAGTTGTCCTTGGTTTAAGGAACAGGAGTATATCTATAGTGCATTAGGTCATGTGAAATTTTTTGTGCGTGTGCCAAAAATGTCCCTTCATGAAAGGGAATAACTTCCAAACCAGACTGGTCTTTTTTTAGGGGACAGACATGTAGTGATGACGAAGATGCACAGAATAGAATTCACTGGAAAAATCAATTTTTCTGTAGAGTTACCACGCAGTGATGTAGCAAGGATGTGAAGGTATTTTCCATATATTTAGCAGAAATAGTGAAATATCGGACAATATGAGGAAGCAAGAATTTTCTAACAGTGGTCTTTTTTCACAATCAGAGAAGAGTAGAGTTGTTTGAGAGAGTTTATATGACGTGGTTGGGGATTTCTGTAGAGGCAATTGATCCTGGGATGCTCTGTTTGGCAGCCTTCGCAATCTTCACGTTAGGTAGGTGAAATATGAAGCGTAGGACCTGAGAGAAGGAAGAAATTCAACCTAACTTTCTGTTCTTAATTTCCCTAGGCTATCTAGAAGCTTTTCAGCTGCTGGCACAAATTTGAACAGCCTAAAACCTCCTCCAAGCTGTATCCTAAGGAAGGGGGCACAACAGCCGTGTTGCTTGGGTTAGAGATAGCAAGAGTGCAAGGCCATCATGTTGTTATGCTTAGTGTTTCAGACAGGTCCCCTACACTGAGTGACTCTAAAGCAGCACGGAGCTGGCTTTTGCTGGGTCCCTGGTGGCAGAGCTTCTGGGCTGATGAATGGTGTGCAGCAAGAAGAAAGCAGCCAAAACCCGTGGCTATTTTTTTTTTTTAATGACCTCACGGTAACTTGGGGCACGTCACAGTTTTTCCTGCTTGAGGTAATCAAACTGGTTCTCCCTTCCCACTTAAGTTAATGAAACAGTCCTGTCGACAGGAATAGATGGAGGAATGAATCCTAAAAATACACAAAATATAAGAGGGGAAAACAGATGGTTCACAGATATCTTTCGGAGAGCTGCAGAGGCAGTATGAGACTTCTGAGGGCTAATCAGTGCTGCGAAAGCACTGCTGATCCCATCGGCTCCTATCTTAGGAGAAGGGGAAAGGAAAGGGGATCATTGATATTGCGTTTCTTGCTTTCAGGAGTTGAATTCTGAAATGCTTACACAAAAGCAGAAAGGAAACTCTCAGTACTGTGGAGTCCTGGCACTGTTTCATCAGCGTCATCTTCCTGAAGGGACGGTCAGACAGACAGAAAACCAGCAGTCCTCTCCCCTTCTCTGCCAGTTAAATAGAAATAAGCACCTCCAGCGAACTCTTTAACATGCAGTTTTCAATTTTTGTATTGTGTTTTCCTTAAAGATGTGTCAGTTATGTCCCACAACACAAAACCAAGGGAGCGAGCAAGAATTTCGCTTGGTGCCAGGAGGAGCAGAACAGTGAGTGACAAGTAAGTCTCCAGCTCCATTGCAATTTTGGTGGAGCAACCTAGTTGCTGTATAAATCCAACTGCTGCAAAAGTATCTGTCATCTTGCCCTTGAAAATGCTGACTGAAACAAAAAATGCCTTTTCCCTCTGAGTCTGAATTTGTGCTTTATTACCTTCATTATTTTCTTCATTATTTTTGTTTGCAATGTGAGCAGTGAAAAAAAAAAAGTATCCACTGTGTGTGTATATATAAAAAATTATATATATAATTTTTTTCTCCTTAAAAGCAGCAGGACATAAATTGCCACTGCCATTTCCTCAGACATTCAGCTACAAAGCATTTACATAAAGCTGTTATGCTTTCTGCTGTTCCATGTTTGTTCCAGTCGTTCAGTCCACACTACAAGAAACTAAAGACAGGAAAAATACATTAGCTCAGCTCTCCCCAGGATTAAAACCCTGTTTTAACATCAAAATTTCAAATACGGTGTCATTTTTTTTCTCGTTACTTTCTGGGTTTGTACATGTGGTTTTTTATCCCATGGGGTCTTGCTTTTATTGTGGCTTTTTGTGAATCTTAAGCTTTAGAATCTTAAGGTGCTACAGCATTTTCCCTCTGACTGTCGAGAAAGCTTTCAAATTAAACTGAAGATTTTTTTGTAGGTCATTGTGACCTTTATATTTTTGCATTATACAGCCTATTAACTGTGGGAACAAAAGCTGCAGTTCACAAATGTTTACAACCATATAAATGAGGATGTGCATTAAACTGCAGGGCTTGGAAAACATAAGTAATGAACATTATTTGTACCTTGACAAAGCAAAAAAGCATGATTAAGGATAATTGTAGGTAACTGTCATCATGAGAGAAATGTTTACGCAGTCAGAAGTACCAAACAGCATTTAAACAGTTTCTCTAAAGGGAGCAGTAAAGAACTAATGGATGCAGGTACATGCCTTGAAAACAATTTGACTTAAAGGTTTTCAGATTTTCTTTTTTCTCCTTTATGAATTTAGAAAGGTAGTGACTGTAATAATTGTTGGGTTTAATGAGGACTTTGAAATTGTCACGCTTAGCTATGTTACCACAAAGCTTCTTTTGTTGGAAAAAACTAAATTTGAAAAACATGTCCTCATGAGGTTCCTGACGCTGCCTTTTCTGGTCAGGCGAGCAACCCACCGTACTGAAATGCAAGTTAGGTTCATGGCTAATTTGATTTTCATAATGAGGACACTTCTACCCATTTTGGTGCCAGATACAAGTTTGACAATTAAATCCCCCTTAATTTTTTTTTCAAGAAGCATTCTGCTTGTCTTTATGTATATATAGGAATAAGTGTAATTTGGGGAAGACTTCTTAATGCTTTTGCATTATTGGTGTTTGCCATACTGCAAATTCATTCGCGTGAGGATAAAGTACGTGACATAGGAAAAGAAATGTGTCGGGCACTGGAAAGAAGTCCTGGTGATAATATAGGAAGCAAAATTTTTGAGGCATAACTGCATTTTGCAGGATTGGAGTGGGGCGGGAATTTCCTTCAGTTTTCTTCTCAAAGGAGTAAAATTGCAGTCCCAGGTTCTTGTGTCAATACCTCAGAGGAAACATAGTGGAAATTGCCAACTGCAGAATTCTCCCCAGAATGGGAGGTCCAAAGAGATGGTTGAATTTGCCCTCTCTAAGTGAGTCCAAAAAATGAATAATTTTTCAACCTCTTGTTTTGAAAGGAACCAGATTATGCCTTTTATTTTATTCATAAAATAAACTGGAAGAAGATGATTTATATTTGGAAATGCATGTGTAGGCTACTATTTTTTTATAAGGAGATTAGACAGCTTGCAAAAAAACTTCTCCGGAAGGCTTTGGTCTCAGCTGCAAGCTCTGGAAAGCCTAATTTTGGTGATCTTGGAGGAATCTCTGGAATTCTAAAAGCTTTCCGGACAGGACTGAGGAAAAGAAAAAAGCTTTTGTTAACTTAAATTCTCCTGAAATGCCTTGTCAGTGATCATTAGTTTGCTGTTGGAAGTGAAGAGGTTTGTGTTCTGAGGGAAGGGAGACTGGACTATCTCTGCTGTTACTTATGGCCTTAGAATTCATAACAAGAGAGAAAAATGAGTTTGTGAGTCATGATACGTGAGGATTCAGATGATGGCTCTGAACTGTCATTGTGCAGTGTGCCTGGGCATAAAATTTTGTTTTGAATTGTGTGATATTTATTTGCTTTTTTATTTATGATTTTTTCTGGATTTGTCAGCACATTGATTTTCATGATGACTTACACAAAATAAGACCCCTTAATGGCATTTATAGTTATTTCACACTACACATGTATTTCAGGTTGCTGACAGATAGTGGTCATGATTTTTGATTTTTTCGGCAGTAGAAGAATAGCACATCCTTAATAAAGCGGAGGACTGGTTTACGCAATTTGGATTCTCACAGTTCTCACACTGCCTTCCAATGAACTAACTTTTATAGGAGTGAAATACGATTCTCATTTTGGTTTTGTGCTAAGCTATACTTCAAAGCCAGGGAAAATTCAGCGGTCTTGGGATGAAAATTATTCCCAGAAGACAATGGAGGAAAAAGTTCTGGAGGAAAACGATAACCCCACAGGCAGAAAGAGTGGTTTATCCAATGAGCATTATAAGGAGTTGTATTAAAAAAAAAAAACAACCCAAAAAACCCTCTAGTGATAATTAAATGCAGCTTAAACTCCTACAAACCTTGATCAAAATCCATCAGTGGGATCAGACTCCCGTTCCTGAATGGTACAAGATCAGCTATTGCTGAGGCTAGATTAATGATTGCTTATTAGCAAGTGCTATAGTGGTATCGCAGTAAGTGCAGACTAGAAAGCCACCTCTTAAACTGGTTGAACTGCTTCCATTTTCAAGCAGATTATATGTAGAGGCTGAGTTTTATGGAATGCATGCTAATACATTTTTACGGGCCGAGCGGTAGGCTTTAGGGCTGTGCTGTGTCCCCAGAAGCTGCAAAAGACTTAATTTTATCTGGAATTATTTTTGCCTGACTAAGAGCTTAGCGATGTGGATGAACAGAACACACCCTTTCTATCTGGATGATACCTCTTTGAAAGTGAAGCTGTGTGTTCAGATTAACTGCAATTTATGAGATACAAGCACCTGCTATATTTGCTACCAGCTGAACTCTGAAAAATGGCCAAGTTTGGGGGTGTAGTTTTTTTGTTATTGTTTCTCTCACCTGTAATTGAGAGGGCTGCAAGTGTGGCTGTTCACAGCAGGGGAAGAAGAATCTGCCACGGCAATCTCTTTGGTAGGTGATACAGGTGCAAACACTAATTAGGCCACAGATGAATAAGCCTGGGGTTTTTGTGCCAGCCCCTATGTTTGCATCCACATTGGCATTGCCAACAGTTTGCTGCGGTTCGTCACAGTGGCTCTGTACGAGAGCATGATTGAAAAGGTTTATTCAGGGAAGCGCCGAGGTGCGCTGGCAGAGCCGCCGTGGGCTTGGAAGCCCACACGGTGCTGGCCAGCCCTTGTCCCTCCCCAACGTGCTAATTCCTGGCTGTGTTTGGAATTTCTGGGGCTGTTAGTCTGTGGGATGCTACCTTTCTGTGTGAAAAATTGCTTGTCTCATACATGGTATCTCCTGAAAAAAACAACCAGAAAGGCCTAGAGAAAAGAAATGGAGTAAGACAAGGGAAAATAATTCCTCTAAAGCTCTTTGCGGTCTGTTCCTTCCACAGCCTGCCTTGGCACGATAAGGTATATGTTAAAACCAGACCAGTGAATCCCAGATAACTTGGAAAAGCATTGCCTTCAGAGCCAGTGCTTTCTGCATTCTCACTAGGTTTCTACTCCTTTCTCTATTCCTCTTGCACTACCCTTAGAAAAAGAGTGAAGAACGTTAAGGTCTGCTACCTGCTCTTTCTCACTTTGAAATGGTATCCTGTACTTGCAACACCATTTTTGAGTGAAACAGTTCTGGCTACCGATTACTGCAGTGTCTCTCTGAAACCCGTATTCTCCAAAACTAAGGCAATTTGCATACACAAATAGGTGCGTTAGGGTGAGTTGCACTAGAGACTACGCTTCATGAGTTGGTGAGTGAAACTAAACTTCAGCATCAAGCCCCTTCTTGCATGGCGAGACGTCTAAATTGAGAGAAATAGATCGCTGGTAAGGCCAGCCATGTCAACATAGGTCAGAGAGCGCAAATAAGTTTTCTTTAAAAATTAGTAGTCTATTCTCAAGCCATAAAAATGTTACAGTACACAGAGGCATTGTGTGTGGTCTTGCACTGGGACAAACCAAAGGAGGAGCATTATTTTGCATTGGGTATAACAGGTTTTTTTTAAACAACAGCCATAACGAAGCTCTCTTCTCCCTTCCTTTAAAGGTACGCTCAGAAAAATAATCCTGGAAATGTTCTTTATGTTTACATACAGTTATCTGTGGGTGGGAAAATGTATAAAGGTAATTGACTCATCAGAAAAAAGAAGTTCCTTCTGTGTGTACCTGCTATTTAGCAGTATAGAGTATTTTTTAAACATCCAGAAAATATGAAATATCATCATGAAGCTTGCTGAACAGAATATTTCTTTAGTACTTCCAGAGTACCTCTTGAACTTTCTAAAGAAGATAAATAGCCAGTATATATTCATGGGTAAGACATGATGTAGAGTAATTGATCAAGGATCTCAAGCATGAAAACTGAAGAGTTTAATTAAAGTTAACAGTGTTAAAGTGAGATCATACTCGACAGATGAAAAATTAGACATGACTGAAATGACCAGGAGAAGCAATTTGCATTAAAAAGTACAGTAAAAAGAGGGAAGCAGAGACTGAACTTAATCTCACTCTCCCACCAAAAGAAAAAAATTATGTTGAATTCAGAACTTTATCTTTTAATTCCTACTCTTGGACCATCGGTCCCATTTGGTGCTTGTTTGTGTGTCCTGAATAACAGTCTACAAAAAAAGCCCCAACCCCCCAAAAACCCAAACAAAACCCCCCCACAAAATCTCTGATTTTGCAGATAATAAAATATTTTCTTTTCTAAGGATGACTACTTTTTCTAGTAGTCCTATTCACTTCTAAATTTCATGAGTTAGAGGGGTAAGATGTTGTCTTTTGATATCTTCATACATCCCAATCCCTCACTTATTTTAAATAACATAACACAACATGCAGAGGAACTTCCACTGACTTTATGGCAGATTTTCGCGGGGGAACCATAAGCAGCTTGGGTTAGGAGCTGCGCGCTAACAAGCAGCACTGTTACTGTTTATATGCCTACACTTTCCAAAATGTGCTGAGGTGTGTGGCATGGCCGTTCCAATTATTTTATTCAATACGATGAAATCTGAAATGCTACTGACAGCTCAGCAGCATTTCAGAAGATTTATATGTCTTAATTTCTTTTATTGTTTCAGACTTAATTAATACAAATCCTAAGTCAAAACTCAGGTGTTACGTATGCTTGGTATTTTCATCTCTTTGCAATATATATTATGAATTTATTATGATATTTGCAGCTTTAAAGGTGACTGTTCTTTGCTTTCACTCTTCTACCGTCTCTTCCTTTCAACCTAGTAACCTTCTGATGCTTGTGACTTCAATTTGTAATACTCCTTTGCCTAAGAAGTAGAATACAGATAAATCAGGCAACCTTAATGCTGTGATCTGATGGGACTGAGAATTTTCTATTAAAAATACAGAAAATATAGGTTTTGGAAAATAAAAGTCTATAAAAAGGAAACGTTTTGAAAAATGTGCTGGTCGCCCCAAATTCAGCTTGGAGTGGGGAAGAAGTTGAGATGGGAACTCAATTCTAGTCTATTCTGGCCCTCACTAGAAACCCAGTGGCTTTAAAACTTTGATTTTAATTTGAAATCGAAATCCAGGGAGTTTACTTTGCTGAAACAAAGTTTTTCCTCCAACTTTTTAAATTGATTTCAACAAGGAATCTCATCGGTAAGGAGTATTAAAGGACTACATCAAACACAACAGCAAAATACACCAGCCATGCTTGCGTGATGTTCCCATGGTTGCGTACTGAAATTAGAAGTATATCGTATTGCTCCATGCTTTATGTTTTGCTTCATCAAAGGTGACAAAATTCACGGTGTTGGATGGCCTCTGCATTTACGGCAGACAGAGCTCTGAAATAATCTGCGGTGAGTCCCTGAGCAGCTTTTTACCCAGTGGTACAATTCAGTATTTGGAGGCACGCAGAGCCCCAGCAAGCTCCACAGACCTCCACTTAGATGTAAACCTTTTCCTGAGGAAATCTGTCTGCTAAATTGTAGCTGTCCTCTGAAAAGATCTGTCTTAATTTATTCACTTTGCTTCTGGGGTAAAACTCCCCTGTAATTTCTATGACCAACTCAACTGGTTGCGTAGAGGTAAGGGTTCTACACTCAGCATGTGGATCATACCTGCTCCTACCGCCTGGTGGGGAGGATGATTTTCCTGTTGTAATAGACAGAGGCTGCAGCCACTGTATGTACAATTCTGGCTTTTTTTTCCCCAAGATAACATTGATACAAAAAAGCTATTTCCTCCCTAGCCCCTCAGCTGAACATTTGAAAGTCCCTCAACCTGTTGTACCTGCAATTCATTGGCCAGTAGTTTTTACACCTGTAGGGTTTTTCAGAATGAGGGGGGGGAAAAAAGCAATTAATAGTGCAATGACATATGCAGCAGCTCTTCACAGCAAAGCTCTTTACACAGAAGGAAATTTCTTGACACATCTGTTATCTACTGTCAGATGCATGATGAGAAATTGCCATGGGCTATTAAAATGTATTTATTAACTTTTGTGGCCCTGTTACGCATAATTATGATGACATAAGGATCAATTAAAAGTGTAGCCATTTTAATTGCATTAGTTCAGTTTGAAGGTAGTATCTGCTTTGGGGTGGATAGAAAAGATAATTCTTTATCTTCCTAGGGATGGAGATACAGTTTTCCGTTCCAAGACCTATTTCCAGGTAATCCAAACCTCCGTTCCAGGACAGGATTTTCCATGCTTGTAAAAACTCAAACCCACATTTTTCTTCCTGAAGGATTTTTTTTGAATTATTGGAACATAAGTAACTTAGAATTAAACTTTCTGTGGTGCAAAAAATCTGAAAAAGCTTAATATCCAAATCCTGAGTTAGAATAAGCACGCACTGGACCCAAGGCATAGCTCATGTGCCATTTTCTATACCTCGGTGACACTGAAAAGTCAAAACTAGACATAAAAAGACAGGTATTGTTTCTTTCATATCCAAAGTGCAGGTTGTTCTTCTTTACGTGCAGACTGCTTTCGTTTCCAGTTACAGAAAGCAAGATGGAGCAAAAAGTGTCTTTGAAACAGCAGTCAGGTTCTGTAACCCTGCGGTGGGTCAGCGCTCCCAGATAAAGTGGCAGAAGAGCAGAAGAATGCAAGAGATGGTCGGAAACAGAGACAGAGATAAGAAACCTAGCTATTATTTGTTGATTATTTTTAACTTACAAACACTTAAGAAAAACAGGCATCTTAGTTCTTACTGGAGAAAAAAACCTAGCCTGCACAGTTTATTCTTTGGTTGTTTTTTTAAATATACAGAACTTACAAAACCCCGCAATGTCTAAGTACAGTTTCTGGGGCTGAAAATCCAGAATTGAGCCTCTAGAGAGCCAGAACCTGTGCAACTCTGCCAGTCTCACAGCAGATACTCAAACCCCAAATCAGGGCAATTGCTAATAACATGCAGCAGAAGTCTCAAGGCAGCAGAGGCAGATGGATGTGTGGATGACGGGGAGACCCAAGGCCTGGGACAGAAATGCTCCTTCGCATATGAAAGCTTTTTGAAAATGTTTCTGCTGCAGTCAGTTTTATTCTCTGTTACTACAAAGTAGACCATGTATCAAGAAATACCTGCAGCCAGTATTGTTTTTATTGAAGAAGGAAAAGGAACTTACCTGCTAATAAGCTCATTCTAGTTAAAACGTATTTGCTACAACTTCCTACAGTTATAAAGCTTTAAGCTGAACAGGATCCAAGAAAAATGAACGGAGGCGTATTTTGCAGATGAGGGACATGGCTTGAACGTTTTTCTAATCTTCTGCTACAAAAGATGGGAAGAGATTATTGAGCTTGCCAAGACAGCATTCATGGAGATGATCAGAGAGAGCCATCAGTCCATGCAGGAGCCATGGGGGCTATATGCGGTAACACACCTCAGAAATCAAGTGGGTTGTGCAGAAAAGGATGAGGGGTCATAACCATTTCATAAAACTGTGATGAATATAGAATAAACACACCTGGTATTAATAAATACATAGTATTAAAATTGGTACTGTTTGACTAATAAGTTGAAATACTGCTGGATTCTGAGAAGGGGAGATACAGGTAACTCAGGTAAAATCAAGATAAAAGAAAGTGATCCTCCAGAATGATGTGGCTAGGGAAGAACGGATCCTCACGATGATTGTCATGTAACATCCACTAGACACAATTGCAACCCAAAGGCTTGCTGTAAATTTAATCTGCGCTAGGAATCAGCACATTGCTTTCCAGATTGAATGGCAATTTGAAAGAAAAGTATAAAGCTTCAGCTAGTACAAGCAAGTACCTGGTAAAAGATGAGCTAGAAAGAGAAACCATTCAGGGCAGGAAAAAGAAAGCTTATAGACGCAGTTGCAGTTGGTGCGCACCTTTGATGGCCTAGAGCCAGCCCTGCTGTGAAAATAATTGAAGTATTTCCTAATATCACAATGCCGCTGGAGGTAGTCTGAGAAGTTAATTTCCAGAAATGGTCTGCTATTTATTTCTGGGACATTTCTTTAACAATATATATTTGAATATATCATTGGTTAACTCTCAACAAGTCAGTTGGCAAGAGCATTTTAGACACTGAAAGATGCTAATGCAAAAATTATAGGAGCTTACTAACATACTGCAGTAAGGAAATTTTTTTGCGTGTGCACGTTCACCCCGGGGACTTCTCAGAAGATAATTTACCAAAGATTTCTGAGGTGAGGAGGTTGGGGGGGAAGAGTGAAAGCTGCAGAGAATCTAGTTTGCTTTCTTGAATGGGTAGATAGCAAGAAAGGGGCAAAATGAAGAAGATATATTATTAAGCAAGTATAAACCTGGGACTTATTAGACAAAGAAATAAGGGAGAGAGATTTTGGTTGTTATGTGATAAAAACTTATAATGGTTACAAGTTATGTCACCTGAGATAAGTAAAAATTATTAGTATACACTGGTAGAGAAGAAGATAGCAGCATTTCTATTTCTATCTTTCCTTATTAAAGAAGAGTAATTAATAATTGGACATGCATTTTTCTGCCAGACACGTAGTACTGGTCACGTAGCAAAGCGAAAGCTAAACTTGTGGGTTTTATCCTTATTTTCTAATGCTGCTGTTATTATTTAAGTAATTTCTGAGAGATCGCATAGTCTACTGAGGGAAAAAAATGGGTTATGTTAAAAGCATTAAGGTAATGCATATTTCCCAACTGCAGATTAGCTTTGGGAATGGCTGAAATCTGGGTTATAACTTTTCAGTTAATGTTCAAGTTATACTCGCAGACAGGAAGATTTTCATGAGTGGACTTGAGGGCTGGTGCCTGGCAATTAGGGAGTCTGGATGTTGGGTAAATTAAATATCATCCTTTTTCTTCAGAACAAATATTACTGTTTCTTAAGCAGCAGTGCCTGCAAAAACCAAAAGCTGAAACTTTTTAGAGTGTTTCATTTAGTACGTTAGATAAAATGCAGACACTAGTGCACAGTAGCTCGTGACTCTTCCAACTGATTTTAACAATCTTTTTCCTGTTCAGAAAATAAACCAACTTCCCCTGGCTGTAGGAGAAACAAGCAAATCCTTTTAAATTAACCCAGCTGATGATTGTTCTCTTAGCCAACCATAAATTGTTTTTCATCAAGAATTTAAGAACCAGTGAGTAATTTACAATAATCCTGACACTACAGTAGAGGTAGGTTTAGACTGGATATAAGGAAGAAATTCTTTACAATGAGGGTGGTGAAACACTGGAACAGGTTGCCCAGAGAGGTAGTGGAGGCCCCATCCCTGGAAGCATTCAAGGCCAGGTTGGACGGGGCTCTGAGCAACCTGATCTGGTTGGCGGTGTCCCTGCTGACTGCAGGGGTGTTGGACTAGATGACCTCTAGGGGTCCCTTCCAACCCAAAACATTCTATGATTCTATGGAAAGGGTGAAAGATGATACACAATGTAAAATGGGTTATTTTTATATGGAACATGACTGCATTTGGAATATTGCCACAACTTGGGTTTGGCAGCGAATTCTTACAGTTTCGGCAGGGTTATCCCATGCAGTGAATTGCAAGCAGATGGATGAGCACTGAGCAATGCAAGGTGAGTGAGAGATACCAGGTCGCCCAAGAGGCACTTTAAAAGCAGTGTGCTTGACTGTAATACTGAGGCAGGGAAGAAAAAAGCGGAGATATGAAAGGACAAAGAAAACACATCATTAACCTTAAAATTGCAATTTGCACGTTGTGTTTCATATATTACAGGTGCTCTGGGTTAGTGGGGATTTTTGACCACCCATTGTCAGTTTAAGGGTGCGTCCACATATCCCGTGTCTGTAATTTGATGACTTGATATGTGTGTTGTAGATGGTTAGCTCATACACAGTTTTTTTAGAAAGATATACCTTTTTTTCCTACTTGTGAGATTTCCTAGAAAAAAATGCCCAGAGCTGCATGTGTTTTATAAACAATTTCTGATAGTTTTTCAAACCTCTTTAATATTCATAAAAGAAATCACCTCTTTAATATTCATAAAAGAAATCTCCTATAAAGTGATTGTCTAATTAAAGATCTACTTTTATCAATTGTGCTTTATAGTCCACTTGAGCTTTCAGAGTTTCAGTCAAGCACTCGAATTGTAAAACTCACGGATTATTGCTTTGAGCACCAGGGATCAAAGAAGTAATGCCACCATTAAATCTCATGGTACTTACTTGTCTCTCGTGTTGTCGATAAGTAGTATTTTAGTTCCTCATTTAAATTAGCCAGTTCTTCTAAACTAGGGATTACTGCTGCTGTGGCTTCCTCTAAGGGGATGGACTTTCAAGGGAGAGTGTGCTTTAAACACCTCGTTTCATAAGTGGTCATTAGCGGTAACCATTGGAAGATTATTGATTTCCTTGCAGTCTGGAAATGTATGGAGCGCTGTATAATTACAAGTGGCTTTGAACAGTGGAATGTGTATAATTTGATCTTTTAGAGTAACTATTTAGTTGCATTTTTAATAGGCTCGTTAGGCAGCTTGTGCATGGTTTTGTATGGAAGACTGAGAAGATAAGGCCGAGTTGGACCTGATACCTGTTTGTAAGACCAGTGGTGCCTACTCCGACCATGGCAAAGGGCTTGGGGACTCCTGAGGAAGCAGAGAGAAGGGGAGGCTTCTTCAGCAATCTTCCAGCAGCCAGCTAATATCATCTTCAGGAACTTGCTGGGTCAGATGTGTTTTCTGATGTGGTTAGTGATTGTCTATGCCATGACCATGTCAACCCGTTGGACAGCTTTCATAGCCCCCATGGTGAAGAGGTGTCGCAGGTCTCCTACTGGGCGTGTGAAGAACAAATTCTTTTAGTTTGATTTGAACTCAAACTCTACCTTCATCACGCTATCCCCTTAGATTTTTTGCTGGAGAAGATGGTGAAGAGCCTCTCTGTACATGTCACTCATGATTTGTAGACCTCTTCTGGGGTAGCTGTATCTTTCTCACTATGAGCTGTTCTCCCTTCTCCCCTCCAGAAAAGCAGAATTGCCTGCACTTAATTGAATTGTGTGTTGAGTCCAGGAGTTATGACTGAACACAGGTAGCACTTGCCAGTTTTAGGAAGCGATTCAATTTGTCTGGACTTGGCTCTTCTGACTGCTGACACTGAGAGATCTTATCATCCCCCAAAGGCTCATTTACTCCTTCAAATGCAAATGAATCATAACCAAAGCTAAAAAGGAGGAACTCTTGGATGAGAGGGCAGCAAGAGGAAAGCAAGTTCAGTGGAAAGAAGTAGGAATGGAATATATTGTTTCACTTTGTTTGAGATATTCCAAAAAGTACGTATGGTCCAACGTCCAGTTGAACTTGGGCTATTATACAACTCTGAGATACAGGGCATCTGTTAGGCTAAGGTGTGAGATTACAATATTACTTGTGTTGCTAAAGCTATTATAGTCTTAATATACAAATCTAGCCCAGTCAATCTGAATATGAAATATATGAAACATATTTCAAAATTGAGTTTCTATGCAAAGGAGCTGTGCCTAATTTAGGCTACTTGCAAGTAGAAATAGCTAAAGAAAATGCGAGAGAACTAGAAAGTTCTGTGGTAAATTTCACTTTTCCTGAATTTATTTTTTTTGTCCTTTTCTGTGTTTAATTCCAGCTTCCAACCAGGTGGGTCAGATGGAAATCAGGCATTGCTCGATGCTTGACTTGTGTGACTGCTAGTTCTATTAAAAGTCCCCCGAGCATGTTTTTACGCCATCAGCTCATTATTTTTAATAGAAAACTGTTCTGGTGGATAGTGGAACTGTACTTCAGTGCCTCACCAGTGTTTCAGGAGAGGGATACTGACAGTGTTTGGAAAGTGCTTTGAAACCCACACAGAGATGCTGCGTAAGTGCAAAAAATGTCAGTTGAAATGTTTTTCTAGACAAAACTCTACTTCCATACGCTTTGAATTTAGTTGCTAATTACTAAATATTTGTCATTATTTTTTCTGTGCCTGGATTATTAGCTTTTTTCCCTGATAAAAATTATATATAACTGAGTTTCAGTTCCTTATAACTGTATTTACTGCATTTTTCTTGTGGACTGAATAGCTGAGGTAGAAGCTGTTGATTCTGTTTTTCAAGTATTCTGCCCATGTTAGGAATTTATCACCTTGATGCAACCAGTTTGTCATCCTTGCTATATATGAATACTTTCTGCATCTACCAATGACTGTACTGGAGTGTTTTTAGAGAGTTTTCAGCATCTGCAACCCAGAGCTTAGATATCTTTGTGGCATCAGAAGCATTTTATAGTGACTAAACGGTTATGACATGTTAGGAACAAGAGAAAAGTAATTAAGTAAATGAAATGTCAGTTTTTGCTTTAGACAGAAAATCAATCCTTTTTGTAGGAAATCTCTTCCAAATTTTGGCCTTTGTAGTATCAGGCATTTATCAGTCTCATTATCCTGATTTAGACCAGTGCCTCAGGGAAGTCAGCTCTTCCAAATTTTGGCCTTTGTAGTATCAGGCAAATGATCCTGATTTAGACCAGTGCCTCAGGGAAGTCAATAGGTCAAATTCAGCTACTCATGTCATTGATGCACATAACCTAAGTGGAAGAGAGCCACTCATTTCTATTGTGAAACAAAAAAAATACCTGGTTCTGTGGAGGAATTCTGGCCATGGAAGTGTTGAAGAAGCAGCTATAAGAAGGCACATGGACCCTGAACCCTTTTTGCCTGGTGGTTCTGTTCAGCAGCTTCTGATAGTGCTTGGCTGTTAAGCAGTTCTGTAGGGTGGCCAAAAGGAAGGCAGCAGCAGCTTCTGATAGTGCTTGGCTGTTAAGCAGAAACAGCAGTTCTGTAGGGTGGCCAAAAGGAAGGCAATTCATACACTTATAACTCACAGAAGACCCTAGCAGAATCCGCACAGTTAGAGACTGTTATATGTGGGAATTCGGCCCATGTAATGAAGCCAGATAAAGCTGGAAAGACATAATGAAAAGAAATATTTAAATATTTTGCTGTATGCTCTAGCTCTTGTATTCTCCTTAGTACTTATCAGTGAGCACTAGCAATAGACCTGAACGCCATTTTGAGGAGTATTGGTAGAGAGTAAAAGCGCTGAGAGGAAGGTATCAGTAAGTGTTTCAACTGGTAATCACACTCTATTTTCTTAGTATATGAAGGACATAATACTGCTGGAATGGACTCTTACTTGGATGGAAAGGCCAAAAAAGCTGCAATCAGATAGCTGGCCCCTAAAAAGAATGGAAGGATAGCCTTCTCTAGGATGGACTAGATCTCTAGTTGTACAACTATGAATAAAGCTGTCCGACATTTTTGCTCCTGAGTTGAGAAAAACCCTAATTTAAAACTTTTAAAGAAGCTTTAAAAATTATCTATTTTTTACAAAAAAGTCTGCTTGTTATGTCTGCTTGGACTCGATCAACACAAAAGCAATTGCTTTACTAAACCGTAATCTGTTGAATCAGAAGAAATATGCAATGTGAGTTGGTTAACAGCACATAACTATTAATGAGTGCCCAACGGCAATTGCTCAAATTAGTAAAAAAAATATAGCTATTTTCCAAATACTTAATCTCTGGAATAACAGTTTTTGCTCTGGTTATTCTTCCTGATGAAACATGCTCTCTGTAATATCCTTCAGGCTGTGATGCACGCCGCAGGAGATGGGTCTTAGTCCTTACCTCGGGGCTGGCTGGTAGAACACCATTATCCCTCCTCTTCCTATATGCAATGGAGAGGCCACTACAGTTGTGATCAATTTGTGCTTACCAGTTTTGGGATCTCTGAATGCAAGGATTATGCTTTTTCCTGCCCAGCTCAGAGATTTAGAAATTGCAGTTTTCTTTCCTCCATAGGCAGGCCAAGCTACAGTTTTGTTTTTAATTGAAAATCCTGACTATGATTGACCAGCTCATGATAATAGACTTCTAGATAGACAATGCTAATTAAGGATTACCTGTAAGCTGCCTGTAATTCCCAGTGCAGGAAATTATAAATAAAACTTCTGGAGTAGCTCAGGTCTCTGCTGCTGGAAAAATGTTATCTCAGCTGCTCTGTTTGCTGCCAAGCAGAAGGGACCTGACTAAGGACCCCGTGTCCCAGCAAATCCTGCTCCACTCTGCCTTTATGCCATGACAGGGAAAAAAAAAAAAAAAACCAACCCAAGAGATTCATCAAGTACATAATACTTCCAGTACATAAGAAAGATGTATTATGTACTCAGCGACCACTGGTTTACCTGTATTTTATGTGTCATTTATGAACACAGATGCCCGTAAGTACACACATTGTTATCAGGAATATAAATATTGAATTTTCACAGAAACACTGGCCTGATTAATGGTGGAAATTTGAAACAAAAGGCTCTGAAGTGCTCTTACAACAGCATGTTAATCTGTCCAAAGTAATGATAAAACCTTTAAACTAGCGTGCTGTAATTACAGCAATAAGTAATTAGTACGTTTTAAGGGCAGAAACAGTGCTGTGCCTGAATTCAGTGGAGGGTAGCCAGGCAACAATGTAAAGTGGCATTTCGTGAGGCAAATGTGAGGAAACGTGCTTTGTCCTGAAATATAATTATCTTTAGATGGATGAAACTGTCCAGGTACTTTTATTAAGAGTGTTGGGCTCTCAAAAGCTGGAACTGTCTGAAACAGGCATAAGTGTGGCATACATCAGATGTGTGACACGAATATCTGCCTTTGTAAAAGGCTTCCAAGTTTTCTACGTAGTCGGTAAGGCAAAGCCAGAGTAGCTGGACAGCTTCTGAAATCAGGGAATGGAGGAGTTTCATGGAAGGAGGGTGGACATGCACAGTGATGTCTAATGGGATGGTCGTGAATAACCCACAGCACCCTCGTTCATTCTCTGGATGCAGAGTTTTGGTTGTCCACACTGCGGTTACTCATTGTTGTGGTCTTTCATGGGTGGGTGGACCAAAACAACCCTCTGCCAAACCCATGTGGTGGTTTGATCCTGGCTGGATGCCAGGCGCCCACCAAAGCTGCTCTCAGCCTGACAGGGGAGAGAAGATATAATGAAAGGCTCGTGTGTTGAGATAAGGACAGGGAGAGATCATTCACCAGTTACCATCACGGGCAAAACAGACTCGCTCGACTTGGGGAAATCAGTTTAACTTATTACCAATCAAATCAGAGTAGGGTAATAAGAAATAGGAAAAAATCTTAAAAAAAAAAAAAAACGCAACACCTTCCCCCTACCCTTCCCTTCTTCCCAGGCTTAACTTCACTCCCAATTTCTCTACCTTCTCCCCACAGTGGCACAGGGGGACAGGGAAAGGGGGTTGGGGTCAGTTCATCACATGTTGTTTCTGCCGCTCCTTCCTCCTCATGCTCTGCCCCTGCTCCAGTGGGGGGTCCCTCCCATGGCAGACGGTCCTCCACCAACTGCTCCAATGTGAGTCCTTCCCACGGGCTGCAGTTCTTCATGAACTGCTCCAGCATGGGTCCATTCCTCCCACGGGGTGCATCCCTTCAGGAGCAGACTGCTCCAGCATGGGTCCCTGTGGGGTCACAGCCTCCTTCGGGCAACCCGGCACCCTGGCATGGGGGCCTCCCTGGGCTGCAGGTGGGGATCTGCTCCCCCGTGGGCCTCCCTGGGCTGCAGGGGGACAGCCTGCCCCACCATGGGCTGCACCAGGGGCTGCAGGGGAATCTCTGCTCCGGTGCCTGGAGCATTTCCTGCCCTCCTGCTGCGTTGACTTGGGGGTCTGCTCTCACATGGTCTCACTCTGCTCTCTGGCTGAAATTGTGCAGGGCTCTTTTCCCCGTCTTAAATACGTTATCCCAGAGGCACTGCCACCACTGCTGATGGGCTCAGCCTTGGCCAGCAACAGGTCCCTCTTAGAGCCCGATCTCTGCTCCGGTGCCTGGAGCATTTCCTGCCCTCCTGCTGCGTTGACTTGGGGGTCTGCTCTCACATGGTCTCACTCTGCTCTCTGGCTGAAATTGTGCAGGGCTCTTTTCCCCGTCTTAAATACGTTATCCCAGAGGCACTGCCACCACTGCTGATGGGCTCAGCCTTGGCCAGCAGCAGGTCCCTCTTAGAGCCCACTGACACTGGCTCCATCGGACATAGGGGAAGCTTCTCACAGCTTTTTACGGAAGCCACCCATGTAGCGCCACTGCTACCAAAACCTTGCCATGCAAATCAAATACACTCAAGAAGCTGTTTTTGCAAGAAAGCGAGGTGTAATTCAATGAGGGAAGAGTCTGGAAGTCTCAGGCAGATGGATGTGCCTGTGCTGTGCTTGGCACTGCCTGGCTCGCACCCTTCCCTGATGCTACCCCTGCTGCTCTTCTGTTGTCAATCACCTCCTTGCCCTCAGCGGTGTGCCCAACAGCTTGCTAAAGGTATCCCTGGCTTTGTGCCAGACAGACCCCATTCCTTGAAAGCTGCAGCACTGTCCTATCTTGGTTTAGAAATTTTGAGCTGAGAAAGAAAAAAAACAACCTGGGACTGATCTTTTGGGAAAGTTTTTGTGTTGTGGGTATAGACAGTTATTTGAACATTGTTTTGGGTTTATACAAAAATTGAAATCACTAACAAAGGCTTCAATGATCTTTGCCTTTCTTGGTTCAAGGATGAAATGTGAAAGAATAAAAATCCATTGTTCTCTTATAGTAGTTTAAAAGATGCCTACAAGAAGTTAGTTAGACTTCAGGATCTGTCTCTTTTTAAAATAGTATAATGTCACCTCCTGTTCAGACAGCAAGGCAGAACATATGATTCCCATTTTCAAATCTGTGTACCTACAATTAAGGCTCTCATATTCAGTGCAAACTACGGGTGTTCAGAGCACTGAAAATGGGGATGAATTTGCCCATTGCCCTACCATTGACAAAAATCAGAGCTTGGGCAGCGTTGCCTCGACTTCAGATCTCCTGCTCTGGATAGAAGACCACAGTTATTTAGAGCACATGGAATAGATCTGACATGCATTTCTACAGCTTTAATACAAAAAGGGACTTTAAGAAGGTAAGCACTAGTTCTTCGTGTAAAAGTAGGCAAAATCATTTTGGAAAGAGGTGAGGATAGGGAAGGTATTTGGGTATTCATTTTATTTACATAGAAGGGGTAGATTTGATTTATCCAAAGAGTTTTTTTTTAGAAACCTTCTTTTTAATTCCTCAGTTGTACTAAATGTCAAATACTGTATCTTTGGATTCACAATTCCAATCTATCCCTTTCTGGAAAAGAAAGTACCAAAGCATACGGCCAAGAACAACATTGAAAAAAATGCTTAATTTTTTTTTCTTTTTTTAACAAGGTGGCTCGCTCTCAGAAGACAATGCTAAAAGGTTTTCTGCAGGGACTGTTACTCTTTTTGAAAAGTTACTGTCCTAAATATGTGCATATAAACACACAAAACCTCTCATACTTTCTGTTTCTCATAAAGAGTGCCTTTTCATAGCAATAATCACTTCCTGAGTTTGCCACTCTTAGTCCAGAGAGACTTAATTTAGAATATGTGATTTTATTTCAAATGTGTTTTTTACATTGTGTGAACATGCTGTGAGGTAGGAAGGACTGTACACTGAAAAGAAACCAAGATTATATTCGTTTTGAGGATTTAGAGTAAACTAATTACAGGTGACTTTCATGACAATATCAGACAATAAAAATTGACGTCTATCAGAGTTAAAGATAGAAATGACATTTGAATGATCACTCCTGCGTTATCTGCCTGGAAGTTACTTTAGGAGAAGAATGACTCGAAGGATTTAGGAGCTAAATACTGTTCGTGCTGTATAAGGGTAGGAATAAGGGCTGGATGCTTGGTTAGTCAGAGAGGAAACATATTGACTACCAAAGTACAGTAAAAGCAGGCTTCCAGAAGAGATGGGATGCCTACAGGAGCAAAGACAAAGCAAATCGCAGGCTTTTCCTATGCTCCCCTTAGGTTTGACTCACGTTGGCTATGTACATGTCAGCAAATAGTCAGGACCAAAAGCATCCTGCTGATTCCTTGCCTCTGCATTGCAGGATTTTGTTTTTCCCTGCTCTAGTCCTGTTCAAGGGATGCCTATGAGGACCTGGGTTGTGCTAGATGTGCATCTTCCAGTTTAGTTGCATCCAAAAGGAGTCAAAGCTCTGAGGCTGAGCTATGGAGAGAGAAAATAACAGCAAAGGAAGTAAAATGAAATATTTGCTTCTATGTGAGCTTCTGATCTTAGCTGCAATGCTGGTGTAAAGCATATTTATTATGTCCATGCAGCTATTTCTGCTGAGAATGGGATGAAATTTTCTGTGTACGCTGCATAAGGATTGGAATAAGAGTCTGATGCTTGGTTAGTCATCAAACCTGGCTGAGTCATCACCTCTGGGACCAGAAGGATTAGTGAAGCGGGAACAAAGGAGAAAGCATGGAGTAATGTGGAAGATTAATGGAGACCATTGCTGTGTTTCACTTTGATGATCTTGCCTCTTCAGCAGAAGTTTAGGAGGCTGCTATGATCATTTTTAGTTGTTTAATCTTTTAAGAACAAGGAAGAAATCCAAATCCATATTTTCACTGACAAAATTATTATACCCAATAGGCTCAAGGGGATGGAGATGGGAGAGAGTGCTTTGGTCTGCTTTTTGACCACTGATCTTAGATGCTGAAAATGAGAATATTCTTATGGATTTTTTTATGCGATGTTTGAAACAGGTAAGATAAAAACATGAGTTTCCATTCGAGATCCTGATTTGTAGGTGTATATTGTGTATATGCACCTCAGGCACAGACGCTTCCAGGTTTTTTTAAAAGTGTTCAACAAAATGAAGCTCTGAGAATGTTCCCTAGACTGTTTCTAGGTATTATTGTTGGATATATGGAGTTTTCTAGAGCTATATCCTAACACTTTGGTTTCCATTGTACAGGAGATGCAAAAGCGTCATCTTTCCAGCTGTTCTTTTCAGGTTGAATTTCTGCTCAGAAATTACCAGTTCATTTCAAAATTTTAAATTTTCAGTACTTTCAAGAACCCCTCATGCACTTACAGAATACAAATCATATGAATTGAAATTCAGCTCTAACTCATGGCAAATTGTATTATATAACATGTTTTTAAAGATGAGGGTCAATTGAAAAGTGTGGCGGCCAAGTAATTTCTCTGAACATTAGCACAGCGTGTATCGCAAGCAGCAGGCAGCCGTTGGATTGTGAACAGGTTCTAATGTGCTTCAAACTGTGTGAGGATGGGAGGACAGCATTAACTGAGCACCATATGCTGGCAGGTTCGCATTCATCTGGTGAGGATGAGGCTTATTTTACCCTTTAGAGTGAGGTTCCTGTGCGTTGCTGGTGCGGGGTATGCAAGCGGGATGGGTCATGCATGGGAAGGTGCAGCACACATGCATAGGGGTGTTCTGCACAATGCCTGAAGATGTCTTTGAGCTGGTAATAACCATATTGATGATCAGGGATGCCTTCACCTTAATAATTCATACAG
>NW_009258765.1:77616-94745 GCF_000687185.1 Egretta garzetta | reverse complement strand
CCTGCTGAAGCCTGTGATAAAGCTCCTTTTATGCACAGCCACTGCCGTGTTCCTTGTTGAGCATTGGGTCAAAACAGGGAAGATGCTCAATTAATAAACTATTCTGTGATTAAGCCCTTCCCAGGTCTGTTCCTTCCAGTTCCAGCTGGCTTTACCTTTCTCATATGTAGACTCTCTCATCTGCTTGAGTTGCCATGAGAGGGTTAAATGTTGTGTAAAAGGGGGAGAAAAAACTAGAATTTGCCACCAGCTGAGTAGGTATGTGTGTACTTGTATGAAATACGCTAGGTACAATTTTGACCCATTCCTGTAAAGTTTTGAACCCTTGCTTCTTCCTCATGTCAATTAATTGATTCCTCTGTGACTCTGTGTTGAAGCACTGGGACCCGTGTCTCTCTAGAATTGATTTTATTTATGTTTGCTATTTGAAGTCATTGGCTGCATGTATACAGTACGGAATACAGTCTGAACCTCAACTCGCTGCCACTCCACACTAGCTATCTACTGGAGTACCCATGGGCAATGGAGCTGAAAGCAGGGGAGAATTTAAGGAAATTACCTAAATTTAAGTATACCCTCAAGGATGAATTTATCCCCTCAGAGAAGGGGCCCAGCCCTCTGTCACACTCCCATTAGCACATGATGTGACTGGCCAGTCTTACTGGCAGGGCTGGGCAGACAGGTCAGGGTAGCTGGAGGAACCATCAAGTTTCAGGTCTGGGGAACAACTAGGGCTTCAGGATACCAAGTTTAGACTTCTTGTTAAGACCAAGGCAAAGGTGGAGGCTGCGTGTGCCTTATTACTTAGTATGGCACGCAACTTGTGAAGGCGTTCCGGTTTATCTGTGCTGTATGTTATGTTCACTTATGCTTATTCACGCTGCTGATGGAAATCATATTTTAAGATGCAAGCAGAGTTAATGCAGAGATTTCAGCTTTGCTGTCCCCTCTTCCATGCTCTGAGTACTCGGTTTCCCATCCCTCATATTACAGGAACAGGAGATTCTTTCAAACAGAGTAAAGATAAAACCTGAAGTTGAAGGCAATAACTGGTAGGGTCACCGTGATGAAGCTTATTCTGTGGAAAAAACAATAAAAGGTAAGACACTCGGCATTTTATTTTTATTTGTAGTAACACATGTGCATTATATATGTGCCCCACATCTCGCATATTTGAGTTACTGTGTTAAAAATTGTTTTATTTGCAACGCATTGCTATGGCTGAAGGAAGTCCAGGTTTATTTTACCCTAGTGAAAATCCTTTCCATTTATAATCTGGATATATTTACATAAAATACAAATTAATGACTAATGAGTGAATATTCACCGAAGTTTCCAATTTTGAGCTTTTTTTACTTCCTTAGTTTTTTTTAATATATTTTTAGCACATGAATATTTTGGTATCTTGCATTCTTCTTACCAATGTTATTTTTCTTGGCAGAGAGATCACGTATCTATTTTCTACCTGCAGTCCTTTTTGTGGAAACTCCCTTTCTTTTCTTCCTGAGTATTAAGAACAAATCAATAAACAGTGAAAGCTTAAAAATACTCCCAAAATGCAGGTAAAACAAATGGGATTTTTAAATGCTGAGTTGACATCCTTTCCACCATGCTTCTGAATGAGATATAAAACTGAGGTCCTGACCACATGCAGTCATTTAACAGATCCCATGGCACTTTTTTCAAGAGCGGAGGTGAAAGCTGCAATGTCATGGCTTAATTTCAATCGGATAATTACATTCTACCTACTTAAAAATTCCTCACTGGTTTCTGCTAGGAAAGATATTCCTCATTTTTATCCTAAACTGTTGTGTTGTGCATTGCTAAAAGGCTTTTGGCCTTTGCCCCAGTAGAAATGCTTGTTCCTGGGCATTTCTGTAGTGAGTGAAGCGATCATTATGTATCTAATTTGCAGTAAAATTTCCTACAGCTTCTCAAATGCCACAGGAATTGTGGAAATATAGCGGATACTCTCCTCTGCCCCTTATCGTCCATACAGTGCACCTCTTCGTCCTGTGTTTTGGAAGAGCAATTAGGAAGTGTAAGCATAGAAGCGGCAGATGAAACATATTTATTACAAAATATTCTTGGCATTATATCGAGCTTGTGGGTGGCATTTGTTGCTCAGGCATGTGCACAACAGCTACACGTGCTTATAGCATAAACTAAGTTAAGATTACAGGGTTAAAACTAGTAAAATTACCTTAATTTTTTTTTTTTAATCCCACCTGACAACACTCTTCTTAATATGTTGACACTGTATCTCATGCAGGTGAAGCAAAATTCTGCTGAGAGCTTTGTGAACATGATTTCAATGAAAACATAATTTAGCTGAAGCCTGAGGGCTGTGGGGACCCCTGGTGCAACAAGAACACCAAAGTATTTCTAAACAGGGCTACACTGTGTAAAGAAGATGCTTTGTGAGCTGAGAAAATGAGTGGCAGAGATGTAATCTGGTGCCTTGCCTTTGCCTGAATAAGGAGGTAACTTGAAAAAGTTGGCGGTTGTGCATGCTGCTTAGGTTTTGAATCATCCTGTGTGAAGTTTAGCACCGTTAGGAACAAAGCTATTTTAAGGTTAGTAGTCTCCCAACTGAAACTTCTAAAGTGTGGTTGCATGTTATAATTTGAGCTCTTCTAAGAGCTCACCAAAATGGACAAAGCCTGTTTTCCTCCCTCCTCTATAACTCCCTGTCCCAGGCACGTGTTTCTGCTACTTACCTTGTAGTGGCTGTGGCACCTGTCTGACCAACTTTATTTTTTATGTGCAGAAAGGCCATAAGGGCTGGACCCTCTAGCCCTGGACTCTGCCTGTGATGGTGGGCAAAAGTGAATGCTCAGGGAAGGAGAGACAAATCAGGTAGTTATACCCTGCCCCAAACACCCTCCAGCAATTTGAGTCCAAGACTTTCTAAGCCAGAAGCAGCATCTAGGTATGCAATAACCCTCAATGGATTTTTCAGCAGAGAAGTTGTCAGGGAAGACTCATCCAGTTCTTCCATGAATGCTTAGAAGCTCTTATCTCTCACAACACCTTGTGGAGAGGAGCCGCTGTTTAGCTGTGTACTGTGCCATGGACCACCTCCTTCTTTTTGCTTTCAACCTGCCTGCTGGTGGAAATGAGGTAATACCCGCTCCTTCATCTACTGGAGGAGGCAGTGAACTGTTGATCTGCCATCATCGCTCCGACACTCATGCCTTCATCCAGGTCTGTCTTCCCTCCCTTTACTCACCTAGTTTCCAGCCTGAAGCCTTAGTACTTCTTTGGACTCAAGTTGTTCCTAATCTATGAACATCCTTGGTGCTCTTCTCTGAACCTTTTTTAGATCTGCTCAGTCATTTTTGAGATGGGAAAGCCAAACCACATTATTCAGTGGTCCAAAGTTCTCTCTTCTGTTCTCTTTTCTTTCCTTGTAGTTCCTAAGACTTTATTTGCTCTTTGACTGCTATTGAGCTCTGTGCTGATGTTTCCTGGAGTTATCTATCATAATCCCAAGATTGCTTTCCTGGTAAAGGTCAACTCAAAGCCCATTATTTTCTTTCTGAAGTAAGGATTGCTTTTTACTGCGTGTGCCATATATTATTCTACACTGAGTTTTATCTTCCTTTTGACACAGAGCTGCTCAGTGTCATAAGGTCTTTCTAGAATTCTTTGCAGTCAACTTTTATCTTTTCTACTCCGTATAACTTTCTACCACCAACAAATTTTGCCACTTTGCTATTCAGTGCATTTCTTTATTACAGGTATGTTAAACGTCAGAGGTCTTGATGCAGAATACTGTGAAAGGCCACCGGAGATCACTCTCGATTGAGGTTATCCTATTCTCGCTTTCGTACCTTCACCAATTATTTTACCCGTTTTCCTTTTTATGCAAGGGTTGCTTAAATATCTTTACAGCTTATAGTAAGGGGCTTGGTTGGGAGTGATTTGAAAGTGTAAATGGATTGTATCAACCGGATTTGTCCATATAAAAGCCTTATGACTCCTTACAAAAGCATCAGGTTTGTGAAGCTTGGCTTTCTCTGCAAGTGCTGATAACATTTATCCAAGCACTCCAGTTGATCATACACAGTCAAGAGTAAAATGGTAAAAAAGAAAGCCAAAAAAGTAAATCAGTAGCACTTTGCTGTGTTAGCAGGTTGAACTGACTTATGTCCTAAACAGATGAGCACGGAGCATCATGCTCGTGGGCACGCGTGACCTCTCCTTTTAGCAGCAGTGAGCCGGTGCTTTGGTCAGGACATGAAACCCCTCTGTGGTGGAAATGTGACTCCATGGACCGCAGCTGTGGCCTCTTCCTCAGCAGATGGACATGGTGGCTGCTGGACGGGGCCAGTGTGCTGCCTCTAGGGCCAGCACTTCTCACCATCCTCACTGCAGGGGGGTTGGACTAGATGACCTCTAGGGGTCCCTTCCAACCCAAAACATTCGATGATTCTATGATCCTTTTCTGATAGAAGGGGGGCAAGGCAGTTGATTTTTTTTTTTTTTTTTTCCAGAAATAATGGCCATGGTTTTAGCATGTAAATGAGTAAAGTAAGTGCTGTCAAAAGTATGCTGTTTTCCAAACGTGGAAATGCAGGCCTGAGGGGCTTTTCCATGCCTGTTGGAGAAAATTACTGGGGCTGAAAAAACATTTTGTGGCTCAAGCGGGCAACATTATGTGTGCACGAGTTCTCGCAGGTGTGTGAGGTCCCAGGTATTCTCCTCCCACCCAGCTTTCCTTGTCATTGCCAGAAGTGTGGAAGAGAACTACGGATTCAGAGATCCCTTTTAAATGAGGCAGAGGCAATGTGTTGATCTGTTGTGGGACATTGTGCTTTAAAGATCTCTTTCAAGTAGCAGTCCCCGTAAGAACCTGTCAAGGGTTAAGTTCTTTGGCTGGACTAACAGAGTTTTTAGATGTACCCGAGACTCCATTTAACAACTCTGACAGATCCAGCTATTTAAGGCTACTTAAAACTTGTAATTCAATTTTCAAAGCAAAAATGACTTAATTGTATTTTAAAGCCTTCGAAAGGGAAAAAAAAAAAAGGATATACATTAAATTGTTTTTAGAATTGACTCATAACTATGTAACTGCAGTAAGATACAATGTAAGTTCTGCCACTCTATTAAAACATCCAGGAAAAAAGTGTCATCTTTGCTTACTCAAATGTCCTACTGAATTCAAAACAACAAATTAAAATGTAAATTAAAGTCTCTCTTTTTTTTCAATTTTTGCAGATGCAGAAAGACTGTGAAGATAAACTTCAAAGGTTCTGATGGCTGTCTCTTTTTCTCTTAGGGAACTTAGGAACACCATTATAACGTGTGAGTGTAAGATAAAACATTTGTACTGGCTTCACTAGGCTATTGTACTTCAGTTTTTGCTTGAAATCAAACACTTAAGTAAATTTAGAGAAGTTTAAAGTCTTTCTACTGCTATAGTGTTCAAAGAGTAGGTTAGGAATGTTTAGCAGATGGAACCAAGTTATTTTTACCCTGTAAGTTAACTAATTGAAATCTAAGAGTGCTCCATTTCTTTGTGATAATTATTTACAAGGAAGCAGAAAATGCATTTATATTTGCCTGTATCTTGAATACAGCAAAAATCCTTTCATTTGAGTCCAGCCATGAATCAGAATTCTCCTATGCAACTGTTAATGTTGGTTTTGTAAGCTGTATTCAGACTTATTGGGGAAAAGCTAGGTAAAAATAAATACATTCCACAACAGCAATCTCCTATTTCAGGCTCTTTATTTGGGGATTATGTGTTTTGAAAGATACGCCAGACAAGCTGCACTTGATGGTGCTTGAATAAATTTTTTAATTTTTTTTTTCTAAACCTGTTGAGTGAACTTAATTTAAGATTGTTACAAATAAGTAAACATGTAAAAGAAGTTACTTCAATTTTTTTAAAAAGAAAATTATTTAATGGAAAACAGATAATTCTTTACATTTTCCATAAAGGCAAAACATATTGTAATTTAATATGTAAGCTGGTTGTGAAAGCAAACATATTTAGGCACAAATATTTAAACCAAAATATTGACTGTTGTCTTCTCATTTCTCTTTTTTTCGTAAACCAGTTTTTCCTTATGGAATATGGTCAGAACGTCCTATAAAGTGGCATGAGACAGGGAAGGTGGCCTCCATTTGTCCCCTCTGTCATAGGGGAATAGATAGGCTAGCTATATGCTAGATCTGGTTGCCCTCTCCTACTATTCCATTTAGGTATCTAATACTAAAACCGATCAGTATCTGCTGGGCTTTTTGTTTAAAAAAGCGTGAATGGAAAGCCTTGAGATAAGCTGTGTGTGAGCATTGAATTCGGCATGGCAGAAGGCATCGCACAGCCCTGTGAGTTGCAGAGCACCTTGTCAAACAGCTTTACCAGCCATCCTGCTGGTAAAATCATCCCAAAAAGGTGAGCCACTGCTAGGCTGAGTAATATACTTGGGTTATTTATGAAGTGCAGGAAATAAATGGCATCTCTGAAGCACTGCTGAGGTTTTAAATGCCTTCTACTCTTGAAGTGATCAGAGCTGCCAAAAGACATAAACCTTCATTTGTCTCAGGTTGGTCTTTGTCTTCAGATGTGAAGTTTCTTTCTCTCATGATGCTGTAGCACAAACCCGCTGTATTTTCAGGGACATAGACTTTTTGTATAACAATATCTTGACAGGACGTTATCTCCTCCTATGACCCCCTACTTGTTTCCTGGTTTGTCTAGAGACCATGGCAGAGCCCAGAACTTCAGCCTGCCCCTTAGGCCGCTGGGCTACTTCAAGGGTTGACAGACCCATCTGAAATACAAAAATTAGATAGCATGTCAATAAACAATAATTTGGGATTTTTTTCCTGTCCCTTACAATATATTCTGGATTATGTGCTCTGCCTGCAACATTTGGAACCATTAATAACTTCTGGGAGGAACCTGTCATTCAATGTGCAAAATCTCCTTCTTGACCACAAAACAGTGGGCAGGTTCAAGCTGCTAAAACATCTGCTGTTATTGGTAGCAGGCTGTGATTTCTTTTCGTTTTCAGTAGGTTAGGATTTGCATAGATCCATGTAATATTAGAATATTTTTATTTAATCAGTCTGCCTATTCATTTTAAATAGAATAAATACTATGGAGCCCTCGGTGCTTTGTAGGTTTGCGGGTTTTCCCTCTTGAAAGTCTAGCAGAAGTCATGAAACTCTTCATGTATACACCATGGAACTATTAAAATGTGGATCTGTATGGATTTACAGTTGCCTTTGAAGTCATTGAGAACACTAGACAAAGCTAATAGTATCTGTGTTCACTCTTTTGTCACATCAAAACTGAGCTGGTGTGTGACATACAATTTCTAGGTTGTTCTTTCTGATGGATGACACTCTGGTGTGCCATAGTAAACAACAAGCATTGACATCTCTTGGTTTTTTAGAATATTTTTGCATTAATAATGTGGGGGTTTTTTACAGTCTTCCAACTGATTTTGCTGGAGATAATGAGGACTTGTCATAGTACTTGTCTTCTGCTGCACTTTATCTGTGCTACTGGAATCCAGCTGGAATGAAGCTCGTTGTTCCCCTCATGACTCAGTAAGGGGAGGGGTGGCTTTTTCCTAAAGTTCATGTACTTTAAGTCGTTAGATTCACTTGAGTCATACCGCAAGTGTTTTTCTCTTGATTAGATGCCTCTGCTATCTAAATGATATTGTGTGTTGCTACTTTTTCTTCCTTGGGCAATTGCAGCTTTGGGACATAAGGTCCCTCCTCTGCTTGGAGCATCCCTAGTTCTGCAGGTGCTAGACGCCTCATACCTGTGACACTGCAATAATAGCATTTGTATAGTTTTTGGTTCTTTGTTTCAAGTAACATCCCCCACCCTATACCGTGCATGTTTAAAATTATGTCTGCGGTCATTTCCTGTCACAATTTTCATCAGATTTCTTTTTCTCTCAGCATTTGGGGTGGGGTTTTTTTTGGTATTAGTTTGGCAGCAAAGGGAATGCCCATCCTATACAGCGCAACATGTCAGGGATTCTGACATGTGATTCTGTTAGTAGCGCTAATTAAATCACACTGGAACTGGGATTAGTTTAGTGCTGCATTCAAACTAACTAGTTGTGCTGAGAATCGAGAGGTGTTATTTTTAGGACAGAAATGACAGTACCCTAACTATACTTTCTTTTCCCTCCATAGAGTATGGGTTATGTTCTCCCTGCTGCCAAAAGCCAGCACAAAATTTATATACATCCATGCTCGCAGACTTGAGACTTAGCTGACACATGGAGCTCCCATTCACTTTCTGCAAAGGGTTTAAATTCCTCTCATGGTCTAATGTTTCAGGGTAAATAAGAAGATGGTATAAAGATTGTCACTTAAAATGAAAAGTTATTACAGTGTCTGAACTAAATAACACTGCTGAGGATGTGCTGAGCATCAAATTTTCTCTTATTAAACTTAAATCACAACTTTCATATTTTAGAAAGCGTTCATTAAAACTTGTCTTATCTACTTAATTAAGGCAAGTGTCCCTATATAGAGACAGACAAACAAATTAACATAATATGCCTTGGCTTCTCCTGAGGAATGCAATATTCTTATCTTTAGAACACTAATTGCTGCAGTTAGGGTTTTGTTAAATGTGAATTGATATTTGCTAAGAGTACAGATTTGACAGATGCAGAAAACATGAATGACTACAACAGCATTCCGATACTCAGATGAAACAAGGTATTTAAATGTTAATATAGTGTTTTTCTAATAAGAAGAAAAATATTAGTTTAGCAAATTAATCCCAGTGCATTGATGTCTTCCAGGGGATTGTAGCGCTTTGTTAATCTATCATATTACAGAAAGATTCAAAGTAGCTCTTTCTATCATAGTAAACTGTGGCAACATGTGTAATAGCAGGGAAGATTAGTTCCTGCCTACACAATTAGGCGATGTATTGACTTAATACAGTTCATGCACATACATAATAAATGGGAGTTTATTGTAATATGCATGCAGCCATCTTGAATACACTGATTAGCAACATAATACAGTCAAACATAATCATATATATTTGTGTTTTGTCGAGTGCAAATTGAGTCAATGTATTCCAATGTTCTGTATTAGCTGTGTTAAGCAGACAAGCCGTATGGAGATGAAAGGACTAACATATTTATTTCAGTAAATCCTTCCTTATGTTGACAAGTAAATATTCCATCTCCTTGAGAAGAAGCAGGGCACATATCAGAACAGAAAGCAGTGTATTAATGGGATATATTAGCAGTTTAGAAACTAATCTGTAGTAATCAGCAAGGCTCAAGTAACTGTTGAAATGCTTTTTCCTGGGACTCGGGTGGGAAGCCATGTCTGTTGGGGTATGGAGCACGAGCAGCTTTGCAAACAACTGGGAGACACTGTGTACCTAGACCTTCTCACAGAGTATTTAGCCTTGGTTTGTGCAGGCTTCCAGGAGTTCTTACCTCCATTTTACTGGGCGGTGAAAGACTGGCCTGAGTCTTTTAGCCAAAAAAGTGCCAGAGATGAGATCGCTTGCTCCTGGGAGACATACATCCCCATGGATGGCTTGCTTTATTCTGATTCAGGGAGTTTATAGACAAAGAAGGTAGTATAATTGAGAAATCTATTTAACGTGGCTCACCAGCCAGGTCCCTTGCTAGTGGCGCTGATGTCCGTCAGCTAGACCTCTTTTACATGCCACAGATGTGAGAAGAGCTGATCCAGGATTTCCCATCCTTGCTGTGCGTGCCAATGGGCTGTGAATAGTTTCTCTAGGTCATGACACCAGCGTGACTGAGGGCTCTTCTTGATCTTCTTAAAGGTATTTTGCTCTCTTTATTTCTTGAAACTAAAAGAATCCCAACCAACCAAAAAAACCCCAAGTCCCCAACCCCCCTAAAATGCAAATACAAGTAATGGGTCTGTGGGAAGACACTTCTCTCTTACTCAAAAGATGTTCCCAGGTAATTTGGAATTTAACTCTAATTAGCTTGGAGCAATTGAACTGTCAGTGTAATCCCTTCATCATGGCTTGACTACTAAATTCAGTTTACTAGGACCATCTTCTGTGTAACAGTGCCTAATACATGATTTATCAATCATATTATAACATCCAGTAATACATAGGTTTTTGTTAAGTGGCAAATAGATTTTTGTTTGGTATCACAAATGCGTTGTTAACACATTAACTCGGATAACAGTTATGTGTGGATGACTGTTGTTGTATGGTACTACATTTCGGATTTGTGACCAAAACAGCGTTGATAACGCAACGTGGTTTGGTTATTGCTGAGCAGTGCTTACGTATCATCAAGAGCTCTTTCATTTCTCACGCTGCTCCACCAGTGAGTAGGCTGGGGGGGTGCACAAAAAGCTGGGAGGGGGCACAGCCAGGACCGCTGACCCCAACTGACCAAAGAGGTATCCCATACCATATGACGTCATGCTCAGCCATAAAAGCTGGGGGAAGGAGGAGGAAGGAGGGACGTTCGCAGTTATGGAGTTTGTCTTCCCAAGTAACTGTCATGGGAGATGAAGCCCTACTTTCCTGGGAAAGACTAAGCACATGTATACATATATAAAATGAGTTTAAAAAGAGGGATAGGCATATTACAGAGCCTTTAATGAAAACTTCCAGTGGTAGCAAATATATGACTATGCTTTCTTTTGCACTGAAATTCAAGCATTATGCATACTCGAACATTACCCACCAATTAAAAGGTAATTTGAGAGAAGTAACAGCATCCTTGGTGTGAAGGGAGCCAAGGTTCAGTCGTAACTGACGGGCTTCCCCGACTACGGCTTAGGAGCTAGACATTTCAGTGATACATAATTTACAAGACAGAACCGTGTTATATGAGTTATGTAAATGACTCTAAATTATTATTCTGCCATCAATAATACAGCAATTTTAGGAGCTCCTAATTTACGCAGTAGGAGAGGGGTTTATGTGGCATTTGGAAATGAATGAGCCACACATGCTTCTCTTGCTTAGAACAGAGAGCTTTGGACTGCGTGATAAGCCTATAATATTGACGTGTCACAAATGATTTTTCTAAACAGTAAAATATCTGTCCTTGGTATTAAAGATGAGGGAAGCCCCACCCGAGAAAAAGAGGGACAACCGCTCTGGTTTTTTGCTGGTTTTACATTGCACAGTCATCTTGTTTTGAATCTTCCCTAAAAGTAACCCAATTCTGTGAGTCTACGCAGTATATTAATTTTGTGTGTAGAACATACATTCATATAACATAAATGCTATAAAAATATTTTTTTCTATTAAAAATAAATGATAACATATGAGGGCTAGATCTATCAACTTGGTATAAATCAACAAAATCTGTTCACTCCAGGTAAAAATGACCTGATCTACAAGAACTGAGGATCCGTTTTTTGATGTAAATGCAAAATAAAGGTTCATGAACTACTTTAGACTTCTAATGAGAAAATAATTAGAACAGTATTGAGTGATATTCCTTAAAGAACTTTCAATTTAAAATATTTTTTAAATCATTGACTATCCTTGAATGCAACCATGGATCCTGAAAAATGCCAAGCTTCAGGAAAAAAACCCTGTAAAAACCTGTGATATGTCATGTGTTCTTTTTCGTCAGTAGAGAATGGGTTTTCTCTCTTATACGTAAAGATGTTTCCAAGGTATGGATGTTCCTTCCTACACATGTTCTTTTCTCATTTTTCTAATATTCCCAAAGAAAAATGGGAATGAGGTAGAGCAGGAATAAAAAGGAAGCAAATTCTAGAAAGACAGGTAGCTTCAACCTGGGGCGCTTTTATAAAATTAAAAAAGTGAGAATCTTCTGTGAATGTAATTTCCAAAAACCATACTATTAGTCATCATTAAATGCAAAGAAACAATTTTGCTAAGGATCCAACGCTTTATCAATGAAACACTTCACCTTTGATTTCTCATAGTTGTGTCAGGTTATTTTAGGATAGGGTATGTTCTTTATCCCTGAATTTAAAAAGGAAAAAAAAAAGCAAATATTGACTGCAGCTGACCTTGTCTATTGTGTATCATTAATCTAACAGTGACAATAAGCAGCATAAAATTAGGAACCACATACTGATGTCAATGGTGACCTAAAAGTGACGTCTGCAATGGTATCTCAATGTGCCTCAATGAGAGCAAGGACAAATTTACTGTGGCACTGTTACTTTTTGTTTGACTTTTCTGTCTGGAAAGAACTCCAAAACCTGAATTTCTGTAGAAGAACAGGAGGTTTGTGTGATGTGCCATGCTAGCATAACAAGGAAGAGAAGTTCTAAATTTACCTCCTCTCCCTTCTCCTCCTACCAAGCAGACTCAACTTAGATTTTTAAGAAAGGAAAAACACAGAGGACTACAGAGAAGAATTACAGGATTTCAGTTTTGCAGTGTGCTTGCATTACTGGGCTACTTTATTTGAGTCCTGCTTAACATGTATGATGGTAAATAGCAAAGTATCGCCTACCAAAGTTGCAAATAGCTGATGGAAAATAAACACATATAAAACAGAGTAACAAAATGATGATGAGGAATTAGTGGCTGATTAATGAATCAGCAGTCAGCCAGAACAGTCCACAAAAGCACAGACCGGTTAATAAAAGCTTTCTTCTTACTTTTATGTAGTTGACATTATTCTACTTAGTAGCATACTCAAATGGACAACCTGAATGACAAAAATAATGAATAGAGTCAACATTTAAAGTTTTTGGAGTGAACAATGAGGAAAATAAAGAAATAAAGAAGTTCACTGGGTCATGCATTATTTCTCTCTACAGGGACATGATTAATTCATTCTTGTTCCAGAGATTTCTTTGATCTATTTTCAAATGCAATGTTGATTTGTCACAATTATTCTTAAATTTAGATCAAAATGATGGCAGTGCTCATACTGTAATCTGTATATTTAAGGGACTGAGGTCAGTATTTGATGGTGCCTCAGTTTATTGCTAGTTGCTGTTCTACAGCAGCACGAGGGCAGAGCTTTGGCAGCTCTTTTCCAGTTGTCTGGTGACACAGGCTGTTAGAGCTCCTACCCATAGATAACATCATAACGATACAGACACCTAAGTATCTCTGCCTACTGCAAGTTCTGTTCAGTAAATCTCAGCTACTTGTGTGTACAATACACAAATGTCAAATGCAGCTGATGGAAGGAACACTGACAATGACTACACTTAAACTGGAATGGCAATATTTAAGAACACTTTTTGATATTTTTTTTTTCCTGAAAGAATAATTGCATAAAATAATTGCAGACCGTATTATCCATTTTGTTTTCCTTTGATGAACACAATGACGTGGCTACGAAAACGTTAATGAATTAGGTATTAAAACTGTTATCTGTCCCTAATGTCTAATGAACTTTAATACAGCCTTGAAGTAATAATAATAAACGTTTTCTTTATAAAGTTATATAGCAGTACAAGCCCGTGCAAAACACCTGCAGTAAAATATACAACTTAAAAGTTCAAATCCTCTTGCCCTCCAACAATCTTCCAGGTAGTGTCTGGGAAATAAGAGGGCTTCAGCATCTCAATTTGATCTGGGTTTGATTCTGAGTCTCTGGCATCCCTGGAAAAGCAGCCTTTTCTAAAGTAGATAATTCAATGAGCTAAATAGCAGCATGATCGCTGCATCCTGTAGGTGTGGCACCTGCGGTAAAAGCGCTTCCAAATGGGCTGTTTTGTACAGGCTCAGCAGTGCCTTGAGTATTGGTTTTGTGGGAGAAGCAGAAGTCGGTTCTGGAGCGCTCAGTTCACTGCCATGCTGATAAGTACCTGATCTGCTGCTGATAATCACTTTCCTCTTCATTAATTACAGCTCTGTTTTTCTGTTGACACTTCATGTAGCCAGTGCTAGATATTCCAGTACTAATGAATTTGATTGCACTATGCAAGATAATGGATGAAAATAACACAGCATCAGCTCTTCTGTGAATGAACGTAAACACCTATATTAGTATTTTATGTTCTAGCAGCTTGCTGCTTTCTTCGTGACATTGTATTTATTTTATCTTGATTTCTAGCTCCAGGCATGATGAATGCACATGTTCTTAATTTCTCACAGGGAGGGTGGCAAGCACTGTAATAGAAAACTTTAAAGTATAATGAAAAGAAAAATGCAATGAGCCATATTTAGGACTCCCACCATTTTTTTCCCTCATCATTTTGATGAAAATGGAGCAGTGTGATCTATGTGAATGCGTAATCCTTTTCTTACTTGGGAGGCTTCAGATACTGCCTTTCTGGATTTAGAAATTGCATGATTATGACTGAATTGCACATTGCCAAGAAGAATTTCATTTTTCTAAGAACATAGTAAAGTAAAATTGTCAAGATTATAAAGAAGTTATGGTTTATTCGAGCCAGCAAAGAGAGAGCTGCACACTGACCATTTTATCAGCTTTTTTTCTCATCGCTACATGCCATTTAACATTTGCACATTCCTATTAACTTTCCAATTTGTTTCTGAAGATGGTATTATGCATGGTCTAGTAGAAATAAGCTTGATTCTTCCAGGAAGACTGCTAGAGAAAAATTGAGGGGCAGACATCAGCTACTGTTTTGAATGTTTGGATCAGTATTTTCATTTAAGGAGTAGGGAAAATTTAATTTAAAAATGTTACAGCTCTAGACCCTTGAAACTGAACTTGAAGAGGCTTCAAGTCTTTCAGGTAAACTGTACTAACCCCACTAAAATCAGAAAGAAGAGTGTGAAGCCAACATATTGCTTTGCAAGCTGTATTATTTAAAAAGCATCAAAAGTAATCTTTAGAGCAACCAGCTTTAGATTTCTGGATAAAATAATAAAATGTTCCCCTTTTTAAAGGGTCTTGGTGCAATTTTAGACATATTCAATAGCAAAAAAATGGACATGGCAGTATGGAAATACAAGGAATTAAAAAAATAGTTGTTGTGTAAGATCTATTTAGTCATGCAGCAGAATTCCTCGCTGCTCAAGGAGCCCAGCTGACTTCTACAGCAAACTGCTATTTAATGCAGACAGCCATGGTAGTCTCAGGCACCGGTCCCAATAATAAAGGCACTGCTGAAGGTGCAATAGCAAGGTTGGTTCCTAAACCCATATTTGGAAAAACGTACACTTAAGTTTTTAGAGTGATTAACTATTCTAGTTGTGTAAAGCTTTCTGAAATTAAAATCCACTTGAGGAGAATCACTTTGAAAAACTGAGGTTTAGCAGTTAATTTTATCAGAAAAAAAACCTTCCAGTGCCTGAAAATGCTCCAGATATGGGAAGGTGTGTGTTCGCTGACTGGTTTTGTGGCCTCTCACAGAGAAAAATCTAACAGCTTCCAGTAGCTCAGAAGTACAGGTGAGCAAACGAAGGTACAGTGGAGTCAGAAGGTGACAGCACTGCCTCTGGCAGTAAGGACACCGGTTAACTGGGCACCATTAGGCCAAAGCTTGAAAACGTGAGAATGACGCTATAGGTGAACGGCACCTGCTGGTGTTCAGTCAAGAGTCTGCTTGTCCAAGTACCATTTCTTCATTACCTGGAAGAAATGAGTGATCGTTTAGTGGAAAGGCAGCCAACACAAAACTGCCACCTATAGTGGTGGAACCACTGGAGTCCTCAAAGCTGGAGCCAGCATATTTCTGAAGACTTTTAAGAAGCCAGTATATTTTTGAACTCTATTAAAGAGATGGTTATTGAGTATTTGGAAAGCTGGACAGAAATGAGAGGTCACTTGTGTGTCCTCAAGGGAAGAACCATCTGTAGGTCCTTTTTTCCACAGAAAAGCCAAACTTCTGGTAAGCCTGAAATGGAAGTAGAGTTAGGAGCAGATCCTAAAAGAAACATGGCAGAGCTGAGGTATACAGTATGCAATCCCTTAGATCTTGTTGAAGAGCTGTGTGGTCAGGATAGTGTTCAGAAACCCTTAAGGGTGTTAATGATATCCCTCAGTTAAGGAGAAATAGCTAAGGAAAACCATGAATCATAGGTAATAGATCCAGTTTGGAAGAGGCCTCAAGAGGTCATGACCTATTCTGCCCCCAAAAGTTAGGATGGCAAAGTTGAAGCCTAAGAAAGCTGCATGCTTTCAATCTTTCTCCATGCCTGGAGCAATAATTCAATATGAAAATATTCTTGGTTTCTGTCAGTTACGAGGAAACAGTATTATGAAATCCAGTCTCTCTCCTAATAACACAAATAAAGCATCCCTGTGGGATCTGCAGCAACTGTTTTCGCAGGAGGCTAATAGGATCCATAACTTTGACTGGCTTTCATGTGCCAGGTGCTTTTGCCCTTTTTAAAGAACTAACCATATCGTTTACACTTCTACTAAGGTTTTTTTTTCAAGCCAGTGCTACATTTTCTATGTATCTTTTTTCATTCTTTCATCTTTTCCTTTGCCCATTCCTAGTCCTTCCAGCTCTCGTGGTCACGCTTCCCTGCCACCCTCTACTCATCCTCTGCTCCTTCTACATGTGGTACCCAGCTCCGGGACTTTCTCACAGCTGTGTACTCTCTCCTCCTCGAACCACTAGTCTCACTGGCAGCACCTAGAGATAGGTATACCCAATAGTAATGATGACTGTCATCGCTCATGGGGTGGGGAAAGGGAAAACAGAAGCAGCAAGAATTTGGTTAAGAATATCGCTTTATGATTTAGTAAATTGAACCTGTATTTTCAATGCTTTCTTTCTCTACCTTATGACACAGAAAAATTAATAGATTAGGTTGAAGCATGCCAAGTTCTACAGAAACAGAAACGCACTAATGTTATTTTGTTTTGTTTTCAGAAAACATACATATTTTAACAAAATTAACTACTTCAATCTACGGTTTAATAAATTATGACCAGTTATTTCCATTTCTGCTATTCCAGCAGTTTTATACAGATTCTTGTGATGTTAAAGGAAAAGCATCAACTGTGATTGGATTCTGGTCCCTGAGGTTTATTGTTTGAAGATTATACTGTCTATAACTCTTTCATTGACTACAATGGGCCTAGGACATTACAGAATACATAGCCTGAGCACAGCCATGCAGAATGTCTCTTGTATCTTTAATGGAGTGAAAAAAAATCACCAATTGCTGCTCTATCTTATTGTATAACTTGAAATAAAATAGTATATATTTCTAGCTAACTTTAGAGAAGTAACAACTGAAT